>NC_141876.1:246586943-246889973 GCF_056163025.1 Triticum urartu | reverse complement strand
CTTGCGGCGAGGCAGGGGAGGTCCGGCAGGGCGCGGGAATTGCGGTGGACGGAGATGGTGAGGAAAATGCCCACGGTGATGGATCCAGGCCAGGTTCGGGCGGGGGCCCGGCGAAGAGGAGGTCGGGGACGGCCATGGGGTTCCTGTCAGCGGGAGGAAAGAGACAAAGAGAGGTGAGGTTCAGAGAAGAATTGGAAAAAGGAAAGAAAAAGGACAGGCAGGGGAGGAGAGGGTCACCGGCGCGGTGTGAAGAGGCTCAGAAGGAGGCGCCTGGTCATTAGCTGGGGTGACGGCCTCGAGGACAGGCTCTGGGATCGATCTCCTGGGCCAAGAGACGGCGGGGTCAGGAGCATCAGATGTAGAGTGAGAGAGAGAGGGAAGGGAAGGAGGCGCGGTGACCTACTGCTGCTACTGCCGGCGAAGGCGAGCTCCGGCTGACGAGGTCGCCGGCCGACGGCAGGGTCGATGGAGACACCCGGGCACGAGGGACTCGGGCGCGGGGTCGACTGCTACTGGCGCTGGGGTGCTCGGGGTTGCTGTTGCTGCGGGCTCGAGAAGAAAAGGAGGAAGCCGCGACACGAAGTGGCTCTGGTCTCCAGTGGATCTTGCTCCGGCGAGGCAACCGGAGGCGATGGAGGCAGGAGCCATGGTGCGTGGGGGAGGTGGACCGATGGGAGTGCTGGTGGAGGTGGTGTGGCTCACAGGCAAGGGGATCGAGGAGGTGGCGCTGGGAGATGCAGTAGGATGGATGGATCGATTGAAAATAGTGGGGATTGGCCGGCGTTGAAAACATGGAGAGTGGCGGCGGATGGGATGGATGGAAGGGACAAACTGCCTAGGATTTAGGGTTGATCTAGTTTATATAGTGAGTGGGTTAGATTAGCGGCTATCTCGTCCCTCCGACCAAAATTGGACGGTCGGGAAAAATATGCTAGGGATCCCAAATAAGAAAACGGTGATGTTTTGTAGATGTTTGGGGATGATCCGGATCCAACGGTGGCGACTGTCCGGGTCGCGTCCGGGGAAGTTTCGGACATGCACGCGAGGGGTCGGTTGGAACTTGTGGGCTGTGTAGAAAGGCTCGTGCTGAGAGAAGAGAAGAGAGAGAGACCCGGCAACTGTTTTCGGAGACCGAAAACATCCGACTTTAGACCGGCTATACTGCCGCTATAGTTATCCGTTGGGGCGTCAAACGGACTCCGAATGCATGAAATTTGGCAGGCGACCTACTGACAACATAAAACATCGCATGCCAACTTTCAACCCATTCCGAGAACATTTTCTGGCCACTTACAAAGTAATATTTCGGACTTGTCACGGGCGCGTGCAAGTGTGTTTGGGCTCAGAATGGACAATGGACGGAATGAGGAGACCGTGCAAGTTTTCGAAAACATGCAGATGCAATGCGGATGATGACATGGCAAGATGCAGCACGCAAGCGAATGACAAGGCAACAACATCAAATAACTGGAAGACACCTGGCACATCGGTCTCGGGGCGTTACAACACTCCACCACTATGAGAGGATCTCGTCCCGGGATCTAGGATGGCACCGGAGGGAAAACGGAAGAGAAAAGAGAAGAGGTAAAACTAAGTTTCTTTTTTGACAAACGAGTGAAACCAAAGAACCTTGAAAAGGTTAAGAAATTTCGAGAAAAAAATACAACGGAGATGAGCGAAGTTGAAAGCACTCTGTTAGGAAAGAGGAACGAGGAAGAACAAAGTTGAAAGCACTCCGGTAGGGAAGAGTAATAAGGAAGAAACAAATTCAGACAGCACTCCGGTTGAAAAGAGATGCAAAGCTTGATAAGGCGAAAAGAACTTGAGCAAAGGGGCACAATACTCCGGTTAAAACAAGATAGGGAAGGAATAAGAATGATATAATTTGTACAGCACTCCACCTGAAAATGGAAGGAACTAGACATGGTCTTGACAAAACAAGATGATGGGTCGAAGAGAGCAGCATCACAATGCCTTCGGAACAAATGAAAGAATGCAATGAAAAGAACAGAGAAGAAAACAACATGTTCTACCTCAAATGAATTTGAGAGAGCATCCTTAAAAAGAAGGATTTAACAGAGTTGTTGGGAAATCAACAACGAAAGAACAGGCTTGTTGAGGGCTTATGGAAAACATCTCAAGAACTTGAGGTGAAAACCTGCCATAAATGGAAACAAGATTGGATTGATATGAACAAGGAGACAAGAAACTTATTTCGCCGGAAGGATAAAAGAAGAACTTGGGTCATTTATGAGCACCATAAACAAGACACAAGATAACTCCAACAAAGAGGGTGATGGATTTAATATATCTCATTGTTAACAACCTGTGAATCATGAAACATGACTCAAAATATCAAGAATGACATAATACCACCTCCAATGATACAGAAGGAAGAATTGCACTCCGGATTGCAAGATGAAGAATGCTTGAGCTCCTTAGAAAAGAATCTCAATGAACACTTCGAGAATGAATTAAATCATAGATGAACCATCATGTAGAACCTCCGTGAAGAACTCCGGTAACAAAAGGATAACGAGAAGAAAGGGAAGTTGAAAACACAAGGTGAAACCTTGTAATGCTTTAAGAGTATCTCCGTGATGATATAATTGCGAGAGCTTGGAACTCCGGAAAAGAAAGATGAGCTATTGAAACCAAGAATTTTTGATGAACCTCCGGAATAGGGAATTGAGTTCACTCGATGAAACAAGAATAAGAATTACATTATGCTTATCCTTCACCAATTAAATTGATGACAATCAACGGATTTGGCATATTACTTATTCTCGTAGAAAAGATTAAGAGAGATATGGCGCCAACTTGAGAAGGTCTTCCACGAACCACCAGTAGGATTTGGGGACAACGAATGAATAATTAGAATAGCAATGGAAGAGAATTCTTGAACGAACCACCATAAGAATTGAAAACGATTGAAGAAAAGATAAAGAAACACCGAGAAGAATTAGAGAACGAATGGAGAAACTTGAGGGGATTTAGCTACATGAGCACGAAGAGATCATGAGCTGATTAGAGGATATTTGAACCATGCACCGATAAGATTTGGAGAAAGAGAACTGAAAGCTGAGAATGAATAATTTTGAAAAGATGGCCTTCGGAGGAAAGAAATGGAAACAACTCATGAAATGCTCCGGATGGTCGAAAAGAATATCTCCCAATTGAATACAATTATGAGAGGATGACAACAAGCTAGAATCACGAATCTTGAAGAGAATGGAACAAGATATGGAGGAAAAATTCTTCTTCGGTCTTCAAAAGTTGAGAATGGCAGAGAGAAACACCACCATGAATTATAGAGGTACTCCGGAATAAAAATTGGAAAAGTTGAACCAACGATGAAAAGAATTTGAAAGATCTTGGAGGAAAAACACATTTGACTGATGATAAATCATACTTACGTCAAACTTCGAAAAGAAATTTGAGGATAGCTCCGGGAAAATAAGAAGATTCAGGTAAGATCCTGGGAAAAGACCTGTGGGTTAGGGCCCACTGAAAAGATACACCGTAGAACGATTTAAAAGAGAGAAAGCACCGATTGAATTAAATGGCCAGTATGAGATAACAACCTCGAAAGAGCTTGAAAGGATTACGAAAGCAGAGTGGAAACACGAATCTTTGAGATATCTTGAGCACTCCGGAACAATAGAATAACGAGCGCGGAATGACTGAATATAAGGTGCACCTGCATGAGAAGGCATTTGAAATACGGAAAAGAATATGATTAACACCGAAAGCATGAATTGAATCCACCGGAGAAGAAAAGAAAGAAGAATGACGAACTTGAAGCTCCATTAGAATCTTCATTAGAATAGCCGGATAAGAACATTGACGGAAAAAGAATGGAGAGGCTTCTCATCAATAAGATGATACTGGATTACGAAATCTTAGTCCTTGAAGAAAAAGGGGTGGGTGGGCGGGAAAACAAAGACAATTTGGGATTGATGAAACGAACACCGTTGAGAAAGCTGAGATTGAATCTTGCAAATGTTGAAAATGAACAGATCCACTTAAAGAGAGACACACCGGTTGAAAAGGATTGCCATGACAATCTCGATGATCAAGAAGGATTAGTATCACATGGGAACATCAGAACACCATTTGGGGAAGGTATGGAATCAAAATTTGACTTTGAAGCAACTCGAATACCACAACTCAAAACAAAACAAAGGATTGGCTAGCAGAATAAGCCAGAACAAACATATGATAGAGATTTCGTCCGAAGTTTTCATGGTGGGGCCTACACAGGCTCGATCATACAGCACCATCATGTACAAGGCAGTGCACATGACATACGAAGCGTCCCCGAGTCGGCATAGCCAAGGACTCTTTAAGACACAACGAAACCACTGTAAAACCAACCGTGAATAGGCAGACCACTAGACGTCGAACCCCAATTTCATATCATACATCTGTCGGAAAGATATCCTAAGAGCTACTTGAATTCCCACTTATAAACTCCCAAAATTTTCTGGTTATGCAATCGGGTGTTGGGGATATAGGGGAAGCATAATATCTCACCCTAAACTAGAAAATCCTACATCCAGCTGTATCCATCCTTCAACACATAACCAAGAAACCTTCGGAAATCTTTTACCTCAACCTTCCAAAAAGCTTCCATTATACGAGTTATGGAAATACTCCCGAACTCCCGCCCCAGTACTGGGTGGCGTCGAGGTTATCTCACCAACAACTGCATAAAAGAGATTTTCGATGTCGGCGAAACTAATCTCTGGTATTCCAGAACTGCAACGATAAAATTGTGACGACAATACCTCAGAGCTCAACTCCCCGGGACACTGCCACAACCCCTAAATGATAGGAGGCACCAAGAACAATGTTCTCATCACAAAACCATCGAAACGATTCCAAGATACCCGCGTGATCCTAAAAAAATTAGTGAAATTTGAGAAGAGAAGAGTCAAAACTCTACGTCAGGATGCCTCACCAGAGCGACGAAGAGACTGAGGAGTAAAAAGAAGTCCTAACTCTCCGATATATATAATTCCTAAATGACTTAAAATATTTCTAGACTCAATAACGCCAGCGATTCGATCAAGCAGGGGGCTCCTAAGGTCGGGGAAGGCTCTGATTACCAACTTGTCACGCCCTAGATGCGGCTATATCTCCCACATGTCGAAGCACGACTTAGAGGCATGACCGCATTGAAAGCAAAGTCACAAGTGAGGTAATCTTCACAAACAACGCATGTAATACATAAGGGGAAGAGATATATAGTTGGCTCACAATCGCCACTTCACACAATTACATGAATAAAGCATTACATCAACCAGTTACAAACAAGGCCCGACTATGGAGCCAAAATAAAAGAAGACTACCCCAAATGCTACACAGATCCCCGATCGACCCCAACTGGGCTCCACTACTGATCAACTAGAAAGAAACAACACAAAGGACAAGATCTTCATCGAGCTCCTCCTTGAGCTTGGTTGCGTCACCTGCTCGGTAACATCGGCACCTGCAAACTGGTTTTGGAAGTATATGTGAGTCACAGGGACTCAGCAATCTTACACCCTCACGATCAAGACTATTTAAGCTTATAGGTAGGGTAAAAGGTATGAGGTAGAGCTGCAGCAAGCGACTAGCATATTCGGTGGCTAACATATACGCAAAAGAGAGCGAGAAGAGAAGGCAAAGCACGTTCGAGAAATCTATGATCAAAAAGTGATCCTAGAACAACCTACGTCAAGCATTACTCCAACACCGTGTTCACTTCCCGGACTCCGCCGAGAAGAGACCATCACAGTTACACACGTGGTTGATGTATTTTAATTAAGGTCAACTTCAGGTTTTCTACAACCAGACATTAACAAATTCCCATCTACCCATAACCGCGGGCATGGCTTTTGAAAGTTCAAATCCCTGCAGGGGTGTCCCAACTTAGCCCATAACAAGCTCTCACGGTCAACGAAGGATATTCCTTCTCCCAAGACATTCCGATCAGACTCGGCATCCAGCTTACAAGACATCCTCGACAATGGTAAAACAAGTCCAGCAACACCGCCCGAGTGTGCCGACAAATCCCGATAGGAGCTGCACATATCTCGTTCTCAGGGCACACTCAGATGAGCAGTCCGTACAACTAAAACCAGCCCTCGAGTTTCCCCGAGGTGGCGTTGCAAGGGGCTCTAGTTTGGACCAACACTCAGAGGAGCACTGGCCCGGGGGGGTTAAAATAAAGATGACCCTTGAGTCTGCAGAACCCAAGGGAAAGAAAAGGCTAGGTGGCGAATGGTAAAACCAATGTTGGGCATTGCTGGAGGAGTTTTATTCAAGGCGAACTGTCAAGGGGTTCCCATTATAACCCAACCGCGTAAGGAACGCAAAATCCGGGAACATAACACTGATATGACGGAAACTAGGGCGGTAAGAGTGGAACAAAACACCAGGCATAAGGCCGAGCCTGCCACCCTTTACCAAGTGTATAGATGCATTAATTAAATAACAGATATTGTGATATCCCAACAAAATATCCATGTTCCAACAAGGAACAAACTCCAATCTTCACCTGCAACTAACAACGCTATAAGAGGGGCTGAGCAAAGCGGTAACATAGCCAAACAACGGTTTGCTAGGACAAGGTGGGTTAGAGGCTTGGTTTAACATTATGGGAGGCATGATAAGCAAGTGGTAGGTATCGCAGCATAGGCATAGCAAAAGAGCGAGCATCTAGAAAGCAAAGATAGAAGTGATTTCGAGAGTATGGTTATCTTGCCTGAAATCCCGCAAGGAAGAAGAACGAGTCCATGAGGAAGACAAATGAACGTAGCCGAACGGATCCGCACAAACGCAACGTTATCGGAACCAACCGAAGAAGCACACCGGAAAGAAGCAAACAACATGGTAAACAACTATCACATAACCATGGCATGATGCACAACCAAGTATGATGCATGTCCGGTTTAATGATACATGGCATGGCATGGCAAAGTGCACAAACAATCCTACAAATTAAGTGGAGCTCAATATGCAACCGAGTTGCATATTGAAGAAAACACCACATGACTTATTTAATTCTCTCTCGTTTATGAACTCAACAATATTAAATGTTGTTAGCATGGCAAGAGTGAAGCATAAAGAAACTACCCATCTAGGCAAGTTTAAATGAGGCCGGAAACAACAAACAACAATTCCGGAAAATCCTCATGTGCATTTATTAGGTTTGGTACTGTTCTGCCCTAAACATAATTTTAGAGTTGTTAACCATGCTAGATGAGAGCACCATGTTAAACTAGGCATTTTTCCACCCCATTTACATATAAAGATTATTAAATTCCGAGTTACGGTTATTTAGTTATGAAATAAAGCATTTTATCATGGCATAAGAGCAAAATTACACAACCAGCAGTTTAAACATTTTTAACATGAATGAAAGTTGCATATTATTAAACTAGATGAAATGCTAAGAAAGTTTCATATTAAGTTTGTTTAATTTCGATGCACGGTTGTGGATTTATTAAATGCATGATCATGAAGGTCTTTTCTGCAAAACTATAAGCTGCGGATTATTAGCTAAAATCGCAGAGAGGAAAAAAGAGATGGGCCGAATCTGCTGGAATTGGGCCAGACTAGAGCTACAGGAAATCTGGAGGCTCACCATGGGCCAAACCCAGCTGATGCAGGCGCTAGCCTTGGAGGGAAGCTGGGCCGGCCGTGGCTTGTGGCCCGCGAGGAAGACAGGCGCGGCCTCGGTGGAGATGGCAAGGAGGCGCACTGGGCCATGGGTGCGATGCTGGGCCTTGGCGCTGGCGGGTCAACGCAAGGCGGCTGGATGCGTCGTCTACCTCCTTCGAAAGAAATAGAGGCGAGGCAGAGGGGCATGGCGCGGCGACTGCTTGGGGCGAGGCAGGGGAGGTCCGGCAGGGCGCAGGAAATGCGGTGGACGGAGATGGTGAGGAAAATGCCCACGGTGATGGATCCAGGCCAGGTTCGGGCGGGGGCCCTGCGAAGAGGAGGTCGGGGACGGCCATGGGGTTCCTGTCAGCGGGAGGAAAGAGACAAAGAGAGGTGAGGTTCAGAGAAGAATTGGAAAAAGGAAAGAAAAAGGACAGGCAGGGGAGGAGAGGGTCACCTGCGCAGCGTGAAGAGGCTCAGAAGGAGGCGCCTGGTCATCAGTTGGGGCGACGGCCTCGAGGACAGGCTCTGGGATCGATCTCCTGGGGCAAGAGACGGTGGGGTCAGGAGCATCAGATGTAGAGCGAGAGAGAGAGAGAGAGGGAAGGGAAGGAGGCACGGTGACCTGCTGCTGCTACTGCCGGCAAAGGCGAGCTCCGGATGACGAGGTCGCCGGCCGACGGCAGGGTCGACGGAGACACTCGGGCACGAGGGACTCGGGCGCGGGGTCGACTGCTACTGGCGCTGGGGTGCTCGGGGTTGCTGTTGCTGCGGGCTCGAGAAGAAAATGAGGAAGCCGCGACACGAAGTGGCTCTGGTCTCCAGTGGATCTTGCTCCGGCGAGGCAACCGGAGGCGATGGAGGCAGGAGCCAGGGTGCGCGGGGGAGGTGGACCGATGGGAGTGCTGGTGGAGGTGGTGTGGCTCGCAGGCAAGGGGATCGAGGAGGCGGCGCTGGGAGATGTTGTAGGATGGATGGATCGATTGAAAACAGTGGGGATTAGCCGGCGTTGAAAACAAGGAGAGTGGCGGCAGATGGGATGGATGGAAGGGACAAACTGCCTAGGATTTAGGGTTGATCTAGTTTATATAGTGAGTGGGTTAGATTAGGGGCTATCTCGTCCCTCCGGTCAAAATTGGACGGTCGGGAAAAATATGCTAGGGATCCCAAATAAGAAAACGGTGATGTTTTGTAGATGTTTGGGGATGATCCGGATCCAACGGTGGCGACTGTCCGGGTCGCGTCTGGGGAAGTTTCGGACATGCATGCGAGGGGTCGGTTGGAACTTGTGGGCTGTGCAGAAAGGCTCACGCTGAGAGAAGAGAAGAGAGAGAGACCCGGCAACTGTTTCCGGAGACCGAAAACGTCCGACGTTAGACCGGCTATGCAGCCGCTATAGTTATCCATTGGGGCGTCAAACGGACTCCAAATGCGATGAAATTTGGTAGGCGACCTACTGACAACATAAAACACCGCATGCCAACTTTCAACCCATTCCGAGAACATTTTCTGGCCACTTATAAAATAATATTTCGGACATGTCGCGGGCGCGTGCAAGTGTGTTTGGGCTCAGAACGGACAACGAACGGAACGAGGAGACAGAGACGGATGCAAGTTTTTGAAAACATGCAGATGCAATGCGGATGATGACATGGAAAGATGCAACATGCAAGAGAATGACGAGGCAACAACATCGAATAACTGGAAGACACCTGGCACATCGGTCTCGGGGCGTTACAAGGATGCCTCACCAGAGCGACGAAGGGACTGAGGAGTAAAAATAATTCCTAACTCTCCGATATATATAATCCTAAATGACTCAAAACATTTCTAGACTCAATAACGCCAGCGATTTGATCAAGCAGGGGGCTCCTAAGGTCGGGGAAGGCTCTGATACCAACTTGTAACGCCCTCGATGCGGCTATATCTCCCACGTGTCGAAGCACGACTTAGAGGCATAACCGCATTGAAAGCAATGTCGCAAGTGAGGTAATCTTCACACAACCCATGTAATATATAAAGGGAAAGAGATACATAGTTGGCTTACAATCGCCACTTCACACAATTACATGAGTAAAGCATTACAACATCCAGATACAAACAGGGTCCGACTATGGAACCAAAATGAAAGAAGACTACCCCAAAAGCGACACGGTCCCCGAACGACCCCAACTGGGCTCCACTACTGATCAACTAGAACGAAACAACATAAAGGGCAAGATCTCCAACGAGATCCTCCTTGAGCTGGGTTGCGTCATCTGCACGGTTCAACGGCACCTGCAAGCTAGTTTTGGAAGTATCTGTGAGTCACGGGGACTCAGCAATCTCACACCCTCGCGATCAAGACTATTTAAGCTTATAGGTAGGTAAAAGGTATGAGGTCGAGCTGCAGCAAGCGACTAGCATATATGGTGGCTAACATATTCGCAAAAGAGAGCGAGAAGAGAAGGCAAAGCATGATCGAACAACTATGATCAAGAAGTAATCCTAGAACAACCTACGTCAAGCATAACTCCAACACTGTGTTCACTTCCCGGACCCCGCCGAGAAGCGACCATCACGGTTACACACGCGGTTGGTGCATTTTTATTAAGATCAACTTCAGGTTTTCTACAACCAGACATTAACAAATTCTCATCTGCCCATAACCGCGGGCACGGCTTTCGAAAGTTCAAATCCCTGCAGGGGTGTCCCAACTTAGCCCACCACAAGCTCTCACAGTCAACGAAGGATATTCCTTCTAGCGGGAAGACCCGATTAGACTCGGTATCCCGGTTACAAGACATCCTCAACAATGGTAAAACAAGTCCAGCAACACCGCCCGAATGTGCCGACAAATCCCGATAGGAGCTGCACATATCTTGTTCTCAGGGCTCACTCTGATGAGACATCCTACGAGTGAAACCAACCCTCAAGTTGCCCCGAGGTGGACCCGCAGTCTACTCGGTCGGACCAACACTCAGAGGAGCACTGGCCCGGGGGGTTAAAATAAAGATGACCCTTGAGTCCACGAAACCCAAGGGAAAAAGAGGTTAGGTGGCGAATGGTAAAACCAATGTTGGGCATTGCTGGAGGAGTTTTATTCAAGGCGAACTGTCAAGGGGTTCCCATTATAACCCAACCGCGTAAGGAACGCAAAATCCGGGAACATAACACCGATATGACGGAAACTAGGGCGGCAAGAGTGGAACAAAACACTAGGCATAAGGCCGAGCCTTCCACCCTTTACCAAGTATATAGATGCATTAATTAAATAACAGATATTGTGATATCCCAACAAGTAAACATGTTCCAACAAGGAACAACATCTCCATGTTCCAATAAGGAACAAACTTCAGTCTTCACCTGCAACTAACAACGCTATAAGAGGGGCTGAACAAAGCGGTAACATAGCCAAACAACGGTTTGCTAGGATAAGGTGGGTTAGAGGCTTGGTTTAACAATATGGGAGGCATGATAAGCAAGTGGTAGGTATCGCAGCATAGGCATAGCAAAAGAGCGAGCAACTAAGCAAGCAAAGATAGAAGTGATTTCGAGGGTATGGTCATCTTGCCTGAAATCCCGCAAGGAAGAAGAGCGAGTCCATGAGGAAGACAAACGGACGTAGTCGAACGAATCCTCACGACACAACGTTACCGGAACCAACCCGAAGAAGCAACACCGGAAAGAAGCAAACAACATAGTAAACAATCACTACAACAACATGGCATGATGCATAACAAGTATGATGCATGTCCGGTTTAATGAAGCATGGCATGGCAAAGTGCACAAACAATCCTACAAATTAAGTGGAGCTCATTATGCAACGGAGTTGCATATTGAAGAAAACACCACATGACTTATTTAGTTCTCTCTCATTTATGTACCCAACAAGATTAAATGTTGTTAGCATGGGAAGAGATGAAGCATAAAGAAACTATCTATCTAGGCAAGTTTAAATGAGGCCGGGAATAACAAACAACAATTCCGGAAAAACCTCATGTGCATATTTTACGGTTTGGTACTGCTCTGCCTTAAACCATATTTTATAGTTATTAAACATGCAAGATGATGCCACCATGTTAAACTAGGCATTTTTCCACCCCATTTACATATAAAGTTTATTAGATTTGGAGCTACGGTTATTTAGTTATGAAATAAAGTATTTTAACATGACATAGGGGCAAAATTTATGCAAACATCATTTTAAACATTTTAAACATAGATGAAAATTGGATATTATGAATCTAGACAAAATTCTAAGCAAGTTTCATATATAACTTATTTCAAACCGATACACGGTTGGTGAGTTATCAAATGCATGTTGTCTAGGGACTTTTCTGTAAAACAACAGTTTTCTGGATAAAAGAGAAAATCACAGTGCTTGGAAAAAAATAGAAACAAGCCGAATCTGGTGCACTGCTGGGCTGAACAGAGAGGAGGGGTTGGAGCTAAGCTCACATTGGGCCACTGGGCCAGAAGCGGAGAAGCGGTGACGTGCCAAGGGAAGGCATCGTTGGGCCTTGGCGGCAGAGGGAGCTGGGCCGCAGCGTTCACGTGCTGGCTCGGATCTAGTAGGAAGCAGACCAGCTAGGTGGCCTGGGGAGGCACGGGTGCGGTCAACGCTCGCGGGCGCTGGATCGGAGCAGGTCGACGCGGACGAAGTCACATCGCTCGATGCAAAGGAACAGGAGGCAGAGGCAAGGCGGCGCCATGGGACTTGGGAGCGATGCTGATCCGGTGACGACGGCGCAACGACGGGAGGCCGGGAACGGGCGGCGGCGCTCCAGGGTTGCAGGATTTGGCGACCTCCATCCATGGCAGCTCAAGGTCGGCGGCGCTGGGTGGCCTCTAGGAGATAGAGAGCTCCAAATGAGAGAGAGAAGAACGGGAAAAGAGGAAGGGAAGGAGAAGGGCGGCGAGAGGGGTCCTGATAGAGGTGGTTGTCGGCGTTGACGAGGGACTCGATCGGGAGATCCTCTCCCGTTCCTGATCGACGAGTCTGTCGCGAGAGGTGGCCTCGATCCGAATCTGGATCAATCGCTGCAGAAGGCTCGGGCGTGCTGGAGGCAGCAGGGACGCGGGGCTCCGAGCGAGGACCTGCTCGGGAGAGGATGGAGGAGGCCTGCGAGGAGGTAGAGGGAAGGCAGCGACGAGCACCAAGCTCGTGACGATGGTGGGCTCCCTGTTCGTTCCTAGAACAGAAACGGAGAGGTGAGGATGAGATAAAACGAAGGAAGGGAAGAGAGGAGGCCGGCGTCGTGACCTGGTGGCGGGGATACAGAGGGGATTTGGCCAGGTGGGATCTGGGTCGATCCCGAGGAAGGAGGAGACTTGTTCGAGCGCTCCGGTTGGGCTGGTGGGGAGATCGAGGAGAAGGAGATGGTTTCGGTTGGTGGTTTGGATCGGATCTAGGGGATCCCGAGAGAGAGTGGCGGCGGCGCTAGGGTAGGAACCCTAAAATTAGGTGGTTTGTCTAGATATATATAGTAGGTTGGTTTGACTTAGGGGTATATCACCCCTCCGATTGTAATCGGACGAACAAGAAAAATAGGCTAGGGAGTCCAAATAAGAAAACGATGATGTTTTGTGGACGTTTGGGGATGATCCGGACACAACGGTGGCGACTGCTCGGGTCGGGTCCGGGACAACTTTCGGACACGCGCGAGGGGGGCTGCGGGGTGACGAGAGAGGTTAGGTTGGACCTGGCGGTAGGTAGTGAGCTGTGTAGGCGGTCTCGAGCTGAGAGAAGAGAAGAGAGGGAGGCCCGGCGACTATTTTCGGAGACCGAAAACGTCCGACGAAGAGACCGGCTTTACTGCCGCTATAGTTATCCGTTGGGCTATCAAACAGACTCCAAATGCGATGAAACTTGACAGGCGGTCTATCTACACTAAAATAAGACTACACGCCAACTTTCATCCCATTCCGAGAACATTTTTCGGCCACTTATAAAATACTATTTCGGACGTGCCGCGGGCGTGAGCAAGTGTGTCTGGGCTCAGCACGGACAACGGACGAAACGAGGAGACCGAGACGGATGCAAGTTTTGAAAACATGATGCAATGCACATGATGACATGATGAAATGCAACACGCAAGCAAAAGACAAGGCAACAACAGCGAATAACTGGAAGACACCTGGCGCAACGGTCTCGGGGCGTCACACTTGCTTCAGCTCAGCTCCGACTTGAAGTCAAAGATGCACAGAAGATGTCAGAGGACTGCCTTGTGCACTATGGTGCCATACAGCTAGGGATGGAGCATCTATCGTTGACTCAACTGAGGTCTCATCAGCTTGTTCGGCTGCTTGCGGGGCCCATCCTGGCCAGGCCTAGTGCCTTCTAAAGTACTTAATTATCAGATGGGCTGTAAGTAGGCGGGATTCAACGCGGGTTGTAATTAGGCCCAACTGTTCCACGGGCCATTAACAGGCCGATAGGCCTGTTGGGCTGAAATTTATCCACGAAGGCTACGGGCCGTTAATAGGCCTAAAGTTACTTCGAACAAGAAATAGCTCGGTTTCTGCATGGGCCGTTAAAGGGCCTAAAGTTAAACCGGCCAACAACGTCTCAGATGCACCACGGGCCGCTAACAGGCCGAAACTATTATCGGGCCGAACTGGTTAACGGGCATTTAACAGGCTGAAATAGAAACTTGTCTTAGAATGGGCCCAAAAGAACAGTGGCCTGTTAACGGGCCTGGTCGGATATGGGCCGTAATTTGGCCCAAAACACGGCAGGCAGTGAACGGGCCTGATCTGTTATGGGCCTCAATTTGGCCCAAAACATGGCAGGCTGTTGACGGGCCAGCCCACTAGTGTCTGAAAAAACATGGTGGGCCTTTAGCTAGGCTGGCCTTTTCACCGAAATGGGCCTCTGTTGGGTCGTGCCACGTGCCGACATATCATAGGCGCCTCCTATCCAATGAGTGGATGACATTTGTCCCAACGGTGAGCAAACACGTGTTTCCTCCAGCCAATGAGAATTTTACACGTGGAAAATCCCCATTGGTCCGGGCTGTTAGCGGGTTATCGGATCCAAAACCGGACCCGGTATCTTAGCGGCGACCCATTACGGTCGATTCCACGTGTCGGTCACCCTTGACGAAAGCACTTCTATGATGCACGATTTATCGTCATGGAAGTGGGCACTTCCGTGATGATAATTTTGGTAATGTCATGGAACAATTCTACGACAGCACAGGTATGACTATCTTGATTCTGTCATAAAATCGTCATGGATGTACATGCTTGACAGAAAACGTGACCTACTGTGACAAACACGTATCATCATGGAAGTGTATTTTTTTGTAGTGCCCAACAGAGGCCGCTCTTTTTCTGGTACGGGGGGAGTCACTCTCCTCTTCCCCCTCCTCGTCCTGGTCCCCCTCGTATTTGGAGGGGGCATGGGCATCCCCGAACTTGGTGTCCGAAGGGATCCGCGGGCGGAGGCCTTCCTGGGCCTCCCTCGCGAGGTTCTTCTTTTTCTCCTTTTTCTCTAGCGCCTTATAAGGCGCCGCGGCCAGCATTTCTTCCAGCTAAGCCGACATGGGGTCTTCGGGCAGCGGGGCCAGACTATTCATCTTCTCGGCCTTCTCGAGCCAACCCTATGCAAATAGGAGAGTGAAGAATCAATCTACTATAATGTGAATGTCCGAGTTTCGAGCGGATGAAAGCCTTGTTACCTTCTTGGGGGTGTTCAGTATCGAGGCCGGCGTCCTCCTCATCTTCTTCTGGACAAACCTCTTCTTGGGGTTTGAATAGCGCCCTCCAAAGCTTGTCGCGGGTGGTGTCGAGGAAGTGACGCACGGTGGTGGGGTCTTCGGACTTGTACGCCCACATCGGGGTGTCCCGCTGTTGGCAAGGGAGGAGGCACGGGTTGAGCATCACCTGGATCACGCTGGTTAGCTTGACACCAACCTTCTTCATGCTAAGGATGCGTTTCTGCAGCATGTCCACTTCTTCGGAGGGCCCCCAGTCGGGGCTCTTCTTGGTCCACAACGTCAGCCTCATGGGTGGTCCGGATCTAAACTCCGGGGCCGCCGCCTAGGCCGCGTCGCGTGGTTCTGTAATGTAAAACCACTCTTTCTACCAAACCTTGACGGTGTCTATAAATGTGCCCACCGGCCACTCTACACGAGTAAGCTTGCTGACCATGGCTCCCCCGCAGTCTGCTTGTTAGCCGTCTACAATCTTTGGCTTCACATTGAATACCTTCGGCCATAAGCCAAAGTGCGGATGGATCCGGAGGAAAGCCTCGCAAATGGTAATGAAGGATGAAAGGTGGAGGATGGAATTCGGGGCTAGATCGTGAAAGTCTAGCCCATAAAAGTACATCAACCCTCGAACGAAGGGGTGGAGTGGAAAGTCTAGCCCCCTGATAAAGTGGGGAACGAACACCACCCTCTCGCCAGGACGCGGTGTGGGAATGACCTAGCTTACTTCTGGGGCCCGGTGAACGAAGGCGGCTGGAAGATAGCCAGCACGCTTCAAGTCCACGATATCCTTATTGCTGACGATCGAGGCCTCCCATTTGCCCCCCGCACCGGATCCCGCCATCGCCAAATACGGGGAGTGGAGCTTTGGAGAAAAGATGAGACGAGGTGCTTGAGCTCTATGGATCAGGAGAAATGTGGAGAAAGGGAGAAGAAATGTGTATGGGGATAATTGTCGTTGTTTCCTTTTTATAAGCAGCCAGGATACCAGGAGTCCTTTAAGCGCGACATTGGCTTCACCACTTCCCGATATATCCGAAGCATCGCGCGCAGGTAGATGTGGGAGATCATTGATCAAATCCCTTAAAGAATGAAACACTATCTCCGCCTAGATGGGACGTGTCGACGGAGGGGGTGCCTCGAGCCACGCATCGAGCCCTCATAATGGTTCGATTGGTCGTGACCCTTCGCCAAAAGTTGTCAGCCAAAAATACTGTTCACATTGGAACGATTGACCTTCGAGGCTAAGTAAATTTTACAGTTTGGAATCCGGGTATGGTCCGGTGCATAGCCAAACTAGATCAAACATCTGTTTAAAAGGCCTAATTGGAGAAGATTATTCCAAATATTCAGAAAACAAGGGAACTCGCCTGCAAGCCGGAGTCTGCAGTAATAGGAGTCACAGGAAGCCGGCATTGAAGGCTAGTTCGGGGGCTACTGAGGGAGTCCTGGACTAGGGGGTCCTCGGGTGGCCGGCCTACCTCTCATGGGTCGGACTATTGGGCCGCATTATGTCTGGTCCAAGGTTTTTCTACCTTGGTGTGTGCTCCAAGTCAGATGGAAGATCCGGTGTTCCCTTCTATGTAACCGACTATATATAAACCCTAGTGCCCCTGGTGTCTATATAAACTAGAGGGTTTAGTCCATAGAGGCTAGAAGAAAAATCACCATCTTGCTAGTTAGGGTTTAGTTTGTCTGATCTCGTGGTAGATCTACTCTGTAACCCCCCTTATACACAAGCAATATAATCAAGCAGGACGTAGGATTTTATCTCTTAGAAGGGCCTGAACCTAGGTAAACGTTGTGTGCCACGTCTACTGTTCCCCATCGATCCAAGGTCCATAGTTCGGGACCCCCTACCCGAGATCCGCCGGTTTTGACACCAACGACAAGGTCAACAATGGAAGCAAAGCTCGCAACACTAGATACGGCTACGGTCGAAGAAGATTGGCTTCGTCGGCTCTTGAATGACTTGTCGGTTGTTGAGAAACTTGTATTGGGTATCCTTATGAACTGTGATAATTAGACTGTGATCACGAAAGTGAGCTGCTCAAAGGATAATATGAAGTCATCAAGACACATTCAGAGAAGGTTAAAGTCTGTCAGAAAAATGAAAAACTCAGGAGTTATTACATTGGATTATATCCAAACGTCTAAAAATCAGGCAGATCCTTTTACTAAGGGTCTATCATGTAATGTGATAGATAATGCATCGAAGGGGATGGGTATGAGACCAACAATATGAGTTGTTCACAGTGGTAACCTAGTCTATGTGATCGGAGATCCCGTGAATTAGATGTGGAAGACAAGTTGTTGGTCAACTGAGAGGAGAGTATCCTTACTATTAACAATACCACTCCATGAAGATGCAATACTCTCCTAATCTACATGGTAGGTTGATGTATATCTTAATGTGTTCTAAGTGGATCATTTAAGCAGAGATGTTGTCTTGCAGGACATCTTTTGAAGAAAACACCTATATGAGCATGATTGTTAAACATCGCAATCTATGAGAGTAGGGTGCTCTCTAGTAAACTCATGGAAGGTCTCGGAGTATGACGCATAAGCTCCACCCACGGGGAAGACCCACGGTAGCCTAGTATCGGTCAAGGCTTTGTGTGAAGCTAGATTCGCAGAAAACTTGCCGTTCAAGGCCTAGTCCACTATTCAAGTTGCTTACTAGTGTAGCATAGAGTTCTAGGTGGAAGTTCAACTTAACAGTCTCCACTGCAGTGCCGTATATAAAACAGTGTTTTGGAACCAAAGGCAAATTTCGTGTGCTCTAGGATCTGGTGGGGGATTGCTGGAATTTAGTCTATTTTGGGACAGCGCAATAGCAATTTCAGAAATTCCTAATAAATCCTAGAGGCCCACTAAGCCCATTCATGCAAGGCAAGGGGTGCTACTAAAGTTTAGTCCCACATTGCTAGTTTGGTGGGAGTTGGACCTCCTGATGTAGGGTGGAACCCTATTCATCCGATCTTTCATGAAAGGAGCGGATCCCGTGATGAACACAAAGAACACGAGGGGAAACACGAGGGGAAACACAAGGGGAAACACGAGAGAACTGCTCAAACTAGCAAGAATGATCACACATATGCTACGTCCTCGAACACAAAAGAGATCACACGATCCGAAGTCAACACGGGACGATACATAGGGTAACCGGTCTTCTCCAAAGGAAGTCTTGATGGGGCCACCCAAAAGGGGGTCTTGAATCCAAGGGGATCTTCTCCGTAGAGGGGTCACGGTCTCTCTCAAGGAGTAGATCCGTATGGATGAGCGAGGCTCTATCTCACAAATGAGCTATCACAATGCTACCCTAGCTAGGAGGAGGGAGAGGTCTATTTATAGTCGTAGTACAAAAGGGGGTAAAGTGAAGGGGTACATAGGCCTCAGCCCGCAACTGGACACAGCCAGGGGCCGGACGTCTGTAAGGTGTCGGTCGTCCGGAGGCTCGTGGAGGTCCGGACGTCCGTAGATCTTCGGACTTCCGTAGATTACGTTCTGTCATGGAGGTAGCGGACGTCCGTGGGAGTTCGGTTGTTCGGTCGCCGGTCGTCCGGTCTTCCTTGGATTTCCGCTATTTTCGTTCGGTTGCAGGAGCACCGGTCGTCCGGAGATGGTCGGTCGTCCGGAGCCTGGGAGGTGTTGGACATCCGGTCATGGGCGGTCGTCCGGCCGTTGTAGACTTCGAAGGCCTAGTTTCCTTGGGCTAGTGTGGCCTTCAGGGGTCGGACGTCCGGTCTGGACCGGTCGTCCGATGGCTGTAGTTTCCGTGGCAGCTCTTCTTCTTGTCCTTTGCACTTTGTGTCCTCGCCGGCTTGTCCGTTGGATGTAGATGTTCCGTGGCTTTCCTCCAAGTACCTAAGAACACATAGTGTTTCCGCTTGAGGTAGCAGCCATGTCTCATGCATAAAAAGTGATAGTTCAGAAAGGAGCGAGTTCACCTTATCTTCGATAGCCTTTGCTCGTGCTCTTGTCATTTGTCCAAGTGGTGTGCTGGGAGATGTAGGTAGGTCCATGGGGATGACCTTGGGATGCTCCGCATCATCTCCCCTCCCTTGGGAAAGATCCGACCTCGGATCGAAATCTTCATCACCATGGTAGAGCGAAAGATCCTTGACGTTGAATACGTCGCTCACGTTGTACTTGTCACGCGGGAGGTCGATCTTGTAAGCATTGTTGTTGTAGCATGCAAGCACCTTGAAGGGTCCATCTGCTCATGGTAGAAGTTTGGACTTGCGTTCGTTAGGGAAGCGGTCCTTCGAAGGTGTAGCCACACAAGATCTCCAATGTTGAATATCATGGGTTGCTTGTTGATGTTGAGCTTGATCGCGAGTCGTTGTACTTGGCGCTCAATGGTGTGCCTTGTATCTTCATGCATCTTCTTGACATAGTGCACTCGGGTACTCGCGTCCATGTTGATGTGCTCTTGTAGTGGTAGAGGAAGAATGTCCAATGGCGAAAAGGGGTTGAATCCGTAGACGACCTCGAAGGGGGACTTGCTGGTAGTTGAGTGTCGTGCGCGGTTGTAGGTGAACTCAGTGATCGGTAGGCACTCTTCCCACTCCTTGATGTTCCTCTTGATCAACACACGTAGTAGGGTGGAGAGTGTTCAGTTCGTCACTTCCTTTTGGCTGTCGGTTTGAGGGTGGTATGTTGTGGAGAATACTAGCTTGATTCCGAGCTTGGCGCATAAAGTCTTCCAAAAGTAGCTCAAGAACTTGACATCGCGGTTCGAGACAATCGTCTTTGGCACTCCATGTAGTCATAAGACTTCCCTACAAAAGAGATTCGCAACATATGAAGCATCGTCGATCTTGTTGCAAGGAATGAAATGAGCCATTTTAGAGAATCGGTCCACAACAACAAACACGGAATCATTTCCATTTCTAGTCCTAGGCAACCCAAGTACAAAATCCATGCTAATATCTTCCCATGGGTGATATGGAATTGGAAGGGGAGTATATATACCATGAGATTGAGCTTTGGACTTAGCTTTGCGACATGTCGAACATCGGTTGGTGAAGCGGTTGGCGTAGCGAAAGTCTTGTCGCGTCCAAAATGTCTCATTAGTCCTCCTCCATGAGATTCTTGCAAAAGCAACAAACGAAGAGAATACTCGGGGATGCATAGTTTGTTAGCTCTCATAAGATAACCATCTTTGATGTAATAGTGTTCCCAAGATGTATGCGTCGAACATTTGGCATAAGGAATAGCAAAAGTAGGATCATGCGCATACAAGTCTTTTATGTGCTAAAAACCAATTACATCCAATTCAAGTTGAGAAACAAGCATGCATATGCGGGAAAGAGCGTCCGCCACAACATTTTCCTTACCCTTAATGTACTTGATGATATAAGGAAAAGACTCAATGAATTCACTCCACTTAGCATGACGCTTGTTCAACTTAGTTTGACCCTTAAGGTATTTAAGTGTTTCATGGTCGGTATGGATGATAAATTCATGAGGGCAAAGATAATATTCCCATTCATGCAAAACTCGCACTAAAGCATATAGCTCTTTTTCATAGATGGGGTAATTGAGTTGCGCTCCGGAATGTTTTTCACTAAAGTAAGCTATGGGGTACTTCTTGCGTTAACACACCTCCTATGCCATTACCACTAGCATCACAATGAATCTAAAAGGGTTTGTCAAAGTTGGGTAATGCAAGCACGGGATCATGAGTAAGAAAATTCTTAAGCTCATTGAATGCAGTATCTTGGGATGGTCCCCAAACAAAAGGTGCATTCTTCTTGCTCAAAGCATGCAAAGGTGAAGCAATGGTGCTAAAGTCCTTCACAAATCTACGGTAGAAACCGGCTAAACCAAGGAAGCTACGCACTTGTTGCAAGTTGGTTGGTTGAGGCCAATTCTTAATAGCATTGATCTTAGATTCATCAACATGAACACCCTTAGAAGACACAACAAAACCCAAGAAAACAAGCTTGTCAACACCGAAAAGGCATTTGTCCATATTAGCAAAAAGGTGCTCTTTTCTAAGAGTTTGTAGCACGGTCTTAAGGTGGGTGACATGATCTTTGAGAGATTTGCTAAACACAAGAATATCATCAAAGTAGACCACTACAAATACACCAATATAAGGTCGAAAGACAAAATGCATGAGTCGCATGAAAGTATCGGGTGCTTCAGATAAACCCATTGGCATAACAAGCAATTCATATAAGCCAAACTTGGTCTTAAATGCAGTTTTCCATTCATCACCTTCTTGGATGCGTATTTGATAGTAGCCACTATTAAGATCAATCTTAGAGAAAACTGTGGCTCCGCTAAGCTCATCAAGCATATCATCTAGGCGTGGAATAGGGTAACGATAACACACGGTAATAGAATTGATAGGACGGAAATCGGAACACATGCGAAATGTACCATCTTTGGGAACAAGGATTACCGGGACGGCACAAGGGCTCAAACTTTCTCTAACATGGCCATTGTTGATGAGTTGTTGTACTTGCCGTTGGATATCCTTAGTTTCCTCGGGGTTGACGCGGTATGGAGCCTTGTTAGAAAGTGGAGCTCCGGGGATGAGATCGATTCGATGCTCAATGCCTCGTAGAGGAGGTAGACCCAGAGGTAGCTCGTCGGGGAAAACATCTTGGAATTCCTGCAATAGAGAAGATATTTCTAAAGCTAGATTGTGAGAGGTGTTAGCTTTTGGTGCCTCATCCTTGCACAAAAGGACATGGTGCATGACACTATATGGGTTCTCACACACTTCTCTTATCTCACTTTTGGTGGCAAATAGAACTAAGTTCTTCTTGTTGCTCATCATGGAGGCACTCGATTTGGCCTTGTGGCGCTCACTATCTTTTTGGTGGTTCGCTCTCTCACTATTCTCTCCATGATGGGTGGTTTGCTTGTCGGCGATCACTTGGCTTGGAGACATAGGGCAAAGTACGTACTCCTTTCCTTTCATCTTGAAGATATAGTGATTCGTTTGGCCGTTGTGAATGACACTTCGGTCAAATTTCCATGGTTGCCCAAGAAGAAGGTGGCAAACGATCATTGGAACGACATCACACTCCAAAGTGTCTTCGTAAGCTCCGATTTTGAAAGATACTTGCACTCTATGCTCGACTTGGATAGTGTCGGAGTCGCTGAGCCATTGAACTTTGTAGGGATGTGGGTGCTTAATCTTGACCAATAGGAGCTTGGAGCATAGTTCTTCACTTGCTAAGTTATGGCAACTCCCTCCATCGATGATGACCTTGACAGACCTTCCATTGATGTCGGCCTTGGTATGAAAGATATGGCATCTTTGGTCTTCTTCTTGTTGATGTTGAAGAGTCAAGACCTTGGAGACAACTAGAGCGGGGCTTGAATCTTCATCACAAAAGACTTGTTCCTCTTCATCTTCGTTCACTTGTCGGTGCATGGCCACTTGCTCAAGGGCTTCCATTTTTCCTTCGCTCATGGAGTCGTATGTACCGTCATCGTTGAGGATCATGGTGCACTTGTTTGTACACTCAAAGGACTTGTGGCCTCGGCCTCCGCATGTGAAGCATTTGAAGGAACTTGTCTTGACGGTCTCATCAGTTGGGGTAGATGATGATGAAGCTCTCGTCTTGAAGTTGCTTGTAGTAGGAGGATGACTTGAGGTTGTCAAAGTTTTCTTGTAAATCGACTTGTCGTTGTTGCTTGTAGATGGCTTGGATGAGGTAGAAGGTGTTGGAGTCATTCAGGCTTGGTTGTTGGAGAAGCCATATGACTTGGATGAGAACTTGGCATACTTGAAGTCATCTTGCACTTTACGTTCTGCTTTTGTAGCTTGATGCACTAGCTCGATGAGGTTCGAGTATGGTTGGAAGTCGGCGATCTTCTTGATAGGATGATTAAGTCCATTCAAGAAACATGCCATAGTTTGCTCATCATCTTCCGTGACATTAGCTCGTATCATGGCAATCTCCATTTGCTTGTAGTATTCTTCAACGCTCTTGGTTCCTTGCTTGAGGAGTTGGAGTTTCTTGAAAAGGTCGCGGTTGTAGTAGGTTGGCACAAAGCGTGCTCTCATGACATCCTTCATTTTGCGCCCAAGTAGTGATGGGTGGTTCACCTCTTGCCTCTCGGTGCTCAATGACTTGTTCCCACCAAATGAGGACGTAGTCTTGGAACTCAAGGGATGCCATCGCGTTCTTCTTCTCTTCTTCATAGTTGTGCAAGCGGAAGATTTTGTTGACCTTCAATGCCCATGAGAGGTACTCTTCGGGGTCATTTCTTCCATTGAACTTGGGCATGGTGAACTTGAGTTTGTCGTATCATTGCTCTTCATTGTGTTGGGGTCGGGGATGATGACGTCCTTGACGAGGAGGATCGTCTCTCTCAACTTGTTCTTGTATTGGAGGATCTCCATTGTCTTCTTGCTCTTGTTGAACTTGATGTTCTTGGCGAGCTTGTGGAGGAACTTGTCGATCTTGACGATGCACGCGAGCTTGATATATTCGTTTGTGAACTTCATCATGGAGCGCTTCTTGATGCTCACGAGCTTGTCGGCCTCGGTTGGCTACGGCTCGACTTGAATCTCGGAGGGCTCGTTGCGCCTCAAGTGCTTGAGCTTCTCGCAATTGTTGCTCTTGATGTTGTGCTTCGGCATCTTGTGCATCTTGGTGTAGGAGCGCTCGCTCTTCCTCTTCGTGTTGGCGTTGGCGTTGCCGTTCTCGTGCTTGCGCAAAGGTAGCTTGGTTTTGACGATGTCGTTGTTCTTGAGAGTTGTAGTCGTGTAGAGGATTGCGGTTTGCTTGACGATCTTGGCGCACGGCACGTCAAAGAGTATTCGATGTCGGTGTACTTGAGCCGGAGATGGTGTAGTCGGAGTGTCGACTTGAGCGGCTCCGTCTTGATGAGGACGAAGTGAAAGAAGAGCGGTTGAGCAACAAAGCACGGATCTCGTCCATTCTTGCATCATTCTCTTTCTTGTGGTCGTCGAGCTTGTTGTCGAAATAGTCTCTTGTACGTTGCTCAGAGAGTCACAAGTCGGTGGCGAGGTTGTCGATGCGTTCACTCATTTCTTGTTGCTCTTGATGCAAAGCATGTTGTGCACCAAAGAGGTGGCTCTTTGTGACGTAGGAGGTCATGGCATCGTCTTGCTCGAAGAAGAGTGGGTTGGTAGAAGTACTTGGCTTGTCCATCATTCCAAACAAATATGTGAGTGGGAGAAAGAGAAGAACTTATACCAAATGTACCTTGACCGATGTTGAAGGTGAATCAATGATCACTCAATGTGGAACAAGGAAATAGCACAATCGGTACCAATTCTTGTCGGTTTCTCACACCTACACAAGTAAAAGCAAAATTTGATGCAATTGTTAGTGAGCTTCAATAATGTTGAAAAAGATTCGCAAATTTGCAATGCAACAAGTAGACCAATAGCAAAATATGGTACACGGAAACACACACGCAAAGAGATAAATGCGGTCGTGCAACCAAGGATGAGCCAAAATGTGGAATCCACGAAAATGCTCTTGTTGCACAACACTAGAGAGACGCTAGCACGATTGCACAATAGGTGGATATGAAGACTTGTGCACAACCTACTAAGCAAAAATGCAACGACTTCTATCCTAAGTATGCTCTATGTATGGTATTCTGATGATATGATCCAAGATGATCTAGTATGACAATCTTAATGTTGTATGATGCTATGGTTCTTGCTTAAAAGCTATTTGCTTATCTTTCCCTTTTGCTTAAAAGCTTGTTTGGCTCTTTTTCTTTTGAGCTCTTTTCTCATGCAATGCTTTACGAAGCAAGATAGCAATTGTGTATGCGATGACAACTTTGTGACACAAGAGATGATACCAAGATATGCACCAATGCTATTGTATGTATGCTATGGGAAGTATGACCACTAATGTGCACAAGTGAAGTTGCCAGCAATACTCAAAGGCTAGTCTCGATGGGTAAGATACGCAAAATTGGGCTATGATGGCTATCAATGTAATGGCAAGAATGAATATATCATGATACCAAGATGAGGTTACCGATTCTTGCTTACGGTATGGTGTCAAAATGGTGAAGTGGTTGTTTTCGATGACGAACCCATGGCGAAGATGAGCGGGGGTGATATTGAAGTCGAACCGTACCTAAATAGCCGAAACACAATAGGACGCGGAACCGCAACTCAAATTCTCAAGGCAAAACGTGGCAAAAAATGTGTTAGAGTGCGAAGCGAGTCAAAGTAAAGTGGTTGAGGGAAGTGGTGGTGGTATAGAAATGCGTATGCAGAAGTGGGGCGGTGGCTGAAAATTTTTGGGGGGAGAAAAATCCAGTTTAGTCAGGGAATTACGGACGTTCGGGGAATTGCGGTCGTCCGGTTGTCGGACGTCCGGTGCATGTGCGATTTCGGGCACGGGATGAACTGCTAGGGTTCGTCGAGGAGAGGTTGAAATCCATCGAATCTGGGCGAGTTTGTGGATGAAAAAGGTGGAGACGAAAGGGAAAAGCTAGATCCACTCAAGGCAAAGCAAATCCATGGATCAAATCCAACAAAATTTCATCACACCAACAAATCACAAACAAAAAATTGGGCTATTTTTGTGGGGAATTTTCGAATTTAGGACGAAATCAACAAAACAAGGCTAGAAAACACAACAGGGAGGCTCCGAAATCGTGATCAACGTGGCTCATGATACCAAGATGATATAGGGTGGAACCCTATTCAGTCGATCTTTCATGAAAGGAGCGGATCCCGCGATGAACACGAAGAACACGAGGGGAAACACAAGGGGAAACACGAGAGAATCGCTCAAACCAACAAGAATGATCAAACATATGCTAGGTCCTCGAACACAAAAGAGATCACATGATCCAAAGTCAACACGGGATGATACACAGGGTAACCGGTCTTCTCCAAAGGAGGTCTTGATGGGGCCACCCAAAAGGGGGTCTTGAATCTAAGGGGATCTTCTCCGTAGAGGGGCCGCGGTCTCTCTCAAGGAGTAGATCCGTATGGATGAGCGAGGCTCTATCTCACAAATGAGCTATCACAACGCTACCCTAGATAAGAGGAGGGAGAGATCTATTTATAGTCGTAGTACAAAAAGGGGGTAAAGTGAAGGGGTACATGGGGCTCAGCCCGCAACTGGACATAGCCAGGGGCCGGACGTTTGTAAGGTGTCGGTCGTCCGGAGGCTCGGGGAGGTCCGGACATCCGTAGATCTTCGGCCTTCCATAGATTACGTTCTGTCATGGAGGTAGCGGACGTCCGTGGGAGTCTGGCCGTCCGGGCACCGGTCGTCCGGTCTTCCTCGGATTTCCACTGTTTTCGTTTGGTTGCAGGAGCGTCGGTCGTCCGGAGCCTGGGAGGTGTCGGACGTCTGGTCCTGGGCGGTCGTCCGGCCGCTGTAGACTTCGAAGGACTGGTTTCCTTGGGCTGGTGTGGCCTTCAGGGGCCGGACGTCCGGTCTGGACCGGTCGTCCGGTGGCTGTAGTTTCCGTGGCAGCTCTTCTTCTTGTCCTTTGCACTTGGTGTCCTCGCCGGCTTGTCCGTTGGATGTAGATGTTCCGTGGCTTTCCTCCAAGTACCTGAGCAGACATAGTGTTTCCGCTTGAGGTAGCAGCCATGTCTCATGTATAAAAAGTGATAGTTCGGAAAGGAGTGAGTTCACCTTATCTTCGATAGCCTTTGCTCGTGCTCTTGTCATTGGTCCAAGTGGTGTTGTGGGAGATGTAGGTAGGTCCATGGGGATGACCTTGGGATGCTCCGCATCACCTCCTTATAAGGGAGATTGTTTCCCCACATGTATGAGCATGAGAACAAGAGGGACATTCACGTGCACTCCTCCTCCGCCACCCACCTCGCCATGCCACGCCTCGTCAGGACGCGCCACGGGTTGCGGGAATGAGCCGATCCCATGTCTAAATTTTTTGCCATGCACGACGGGTATACGAAAGGTCACTCGGGAACTGGAAAGTTTTTGCTGTAGTGGATATTGAAACGAACGCTGCACCCTGCGGTTGTTGTCTGTTCGTTTCATCTCCCTCCTTTGCTTCAGCTCCCGTCTCAGCCTATTCGCCTCCTGCTCCTGTGCCTATAAAAGAGATGTCGCTCCTCTCCAGAGACACATCAAAAGATCATCTTGCTCTCACCACCGTTCCTGACCACTGAGCTACTGCCGCGATCTTCCCCATCCTGGCTTGCGGCATGCACCGCAGGTTGGGACGGTAGGCCTCCAAAACCCCACCTCTTTCAATCATGTATGGGAGAAGGGTGATAAGGTTTTTGGGGAGAGCTATGCGCTACTACTGACCGGTTCATCACGGACGCTCAGGGCACCGACGACCACTTCCCCAACGACGACTTCTTCCCCGACGTCGACAACCTCTTCGACGACATGGCTGGCGATGACATTGACCCCAAGACCGGTGCTTCTGATGTTGTTCCGTGTGTTCTCATGCTCTTTCTGTTTGAGGTTCTACCACAGTTTCTTGCTCTAGTGTCTGCTCTAGATATGTTTGCTCTAGATGTGTTCGGTTCTAGTTCATATATGAAGATGCTATTTACCTTCTCTCTGTTAGATTGCATGACTTGTTTTATCTCTGCTATAATAGTCATGTCTTATCTAATATTTCTGTTAATAAAATCATTTGGTAAATTGCTCATATTTCCAACACACCTTATGCCACCGAGACTACCATCATGTCGTGTTTCATGGTCGACCGCCTAGCCACAGAGGGCGACTGCAGATCCGCCGCCATATTTCCCATGAGGTCATCCATGCCTCCATAGTGGTCTTGAGAAGACCCATGCAGTCAAAGACAACAACGTGATCACCTTATTCCCGGTGTGTGACAACTGCGAAGATACGTCCATGAACGGTTACTTGTGAAGGTCCGGGATGTCGGCAAGCATGGAAAGGCAGAGCTCCGGGCATGTGGTCATAGTGCGCCTCCACGGAGGGGTAGAAGGGGGGAGGATACATCATCGGCTGTAGCGGCAGTGAGTATGAGGACGACCACAAAGCTACTCGGCTAGCTAGGATGTGAGGGTGTGAGTAACGGATTACTGATGGATGCTAAATTAGTGTTTACATCTGTGCGCATATGCTAAGTGGGATCCCACTTATTCCCACCTAATGTTTGTACCTTGTGATGGGATGTCCGGTTATTCGGGTAAAGGTGGGACTCCCATGTGTAGTCCCATTTGCAGCCTGAGATAGGTGCTTATTGCAGGGTGGGAGCAGTAATGACGACGAGGCAAGGATAGAAGCAAAGGGCAGGGGAAAGCCGCAGCGCACCATGGGATGGGGTCGATGCCGCCGAAGGGATATGCGAAGGAGAGGTGAGATTGCGTGTGCGCATGGATTGTGAGCTTGCGTGCCATAGGATTTCTTTACTTCCCTCTTAAGTTTCCTTACGTACGCGTGGACCAACCGAAACAGCGACCAACGACGCCCAACCGCACACCCTTTTCCCTCTTTCCCAATCAGAATGGTACCTCAAACGGTGTCGCTCGCGCGTCTCCTGCCGACGTGGACAGGCCGAGTGGGCACGCCTTCCACGTAGCTTATTGTGTTTGATGGATGATTGAGTACACAATAATTGTTCATGATATATTGGCTATGCACTTTGTGCACGCCAAGAGATTGAACATTTCTTTTGAAAGACTGTTTGCTAACATCATCACCAAATATGATCTCTTGTTATGTGGATTGGTCTACTTACTGTCCAGATTAAGAAGTGCTCCCTCTATAAAGAAAAATAAGAGCGCTTAGATCACTACTCTAGTGATCTAAACACTTATATATTTCTTTACAGAGGGAGTGTGTATTTGTCTCTATCAATTTAGGTATTACTCAATCCTGCATATTTTGCTACTGTTTAAATACAATACAGTCTTGTGGACTACATAATGTTTAGTACCACAAGTATACAAGTTCTCGTATAGTGTAACAATGTTCAAATTATCAAAAAAAAAAATGCAACAAGTAGCCTTAGATTAAATATCAAGTTCCTTGCTGATTTTTTACAAATTTACTAGACATGCTCATTTCTTAGTGAGCCCGACAAAGTTATGTTTTGTTGGTGTGCACCATAGTTTAGTCATGTGATGTTTAGGGTGACTTTGTATAGTTATGTTATCATCAAACAACAAGCATTTGCATGGGCACCTTCACGGGCGCGGCGTGCCGACGTGCCTTTCCGAGCTAGTTTGAGTAAAACTTGATAACTTGAACTGGAGCATCATTAGTTTTGAGTAAAACGAGCTGGTCGTAGGAGAAACAAAGAAAAAAGTAACAAACGAACACGAGATGGGATCGAATATCCAATTCGGTGCCCGAATTGGTGCCTGGGCTCAGATGAGCCCGATGAACAGTAATGTGATTAAAAATAGAAAAAAATCAAAAAAATCTGAAAAAAGAATTGCAAGCAAGATGTGCTTGTGCGTGATGTTCGTGCAAAATTTGGTGATGTTTGGACATTCCAGGAGGGCGTGGCAAAAAAGACAAATCCAGGCATGAATAGTGTTGTTTTCCAAATGTTTATCTCAGACTCGAATTTATTTATTTTTTTGTCACGAGCTCCTCAAATGTCAAAATATCACCAAATTTGGTATGGACATCACGCATTCAAGCATCTTTCATCACAAAAAAATGATTTTTTTAAATTTGTTTAGTATTTTAAACGATGTTAGCCCGGGAGCCAAAACATCGCTTTCGAGATGGGATGGGCTACTTCTGATGTGAGGGTGCCGCTGATATCATACTTAGAAGTGACATAGTTATGTCACATCTAGATGAGCCCTAAACACACTGTTACCTGCGCCTGCACAAAATATCCTGGTGCACAGATTCCACGCAGACACATCACCACTCTTCAGGACTTCAACCACACAGAACTTTTATGTATATTTTCAACCAGCGTCACCGCTTTGTTGTAAAAAAATGTCGATTTCAGCTACTCGAAATCTGCTCCCATCAGGGCAACTGGAGTGCATCAAATTGTCTACAGACACTAGTGTATATGCAAAATGACCATGAGCAAACAAAACAGTGTGTGCATGCAAGGAATATGATTCGCGACTCTCGAGTTTTTTCATGTACATCTTGGTCGACGATCTCCATCGACTGTAAGATGCCATTGGATCTGTTCTCCTTTAGGATATGGCCAGAAGCAAAAGGAATAGTTAAACTGATCATGCCTTCACTGCAGAAGAAGTGGCCATTTCCTCCAAGAGTTCCTTCTGCTCCAATGCAGCGCAGGACTGTAGATGTTTCAGGATAACGAAATTAACAAACGCTGTGGATTTCTATGTCATGTGCTAGTTCTTCAGTTCCCAAATGGTTGCATGTCACACAATTTGCATATCATGATATGTGATGTACCTGAACAGCTGACTCAATATCTCCTAAAAGGAAGCTAGACAATACAAAATTCATCTTCAACCGATGATCAGTCACTCTGTTGTCCTGTGACCAAATTTGAAATAGACTCAAATATACTTTAGATATTTCAAACATTGGCAACACAAATATTTCAGTGGCATGAAACCCTAAGATGACATAATGTGCTAGTACCTTATAATTGTACGTCCGTATCTTCTCCGAGCGAGCACCAGTACCGACCTTTAATTATTAACAGTGTTAGCAAATTCAACATAGGGTATACCAAAATTTTGCAACCCGTGTGAAAATCAAAGAAAGTTACTTCATTTTTAATCCTGGCATTCCTTAAGTTAGTCATGCCAATAACTAAGAGACTTGTGTATTCAATATCACCACTCAGATATATATTTTGCGACCATCATTGGTATAACTTTTTTTTTCTGAACATTATCATCTGGGAAACAGATTTCTGTTCCTTTCACTAGGTCATCTATGAGTTTGCAACATATGAACCTCTGTCGAGAACATACATCATACCTGCAGTAACCTCTGGGTTCTTATGGACTCTTGTTGCTCCCTTAACTTTATCTCATATCTGTAATGTTTATATAGAGATATATGGGAGATGAAATAAGTCACACAAAGGATTAATTCAACTATGAAACTAACTTATCGTTTGACAATGGTAGCAAATGTACAGAGTAAATATGAACTCCAAGAAGGTACAAATTCATGGCTTCTTTGAGAAGAAACTCAAGATAGAAATGCAACTATAATACTACTACGAAAGAGCATCTTTACAAGCAGAAACAATAAGATGAAAGCAAGCATATGGAAGTAACACACAGATTAAAAGGCTGCACAATAACAAGGATAATTCAGATGATAGAAACTTACAGTTTTGCTCTTAATAACTGGAATGCGCGTTCTTTGTTTTGAAGTTGTGACCTTTCTTCTGTGCAGAATATCCTTATTCCCGTAGGCTTGTGAATAAGATCAATAGCCGTCTCCACCTTGTTAACATTCTGCCCTGCATTGATCGAGAACATACAAGCGTAAAAATCAGTTGTAACATGTAATGTACATTTCCTTCAGAAAGATATTGTAACATACACCCAAAGTCATAGAGTATAATACTAGAAGAATCACACACTCCAGAAGTGGTATACCTCCAGCTCCACCAGATCTTGCAGCTTTAAGTTCAATATCTTTTGGATCGATAACCACGTCCACTTCGTCGGCCTATGGTGCCATCAAAACACAACTATAAAACTTAAAAAAAGAAAACATAAAATCCATGTCAGAAAGTGGCATCTAATAGTCACCTCTGGCATAATAGCCACAGTTGCGGTTGACGTGTGAACACGACCCATAGTCTCTGTCTGTGGTACACGCTGAACACGGTGCACACCTGACTCAAACTTCAGTTTACTGTAGACTTGCTTTCCCTTCACCTCCATCACAAATGTCTTGTATCCACCCTTTTCTGCCTGGAAGATTTAATTACTCGATCAACATGTTTTTATTCTTCTTCTTTTTTGTGAAATAACATGTTTTTATTCAATAGTCAGGCTAAGTTTGCAGGTACATACTTCTGAGCAAGAAACTGGTTTAAACTTCCAATTGTTGAGCTCACAATATCTTTGATACATGCGTACCTGCAGAATAGACATTACACATTTAGTGTGGATTATGTCAATAAAGTCATAAATACGATGCGCTATGATTCTGGGAGTATACTTTCGAACAACAACTGTGAAATGAACAAAGATGAACTGAGGTTGCCAAAACTAAAAATCTTTGTTGCACATTGAGTAGTTCTTAGGTCGTTATCCACGTAAATCATGAAATTATGATCAATATGCTATTACCTAGACCAAACAACAACATATATACTATCGCAGTTGCTAAATCATACTCGATTTGCATCTACCTACAAGGTCACCAGCCCAAATTCCAGCTTCATCACCTCCAGTGCCAGCTCTTACTGCAGAAACAAAGAAAACAGAGTTCTCAGATACGAAATTTTGAACTAGAGTTGAAGCAATTGTAAGTTAAACACTTCCGCAGTATGGCACTCTTACGTAAGTTTTTCCTGAACTGAATTGGAGAGAATTGATATAATAAAAATGCCCTGGTTAACATATTTTTACTTGCCTCAATTAGTAGTGATATAACAATTGCACATGGTCAAAGCAACTGCCTAGATAAGTTGATAGGATCAGATGGACACTTGAAAACCAACACATACCTTCAAGTAAGATGTTACGTGAATTTAGAGGGTCGCTTGGAAGCAGAAGTACCTAACATGAAAAGGTAAGCGCAATGAGAAGTACTTCAACAAGTATAAATCAAAAATATCTGGCATACCTGTTAGAGTTATAATATAAGTCATGTGCCCCTTTGTATTTATCCCGTTGTATAAGGGGTTTCCTGCATATTTTCCACACCTGTACATGTATATATATCGGCCTATGGCCTCATGGGAATACAAGTTGCTTATTCCAAACATGGTATCAGAGCTAGGTCAATTTTTTGCACGCTGCAACTCGTGCGTTTGATCCGTCTCTACCGATCGATCTCCAACCGGGTCGCTCGTAGCGTCCCCGCTCGATCTCGTCTTCGATCTCATCCCGCCGGCTTCGATCTCCTCCTGCACGTCCCCGCTCGATTCCTCCCGATCGAAGCCCTGTTCCAGCCACCCCGATCGATCTGATCTTGCAGGCCCGATCGACTTCTTCCCACAGGCCCTGCCTCCAGCTGGCCCCGCCTGTCCTGGACTCCTGTCTCGGCTCCGTAAGGAGTTTGAGCCCCGGCGTGCTCAGTTGTTTGCTCGTGGCCGTATTTCTCTCATGGAGGCGCTTTCAGAGATTCGTGCTGAGGAAACTCGCTTACGCGGTGCTGGTTTGCTGGAGGTTCCCTCTGTGCTCGCTACTCGAGCTTCTTCCACTCCACCTGCTGCACCGACCCCTTCTCGCTCGAGTGCTCCGCCGCTCTTGCCCACTCCTTCTGGAAGCTCAGGTCGCCCCCGTCCACATTGTGACTACTGCAACAATGATGGTCATATTGAGTCCCAGTGCTACACGAAGCGGAAACACCTGCGCAAGGCGCGATCATCATCTTCAGGGACTCCGTCATCTACCTCGATAGCTTCAGCCATTGCTTTGACTGAGCAGGATATTTTGCGACTTAAGCGTCTGCTTGCGGCTTCAAGTTCTTCCTCGACAGGTATTGCTGGTTCTGTGACTGGTGCTTCCCGCACGGAGCAACCGCCCTCTACACAGTCAGGTACATCCCCATGGGTTCTGGACTCTGGAGCTTCTTTTCATATGTCTTCTCATTCTTCCACTTTGTCCTCTCTTCGATCGCTGGATTCTCCTGTTCATGTCTTCACTGCTGATGGTACTTCACTTTCTGTTGCTAGTAGAGGCCATCTTTCCACTCCTTATTCTGTTCCTGATGTTGCTCATGTTCCTCGACTTACCATGAATCTGTTTTCTGCTGGTCAACTTACTGATTCTGGTTGTCGCGTCATCCTTGACGTTGACTCTTGTTCTGTCCAGGACCGTCGCACGCACACTCTGGTTGGGGCTGGCCCTCGCCGCCGTGATTCTCAGGGTCTTTGGGAGTTGGACTGGCTTCATGTTCCTTCCGCTGCCACCACCATTGCCAGTTCCTCCGCTTCACTCGCCTCCGTTACTGGTTCCTTCAAGCAGTGGCATCATCGACTTGGTCATCTGTGTGGTTCTCGGTTGTCGTCTTTAGTTCGTCGAGGTCTTCTGGGGTCTGTCTCAGGAGATGTCTCTTTAGAGTGTTAGGGTTGTCGTCTTGGCAAGCAGATTCAGTTACCATATTCACATAGTGAGTCAGTGTCTAAGCGTCCTTTCGATTTAGTTCATTCTGATGTATGGGGTCCGGCTCCTTTCGCTTCGAAAGGTGGTCATAAATACTATATTATTTTCATAGATGATTTCTCTCGTTACACATGGCTTTATTTCATGACTTCTCGTAGTGAGGTGTTGTCTATTTATAAGCGTTTTGCTGCCATGGTTCATACTCGGTTCTCTTCACCTATTCGTGTTTTTCGTGCTGACTCCGCTGGCGAGTATATCTCTAAGATGTTGTGTGGTGTTCTTGCTGAGCAAGGAACTCTTTCTCAATTCTCTTGTCCTGGTGCTCATGCTCAGAATGGTGTGGCTGAGCGAAAGCATCGACATCTTCTTGAAACGGCTCGTGCATTGATGATTGTTGCCTCTCTCCCGCCTCATTTTTGAGCTGAGGCCGTCTCTACCTCCACCTATCTTATCAATATACAGCCTTCCGCTGCTCTACAGGGTGGTGTTCCTTTCGAGCATCTTTTTGATCATTCTCCCGATTATTCGATGCTTCGCGTGTTTGGTTGTGTTTGCTATGTTCTTCTTGCCCCTCGCGAACGCACCAAACTTACCGCTCAGTCTGTTGAGTGTGTCTTCTTAGGCTATAGTGATGAACATAAGGGCTATCGTTGTTGGGATCCTATCTGTCGTCGGATGCGTATCTCTCGAGACATGACTTTTGATGAGTCTCGTCCCTTCTACCCACGCCCATCTTCCTCGACTTTTTCAGTGGAGGATATCTCTTTCCTCACTTTTCCTGACTCACCTATCACCCCCGTCGAGCCTATGCCTATTCGTTCCACTCCCTCTGCTTCTCCACCTCTAGTCGATTTGCAGCCACCCTCTTCCCCGGTCTCCTCGCCTAGCATGTCACCGGATTCTAGACCTTCATCTCCGGTGACTTCTTCGTCGCCACCCCCCGATTCTACCTTGGCGATTCCTCCTTCTATTGTTCCATCTTTTCCCCAGCATTACACTCGTCGTTCACGACCTATGGATGCCTCTGTGGATGAGTCGTCATCTTCCTCTCAGCCTACTTATGGCTTGCGTTCTCGGCCTCGTCCGCCTGTTGATCATTTTGGATTTCCCACCGCTAGTGCTGCTGTTCTTGAGCCGACTTCTTATCGTCAGGCTGTTGTTCATCCTGAATGGCAGTTTGCGATGGCAGAGGAGATTGCTGCTCTTGAACGCACTGGTACCTGGGATCTTGTTTCTCTTCCTCCCGGAGTCCGTCCCATCACTTGTAAGTGGGTCTACAAGGTTAAGACTCGCTCTGATGGTTCTCTTGAGCGTCACAAAGCTCGTCTTGTGGCTCGTGGTTTTCAGCAGGAGCATGGTCGTGATTATGACGAGACTTTTGCTCCTGTGGCCCATATGACCACTGTTCGTACACTTCTTGCTGTTGCCTCTGCACGCCACTGGTCTGTATCTCAGCTTGATGTTAAGAATGCCTTTCTTAATGGTGAGCTGCGTGAGGAGGTGTACATGCAGCCACCACCTGGGTATTCTGTTCCTGATGGCATGGTATGTCGTCTTCGCCGCTCTCTCTATGGCCTTAAGCAAGCCCCCCGCGCCTGGTTCGAGCGTTTTGCCTCTGTGGTCACTACCGCTGGTTTTTCAGCAAGTGCTCATGATCCAGCATTGTTTATTCACCTTTCTCCTCGTGGTCGGACTCTTCTTCTTCTCTATGTTGATGACACGATCATCACTGGGGATGACCCCGAGTATATTGCCTTTGTAAAGGCCCGTCTTAATGAGCAGTTTCTTATGTCTGATCTTGGACCTCTTCACTACTTTCTTGGGATTGAAGTCTCTTCTACTTCTGATGGCTTTTTTATATCTCAGAAAAAGTATATCCAGGATCTTCTTGCTCGTGCTGCTCTTACTGACGAGCGCATTGTTGAGACTCCTATGGAGCTCAATGTTCACCTCCGTGCTACTGATGGTGATCCTCTCCCTGACCCGACGCGTTATCGTCATCTTGTTGGCAGTCTTGTCTATCTAGCTGTCACTCGTCCGGACATCTCTTATCTAGTCAGTTTGTCTCTACTCCCACATCGGTTCACTATGGTCATCTCCTCCGTGTTCTCCGATATCTTCGGGGCACGATCTCTCACCGTCTATTCTTTCCTCGCTCCAGTTCTTTACAGCTTCAGGCCTATTCGGATGCTACGTGGGCTAGTGATCCTTCCGATCACCGTTCACTTTCTGCTTACTGTGTTTTTCTTGGCGGTTCTCTCATTGCCTGGAAGACGAAGAAACAGATTGCAGTTTCCCGTTCGAGTGCAGAGGCTGAGTTGCGAGCAATGGCTCTTTTGACGGCAGAGGTGACTTGGTTACGATGGTTACTTCAGGATTTTGGTGTTTCTGTCACTACACCGACTTTGCTATTATCTGACAGTACAGGTGCTATTAGCATTGCGCGCGATCCTGTGAAGCATGAGCTCGCCAAGCATATTGGTGTTGATGCGTTCTATGTGCGCACTGGTGTGCAGGATCAGGTTATTGCTCTTCAGTATGTGCCTTCCGAGTTACAGTTGGCGGATTTCCTGACGAAGGCCCAGACTAGAGCACAACATGGCTTTTATCTCTCCAAACTCAGTGTTATTCATCCACCATGAGTTTGAGAGGGGGTGTTAGAGTTATAATATAAGTCATGTACCCCTTTGTATTTATCCCGTTGTATAAGGGGTTTCCTGCATATTTTCCACACCTATACATGTATATATATCGGCCTATGGCCTCATGGGAATACAAGTTGCTTATTCCTAACAATACCTACCGTCAGTCTTTCCTCGAGCTCCGCAAGCTGATCAGAGAGAGACTCTAGCTCTGAAGTTATCATCTCAGCCATATCAGGGTCATCACCATTCTCTTTTTGCAAAGCTATCATGTTGGTCAATAAAAAAGTATGTGAGCATCCAGTACTTAAACCAAGGCAAAAAAAATATTGAAACATACCAACCTTTTGTTTCTTCAATCTGCCGTTCACATTCCTTAAATTCCCTATATGCCGTCACAACCTGAATATTTTTCATAAAAAAATCGATAAATTTTGCACAAACGTTCATAACACCCAAATAACGAAAAGCAAATGGCACTCGAGTTATGCCAAATATACCTCTCCCAGATCGGAAACAGACTGTGCAAGTTTTTGGTATTCGCTCGGATCTGAGACAATGTCAGGGTCACCCAATCTAATCTGAAGAAGATACTCATTCATTAGATTCCCGTGCATGGTAAATTGATAATATATTTGTATGAAAGAATCAAAATTTAAGTTGTATAGCATATCGCTTTCCTCGAATAATGAGACGGTAGCTTTGAAGAATTTGACTTGGTCCCAAAATAACAATTTTATAACAGAACTACAGGTAGGGAATTTTATAAGGATTAAAACCGTAGAAAATTCGTATGAAAATGCTACTCCCTCCATCTGGAATTATTTATCGCTCAAATGGATGTATCTAGCACTAAGACGGAGGGAGCATGAAATAAACAGGCTCTAAAAGGGTTTGTGAAGATTCAGAAAGTAGGCACTGAACAAAGAAGTAGAGTCTGCGCAAAAGAAGAAGAAGAAGGACAGAACCATACCGACATTTCTTTCCATGCCCTCTCTGTAGAATCCAACTTTGATATGAGATGTGGCTCCTACACAAAAATACACAACAGATTACGACCCTTGCCTATCTTCAAGAACTGGCCGGCAACAATGAAGCATGGTAAAAGAGACCATACCGCCATGCAGACCACGGAGGCAGAGGAGGAGGGCTTCCTGCGCCGTGTGCCGAGAAAAAAGGGGCTGGGAGGCGGGCTCCGGGCGGTGGGTACGGCGGAAGCTCGAGGCGGCGCCCGGAAGCCGGCGAGGAAGGCCTCCATCTTTTCTTTTCTGCCGAGGAAGAGGACGAGAGGTGGTGATGGCGAGTTCAGGATAGAACAAAGGTGGAGAAGAGCTCCGGTGGTTCTCTCCATTGAGATTGGTGCCACATAGCTCTGTTGGTTCCCTGCTTTGACATTTGTGTCCCTTGGCTCTGGTGATTCTCTCCCTTGAGATTCGTGTGTGTTTCAGCTATGCACACGATGGTCGAGAGTACTGAAGCGGTGGACAAGAGCACCGGTAAGAGGAAACAAGAGGATATGGAGCGGCTATTGACTTGGCCCAATGGTAATTTTGTCTATGTACAAAATACTGCAAAAGGTCAATTGTTGTCTAATCATCAAAAACAGTATACAAAGAGAGCCTTGGCTTAGTGGTTGGGCATGCAGTTATGCAGCCTAACGATCCGAGTTCAATTCGCCACCGCCGGAGACGGGCGTCGGGTCCCCCGCGCGGCCGTCGATGAGGGTGGCGGCGAGGCCCTCGGCCGCGACGCCGCTCGGGCTCGGGCCTAGGGTTTGAGGCGGCGGCCTATGCTGGTGAGGGCGGCGTCGTCCTGGCGGCGCTCGCCGGAGTTGAGGGCCGCGTCTACTCGGCCGCGCGGGCGGCGAGTTGGCGGTGAATGCGGGCGTCGCGTGGAGGGATCCCCTGGTGCTCTCCTTCGCCAGATCTGAAGACGGCGCCCCCGTGCTACTGCTTCCTCCTTGTCAGTCCGGCCGGATCCGGTGGCGGACTGCGCGGATGTGGGGTTGGGAGCTCCGGATCGGAGTAATTTCTTGACCGGCTGCGGCGGCCATGACGCCGGCGGCGCTCCAGGCGATGTTTCCTTCTTGAAGGCGGCTTCGAGATCCAGCTCCCTCCCCCTCGTCCTTCCCCTGCACCCGGGTGAGAACCCACAACTTTGGTTGGCGGCGGCAGTGCCCGGCCCCGTCACCTTCTTGAAGGCGCCGCTTTGGGTCCCTGGGAAGGTGGGACAGCTGCAGCGCGTTCTTGGCGTTCCTGATGGCGGCGGTTCTCTCTTTAATGGTGTCGCTCCGCCATGGCGGTCGGCTGGTCCGGCTGTCGTGGTGTTTGTGGTGCCCAACTCTTCGCCGTGTCTTCCTGGGGTGCTCTGGTCCCGTTCAGAGAGGCTGTAGGTGGAGCGGCTTCATCTTGCACGGAGTTTCGGTGGAGATGTCAAGTCATGCCCAACCAACAGCTGCTACGCTTTGTCATGCCTGGTCGGCAGGTGCTATGCACGACAGATTTTCCAAAGACTTCAAGTTGTGTTGGCTGGTGGTACTTGGCAGCATGGTGCTGAGGTGTATCAGTGGCGACCACGACATGCTCAGCTGTTTGCGCGTAGGGAGGAGGTGCCGTTGGGCGCCGTGGTGGCGTCGACGATAGCTGGACCGAACAAGGTTAATGCATCAGTACAGTTCTGAAGATGGAGCGGTGGCAGTTGACGACGGCGGCCTCTGAGTGCACACCGGACCGGTGAGACCCATGCCTGGCAGGCGTCCTGGATGGGACCTCAGGTCTTAGATGTTAGGTTTGGCTGCGATGTCTGTTTGGTGTTAGACCCAGGCTATCTGCGCCCCTTCATCAACTGGATAGAGTTACTTAGACGGCTACTTTAGTCTTACTATTGTATTACTTTGTAAGGTCTTGTGAGAATAATTAATAAAATGGCCGTATGCAATGCAGAGGCCGGGGGTCATCCTCCTTTTCTAAAAAAATCGAAAACAGTATGCAAGTATATTTCAAAGGTTGTGAATTTTGTAGTGCCATGCTTCAAAATCAAAGAATAGTAATAGCATATTTCAAAGCTAGAAACTTTGTTGTGGTATATATCAAATTTACCCAAACAAAAAGACACGCCAAGGCTTGCATGAACTGCCAGAATAGCAATAACAAGTGCTACTTTGGGCTATCAGTATACTTTTGAAACCAAATAATGTTTTATATACTGCAAAGAAAGTGTACGAAGATAGAAGATATGCTGTAAAATCCATATCATTATACATTTGAAGATAGAAGATGTGTGGTACGCTATGTATGAACTACAATAATTTTGACCAACTAATTTTGTCACATTCTAAGTTAATCCCAAACTTGGAATGTAGAAAAATAAATCAGAGGGAATAAAACTTACTTTTCAAAGTTTGCTTGAGCATAGCTAGTTTTTTTTTTTGTGCAGGGGAGCATAGCTAGTTTTGACTAGGAGTTGATTTTTTTTATCGAAATGTGCCTCGAATAAAACTTTGGAATTATTCAAAACCCTAAATTGTAATTTGGGGATTATTTATAAAACCAAAATTTGAGCTCACAGAAAGGTTGTGACCGTTTGTTTATTTTTTGGGTTGGAACTAATTTCCATAAATCTCTGGTATTTATTTGAAACCCTAAATAAAAATTGGTAATTAAATTGAACCCTAAATAATTTTGGGAAATAAATTGGTATCCCAATAAGGGTGACAATTAAAATATTTAATTTGGGCTGAAAATTACTTTTCATAAGTCCCAAAAATATTGTGTGCCTCTATTATTTGTCCCAAAAGGGTTTTAATCATTTTAATTTTTGAATCAATTCAAAAATAAAAAAGGGAATAATTTTAAAAGGGGTTAAATTTAATTTTGGCAGGATTTTTTTTCATAAACCTTAAATATTGATTTGACCTTATGTTAATTTTCTCAGATAATTTTAGAGCAAGTTTGAATTTAAATAATTTTGAAATTCAAATGGTAAAATGAAAAAGGAAAAAAGCCAGTTGGGCCCGCCAGCCTAGTCGACCGGCCCAGCAAGCTAACCTTGCTAACCTGCCCGAACCGATACGGGGAGCGGGTCGACCATCCGTGTTATGAAGATCCAACGCCCCAGGACGTGCCACGTCGCCTTGTCATCGAGCTCCCGACCGAAAACCTCGCTTCCATGTCCTGCATGGGCACTGCTGGCGCCGGTGCGCCGGCCCAAATTTGGGTCGGTCGCACCGCAGCCCCACGATGCGTGCGGTCCAGGCCGCACGATTCAGCGCCTCCTCTTCCCCGCGTCATCTCCTCCTTCTTCCTCAGGGCTTCCTTCTTCTCCTGCATCGTAATCAGAAAAAAGGGAGCGACGGCCGTGCATCAGAGAGGAAAAGTTGCGGCGAGCTGATAACCCACAAGTATAGGGGTTCGCAACAGTTTTCGAGGGTAGAGTATTCAACCCAAATTTATTAATTCGACACAAGGGGAGCCAAAGAATATTCTCAAGTATTAGCAGCTGAGTTGTCAATTCAACCACACCTGGAAACTTAATATCTGCAGCAAAGTATTTAGTAGCAAAGTAATATGATAGTAGCGGTAACGGTAGCAAAAGTAATGTTTTTGGTATTTTGTAGTGATTGTAACAGTAGCAACGGAAAAGTAAATAAGCGAAGAACAATATATGGAAAGCTCGTAGGCAATGGATCGGTGATGGAGAATTATGCCGGATGCGGTTCATCATGTAACAATCATAACATAGGGTGACACAGAACTAGCTCCAATTCATCAATGTAATGTAGGCATGTATTCCGAATATAGTCATACGTGCTTATGGAAAAGAACTTGCATGACATCTTTTGTCCTACCCTCCCATGGCAATGGGGTCCTAATGGAAACTAAGGGATATTAAGGCCTCCTTTTAATAGAGTACCGAAACAAAGCATTAGCACATAGTGAATACATGAACTCCTCAAACTATGGTCATCACCGGTAAGTATCCCGATTATTGTCACTTCGGGGTTAATGGATCATAACACATAATAGGTGACTATAGACTTGCAAGATAGGATCAAGAACTCTCATACATTGATGAAAACATAATAGGTTCAGATCTGAAATCATGGCACTCGGGCCCTAGTGACAAGCATTAAGCATAGCAAAGTCATAGCAACATCAATCTCAGAACATAGTGGATACTAGGGATCAAACCCTAACAAAACTAACTCGATTACATGATAGATCTCATCCAATCCATCACCGTCCAGCAAGCCTACGATGGAATTACTCACGCACGGCAGTGAGCATCATGAAATTGGTGAGGGAGGATGGTTAATGATGACGATGGCGACGGATTCCCCTCTCCGGAGCCCCGAATGGACTCCAGATCAGCCCTCCCGAGAGGTTTTAGGGCTTGGCGGCGGCTCCGTATCGTAAAACGTGATGAATTCTTCTCTCTGATTTTTTTCTCCCCGAAAGCAAATATATAGAGTTGGAGTTGAGGTTGGAGGAGCTCCAGGGGGCCCACGAGGTAGGGGGCGCGCCCCCACCCTCGTGGACAGGTGGTGGGCCCCCTGGTCTTCATCTTTTGCAAGGACTTTTTATTATTTCCAAATAGATGTTCCGTGAAGTTTCAGGTCATTGCAAGAACTTCTGTTTCTGCACATAAATAACACCATAGCAATTCTGCTGAAAACAGCGTCAGTCCGGGTTAGTTCCATTCAAATCATGCAAGTTAGAGTCCAAAACAAGGGCAAAAGTGTTTGGAAAAGTAGATACGTCGGAGACGTATCAACTCCCCCAAGCTTAAACCTTTGCTTGTCCTCAAGCAATTCAGTTGACAAACTAAAAGTGATAAAGAAAAACTTTTACAAACTCTGTTTGCTCTTCTTGTTGTAAATATGTAAAGCCAGCATTCAAGTTTTCAGCAAAGATTATGACTAGCCACATTCACAATAACGCTTAGGTTTCAAGTTTACTCATATCAATGGCATAATCAACTAGGGAGCAATAATAATAAATCTCGGATGACAACACTTTCTCAAAACAATCATAATATGATATAATAAGATGGTATCTCGCTAGCCCTTTCTGAGACCGCAAAACATAAATGCAGAGCACCTTTAAAGATCAAGGACTGACTAGAATTGTAATTCATGGTAAAAGAGATCCAGTCAAGTCATACTCAATATAAACTAATAGTAATGAATGCAAATGATGGCGGTGCTCTCTAATTGGTGCTTTTTAATAAGAAGATGATGACTCAACATGAAAGTAAATAGATAGGCCCTTCGCAGAGGGAAGCAGGGATTTGTAGAGGTGCCAGAGCTCGGTTTTGAAATAGAGATGAATAATATTTTGAGCGGTATACTTTCATTGTCAACATAACAACCAAGAGATGGCAATATCTTCCATGCTACACACATTATAGACGGTTCCCAAACAAAATGGTAAAGTTTATACTCCCCCTCCACCAACAAGTATCGATCCATGGCTTGCTCGAAACAACGAGTGCCTCCAACTAACAAGAGTCCCAGGGGGAGTTTTGTTTGCAATTATTTTGATTTAGTTTGCATAAAGCATGGGACTGGGCATCCCGGTGACCAGCCACTTTCTCGTGAGTGAGGAGCGGAGTCCACTCCTCTTGAGAATAACCCGCCTAACATAGAAGATACGGACAACCCTAGTTGATACGTGAGCTATTCGAGCATACAAAACAGGATATTTATTTGAAGGTTTAGAGTTTGGCACATACAAATTTACTTGGAACGGCAGGTAGATACCGTATATAGGTAGGTATGGTGGACTCGTATGGAATAACTTTGGGGTTTATGGAGTTGGATGCACAAGCAGTATTCCCGCTTAGTACAGGTGAAGGCTAGCAAAATACTGGGAAGCGACCAGCTAGAGAGCGACAATAGTCATGAACATGCATTAAAATTAATCAACACTGAATGCAAGCATGAATAGGATATAATCCACCATGAACATAAATATCATGAAGGCTATGTTGATTTTGTTTCAACTACATGCGTGAACATGCACCAAGTCAAGTCACTTAAATCATTCAGAGGAGGATACCACCCTATCATAACACATCACAACCATTTTAATAGCATGTTGGCACGCAAGGTCAACCATTATAAGATCCTAGCTAATCAAGCATGGCACAAGAAACTATGATCTCTAGTTGTCATTGCAAACATGTTTATTCATAATAGGCTGAATCAGGAATGATGAACTAATCATATTTACAAAAACAAGAGAGGTCGAGTTCATACCAGCTTTTCTCATCTCAATAAGTTCATCATATAATCATCATTATTGCCTTTCACTTGCATGACCGAACGATGTGGATAATAATAATAGTGCACGTGCATTGGACTAAGCTGGAATCTGCAAGCATTCAATAAACAGGAGAAGACAAGGCAATATGGGCTCTTTTGTCAGATCAACAATAATGCATATAAGAGCTACTTCAACAATTTAATTATGGTCTTCTCCTATCGACCCCCAAAGAAAAGAAAAGAAATACAAGTATTTACACGGGAAAGCTCCCAACAAGTAAAAGAAGAACATGAAATCTTTTTGGGTTTTCCTTTTTTTAATTACTACTAGAAGAATGGAAAGTAAACTAATTAAAAGCTATAACTATTTTTTTGGTTTTTCTTAAGGTTTATCAAACACACAAGAAGAGAGCATAAAAAGGAAAATAAACTAGCATGGATGATACAATGAAAAAGCATGAGCACCGGCATCTAGCAATGAGTGTGTGAACATGAATATAATGTCGGTGAGAAATGCGTACTCCCCCAAGCTTAGGCTTTTGGACTAAGTTGGTCTATGGCCACGGTTGGCCTGGCGGATATCCATAGTAATAGTTGGGGTTGTACTGAGATGCAGCGGCTATCACCTCCTGAGCTGCAGCGTGGCGACGAGCGGCCTCCGCCCTCCTCTCATACTCATCTGCCTCCTCTCTGGTAATAACATATCTTCCTTTTGCCTGATAATCAAAGAAGGTAGGAGCAGGGAGAGTAATATGGACAGCACGACGTCTGTCAAAGATTAAGCAATACTAGAGAGGTGATTCATTCCTCTCGACAAACTGGTGGTGAACCATAGCCTCATAATCCAAATAAACAGGAGGCAACTCAATATCATTTTCGCATATGGCTATACTAAGAAAATTAGCTATGCGGGTTGCATAAATTCCACCAAAGAAATCTCCATTAAATCTATTAAGATGCAACCTACGTGCAATAATGGCTCCCAAATTATAAGACTTATCTCCTAACACGGCACTCCTAAGAATACTGAGGTCGGGGACACACATGTGACATGCCTCATCTTTACCATTAATGCATCTACCTATGAAGAGAGCAAAATAATGTATAGCAGGAAAGTGAATGCTCCCTATAGTAGCTTGTGTTATATCTCTAGATTCCCCCAGAGTTATACTAGCAAGAAAATCTCTAAATTCAGATTCGCGAGGTTCCCTGACACTACCCCATTGTGAAAGTTTGCAAGCAGTGGTACTAAGTCCATAGTGTAAGAATTTTCATAAAGATCAAACAGGACAGTTGGAGAATTACGTGAAGATGAAAATTCAAACCTCCTCACAAAGGAACTAGTGAGATAGTGATACTGGCTGCACTTTTCTTCCTCGAAGCTCACAAGATCAGCGTTACGCATATATGCGTTAAATTCTTCCTTAATTCCCGCTCGATCCATAAAATTTTCTGAAGACCATTCACAAGGACGCACTGGAGCATTTCTTGGTGGCTCATCCTCAGCATCACGCATTGCAAGTCTGGGCTCTTGTTTCCTTGAAGAGCCACCTTGGTACATCTTCCTAAACATATTTCTTCCTCTGAAAAATTTCTGAAATCTTTAGTAACTTCAAAATAAAAGTGAACCAAACTCAATAATATTGATAGCAACTACTCCTACAAGTGCCTAGAGCCTATATCATGCATCAAAACTACTTTTGACCATATAAATTTGACATGCAAGCTCAATAACATGGTCACCTAAGCAGTACAAATTTGCAATGAATAAAGCATTAGAACAAAAACTAATTGGACCAATGGAGGAGTCACATACCAAGGAACAATCTCCCCAAGCAATTTTGTGAGAGGTGCTTTGAGCAAGGAGATCGAAAATGGCAGCAAAATGAGCTTGGACTTGGGTTTGAGCTGGATATTCGTGTTTGTGGGAGGAAGGAGTGTGTGGGTGCAAGGATAAATGGAGGAGGGCCACCATGGGCCCACGAGGCAGGGGGCGCGCCCGGGGGTAGGGCGCGCCCCTGACCCTCGTGGCCAGGTGCCAGCTCCTCCTGCTGTGTTCTCAGTGCCAAATATTCTCAAATATTCCAGGAAAAATCATATTTAAATTTCAGGGCATTTGGAGAACTTTCATTTTCGAGGTATTTTTATATTGCATGGATAAATCAGATAACAGACAGAGAAATACTATTCTTATTTTATTTAATATAAATAACAGAAAGTAAAAGGAGGGTACAGAAGGTTGTGCCTTCTAGTTTCATCCATCTCATGATCATCAAAAGGAATCCACTAACAAGGTTGATCAAGTCTTGTTAACGAACTCATTCCGAATAACATGGAATCGGAGAAATTTCGAATAACACTATGTTACCTCAACGGGGATATGCACATCCCCAATAATAAGAATATCATATTTCTTCTTGACAGTAGGAAGAGGAAATTCAAAACCTCCAAATATAATCGATGGAATTTTTCCAATAGAGTTGATACTATGAACTTGAGGTTGTTTCCTTAGAAAGTGTACCGTATGCTCATTACCATTAACATGAAAAGTGACATTGCCTTTAGTGCAATCAATAAAAGCCCCTGCAGTATTCAAAAAGGGTCTTTCAAGAATAATAGACATACTATCGTCCTCGGGAATATCAAGAATAACAAAGTCCGTTAAAATAGTAATGTTTGCAACTACAACAGGCACATCCTCACAAATACCGACAGGTATAGCAGTTGATTTATCAGTCATTTGCAAAGGTATTTCAGTAGGTGTCAACTTATTCAAATCAAGTCTACGATATAAAGAGAGAGGCATACCACTAACACCGGCTCCAAGATCACATAAAACAGTTTTAACATAGTTTCTTTTAATGGAGCATGGTATAGTGGGTACTCCTGGATCTCCAAGTTTCTTTGGTATTCCACCCTTAAAAGTATAATTAGCAAGCATGGTGAAAATTTCAACTTTCAGTATCTTTCTTTTATTTGTAACAATATCTTTCATATACTTAGCATAAGGATTCATTTTGAGCATATCAGTTAATCGCATACGCAAAAAGATAGGTCTAATCATTTCAGCAAAGCGCTCAAAATCCTCATCATCCTTTTTCTTGGATGGTTTGGGAGGAAAAGGCATATGTTTCTGAACCAATGGTTCTCTTTCTTTACCGTGTTTCCTAGCAACAAAGTCTTTCTTATCATAACATTGATTCTTTGATTGTGGGTTATCAAGATCAACAGCAGGTTCAATTTCTATATCATTATCATTACTAGGTTGAGCATCATCATGAACATTATCATTAACATTATCACTAGTTTCAGGTTCATTACCAGATTGTGTTTCAGCATCAGAGATAGAAATATCATTTAGATTCTCAGGTGTTTCAATAACAGGTTCACTAGAAGCATGCAAAGTCCTATAATTTTTCTTTTTCTTCCTTTTAGAAGGACTAGGTGCATCTATATTATTTCTCTGAGAATCTTGCTCAATTCTCTTAGGATGGCCTTCAGGATACAAAGGTTCCTGAGTCATTCTACCACCTCTAGTCATAACTCTAACAGCATTATCATTATTCTTACTATTCAATTCATTAAGCAAATCATTTTGGGCCTTAAGTACTTGTTCTACTTGAATGGTAACTATAGAAGCATGTTTACTAATAAGTTTAAGTTCACCTTTGACATTAGCCATATAATCACCCAAGTGTTCAAGCATATTTGAATTGTATTTCAATTGTCTACCAAAATAAGCATTGAAGTCTTCTTGCTTAACCATAAATTTATCAAACTCATCTAAGCATGGGCTAGCAAACTTAGTAAATGGGATTTCAGCTTTATCATATCTATAGAGAGAATTTACCTTTACTATCTGTGTCAGGTTATCAAGTGAAGGAAATATGCCCTAGAGGCAATAATAAAGTTATTATTTATTTCCTTATATCATGATAAATGTTTATTATTCATGCTAGAATTGTATTAACCGGAAACATAATACATGTGTGAATACATAGACAAAACAGAGTGTCACTAGTATGCCTCTACTTGACTAGCTCGTTGATCAAAGATGGTTATGTTTCCTAACCATAGACATGAGTTGTCATTTGATTAACGGGATCACATCATTAGGAGAATGATGTGATTGACTTGACCCATTCCGTTAGCTTAGCACTTGATCGTTTAGTTTGTTGCTATTGCTTTCTTCATAACTTATACATGTTCCTATGACTATGAGATTATGCAACTCCCGTTTACCGGAGGAACACTTTGTGTGCTACCAAACGTCACAACATAACTGGGTGATTATAAAGGTGCTCTACAGGTGTCTCCGAAGGTACTTGTTGGGTTGGCGTATTTCGAGATTAGGATTTGTCACTCCGATTGTCGGAGAGGTATCTCTGGGCCCTCTCGGTAATGCACATCACTCAAGCCTTGCAAGCATTGCAACTAATAAGTTAGTTGCGGGATGATGTATTACGGAACGAGTAAAGAGACTTGCCGGTAACGAGATTGAACTAAGTATTGAGATACCGACGATCGAATCTCGGGCAAGTAACATACCGGTGACAAAGGGAACAACATATGTTGTTATGTGGTCTGACCGATAAAGATCTTCGTAGAATATGTAGGAGCCAATATGAGCATCCAGGTTCCGCTATTAGTTATTGACCGGAGACATGTCTCGGTCATGTCTACATAGTTCTCGAACCCGTCGGGTCCGCACGCTTAAAGTTCGGTGATGATCGTAATTAGGGTTTTTGTGTTTTGATGTTCCGAAGGTTGTCCGGAGTCCCGGATGTGATCACGGACATGATGAGGAGTCTCGAAATGGTCGAGACATAAAGATTGATATATTGGAAGCCTATATTTGGATATCGGAAACGTTCCGAGTGAAATCGGGATTTTACCAGAGTATCGGGGGGTTACCGGAACCCCCCCGGGGGTTATTGGGCCTACATGGGCCATAAGGGAGAAGAGGAGGGCCGGCCAGGGCAGGCCGCGCACCCCCTCCCCCCTAGTTTGAATAGGACAAGGAAGGGGGGCGGCGCCCCCCTTTCCTCTTTCTCCCTTCCTCCTTCCTTTTCCAACAAGGCAAGAGGGGGGAGTCCTACTCCCGGTTGGAGTAGGACTCCTCCAGGCGCACCCATAGGGCCGGCCGCACCTCCCCCTCTCCCTCCTTTATATACTGAGGCAAGGGGGCACCCCATGACACACAAGTTGATCCTCGTGATCGTTCCTTAGCCGTGTGCGGTGCCCCCTTCCACCATATTTCACCTCGGTCATATCATAGCGGTGCTTAGGCGAAGCCTTGCATTGGTAGAACATCATTACCGTCATCACGCCGTCGTGCTGACAAAACTCTCCCTCAACGTTTTGCTGGATCGGAGCTCGAGGGACGTCACCGAGTTGAACGTGTGCAGAACTCGGAGGTGCCGTACGTTCGGTACTTGGATCGGTCGGATTGGGAAGACGTACGACTACTTCCTCTACGTTGTGTCAACGCTTCCATTGCCGGTCTACGAGGGTACGTAGACAACACTCTCCCCTCTCATTTCTATGCATCACCATGATCTTGCGTGTGCGTAAGAAAATTTTGAAATTACTACATTCCCCAACAGTGGCATCCGAGCCTAGGTTTTATGCGTTGATGTTGTGCACGAGTAGAACACAAGTGAGTTGTGGGCGATATAAGTCATACTGCTTACCAGCATTTCATACTTTGGTTCGGCGGTATTGTTGGATGAAGCAGCCCGGACCGACATTACACGTACGCTTACGCGAGACTGGTTCTACCGACGTGCTTTGCACACAGGTGGATGGCGGGTGTCAGTTTCTCCAACTTTAGTTGAACCAAGTGTGGCTACGCCCGGTCCTTGCGAAGGTTAAAACAGCACCAACTTGACAAACTATCGTTGTGGTTTTGATGTGTAGGTAAGAACGGTTCTTGCTAAGCCCGTAGCAGCCACGTAAAACTTGCAACAACAAAGTAGAGGACGTCTAACTTGTTTTTGCAGGGCATGTTGTGATGTGATATGGTCAAGACATGATGCTAAATTTTATTGTATGAGATGATCATGTTTTGTAACCGAGTTATCGGCAACTGTCAGGAGCCATATGGTTGTCGCTTTATTGTATGCAATGCAATTGTGCTATAATGCTTTACTTTATCACTAAGCGGTAGCGATAGTCATGGAAGCATAAGATTGGCGAGACGACAACGATGCTACGATGGTGATCAAGGTGTCGCGCCAGTGACGATGGTGATCATGAAGGTGCTTCGGAGATGGAGATCACAAGCACAAGATGATGATGGCCATATCATATCACTTATATTGATTGCATGTGGTGTTTATCTTTTATGCATCTTATCTTGCTTTGTTTGACGGTAGCATTATAAGATGATCCCTCACTAAATTATCAAAGTATAAGTGTTCTCCCTGAGTATGCACCGTTGCGAAAGTTCTTCGTGCTGAGACACCACGTGATGATCGGGTGTGATAGGCTCTACGTTCAAATACAACGGGTGTAAAACAGTTGCACACGCGGAATACTCAGGTTTAACTTGACGAGCCTAGCATATAACAGATATGGCCTCGGAACACAGAGACCGAAAGGTCGAGCGTGAATCATATAGTAGATATGATCAACATATTGGTGTTCACCATTGATACTACTCCATCTCACGTTATGATCGGACATGGTTTAGTTGATTTGGATCACGTGATCACTTAGAGGATTAGAGGGATATCTTTCTCTGTGGGAGTTCTTAAGTAATATGATTAATTGAACTTAAATTTATCATGAACTTAGTACCTGATAGTATCTTGCTTGTCTATGTTTGATTGTAGATAGATGGCTCGTGTTGTTGTTCCATTGAATTTTAATGCGTTCCTTGAGAAAGCAAAGTTGAAAGATGATGGTAGCAATTACACGGACTGGGTCCGTAACTTGAGGATTATCCTCATTGCTGCACAGAAGAATTACGTCCTGGAAGCACCGCTAAGTGCCAAGCCTGCTGCAGGAGCAACACCAGATGTTATGAACGTCTGGCAGAGCAAAGCTGATGACTACTCAATAGTTCAGTGTGCCATGCTTTACGGCTTAGAACCGGGTCTTCAACGACGTTTTGAACGTCATGGAGCATATGAGATGTTCCAGGAGTTGAAGTTAATATTTCAAGCAAATGCCCGGATTGAGAGATATGAAGTCTCCAATAAGTTCTATAGCTGCAAGATGGAGGAGAATAGTTCTGTCAGTGAACATATACTCAAAATGTCTGGGTATCATAATCACTTGACTCAACTGGGGGTTAATCTTCCTGTTGATAGTGTCATTGACAGAGTTCTTCAATCATTGCCACCAAGCTACAAAAGCTTTGTGATGAACTATAATATGCAAGGGATGAATAAAACTATTCCTGAGCTCTTCGTGATGCTAAAATCCGCGGAGGTAGAAATCAAGAAGGAGAATCAAGTGTTGATGGTCAATAAGACCACCAGTTTCAAGAAAAAGGGCAAAGGGAAGAAGAAAGGGAACTTCAAGAAGAACAGCAAACAAGTTGCTGCTCAGGAGAAGAAACCCAAGTCTGGACCTAAGCCTGAGACTGAGTGCTTCTACTGCAAGCAGACTGGTCACTGGAAGCGGAACTACCCCAAGTATTTGGCGGATAAGAAGGATGGCAAAGTGAACAAAGGTATATGTGATATACATGTTATTGATGTGTACCTTACTAATCCTCGCAGTAGAACCTGGGTATTTGATACTAGTTCTGTTGCTAACATTTGCAACTCGAAACAGGGGCTACAGATTAAGCGAAGATTGGCTAAGGATGAGGTGACGATGCGCGTGGGAAATGGTTCCAAAGTCGATGTGATCGCGGTCGGCACGCTACCTCTACATCTACCTTCGGGATTAGTATTAGACCTAAATAATTGTTATTTGGTGCCAGCATTGAGCATGAACATTATATCTGGATCTTGTTTGATGCGAGACGGTTATTCATTTAAATCAGAGAATAATGGTTGTTCTATTCATATGAGTAATATCTGGGTCATGCACCCTTGAAGAGTGGTCTATTTTTGATGAATCTCGATAGTAGTGATACACATATTCATAATGTTGAAATCAAAAGATGCAGAGTTGATAATGATAGTGCAACTTATTTGTGGCATTGTCGTTTAGGTCATATCGGTGTAAAGCGCATGAAGAAACTCCATAGTGATGGACTTTCGGAACCACTTGATTATGAATTACTTGGTACTTGCAAACCGTGCCTCATGGGTAAGATGACTAAAACGCCATTCTCCGGTACTATGGAGAGAGAAACGGATTTTTTGGAAATCATACATACAGATGTATGTGGTCCAATGAATGTTGAGGCTCGTGGTGAATATCGTTATTTTCTCACCTTCACAGATGATTTAAGCAGATATGGGTATATCTACTTAATGAAACATAAGTCTGAAACATTTGAAAAGTTCAAATAATTTCAGAGTGAAGTTGAAAATCATCGTAACAAGAAAATAAAGTTTCTACGATCTGATCGTGGAGGAGAATATTTGAGCTACGAGTTTGGTCTACATTTGAAACAATGTGGAATAGTTTCGCAACTCACGCCACCCGGAACACCACAGCGTAATGGTGTGTCCGAACGTTGTAATCGTGCTTTATTAGATATGGTGTGATCTATGATGTCTCTTACTGATTTACCGTTATCGTTTTGGGGTTATACTTTAGAGACGGCTGCATTCACGTTAAATAGGACACCATCGAAATCCGTTGAGACGACGCCTTATAAGCTGTGGTTTGGCAAGAAACCAAAGTTGTCGTTTCTGAAAGTTTGGGGCTCCAATGCTTATGTGAAAAAGCTTCAACCTGATAAGCTCGAACCCAAATCGGAGAAATGTGTCTTCATAGGATACCCAAAGGAGACTGTTGGGTACACCTTCTATCACAGATCCGAAGGCAAGACTTTTGTTGCTAAATTCAGAGTTTTTCAAGAGGAGTTTCTCTCGAAAGAAGTGAGTGGGAGAAAAGTAGAACTTGATGAGGTAACTGTACCTGCTCCCTTATTGGAAAGTAGTACATCACAGAAACCAGTTTCTGTGACACCTACACCAATTAGTGATGAAGCTAATGATAATGATCATGAAACTTCAGATCAAGTTACTACCGAACCTCATAGATCAACCAGAGTAAGATCCGCACCAGAGTGGTACGGTAATCCTGTTCTGGAAGTCATGCTACTAGATCATGATGAACCTACGAACTATGAAGAAGCGATGGTGAGCCCAGATTCTGCAAAATGGCTAGAAGCCATGAAATCTGAGATGGGATCCATGTATGAGAACAAAGTGTGGACTTTGGTTGACTTTCCCGTTGATCGGCAAGCAATTGAGAATAAATGGATCTTCAAGAAGAAGACTGACGCTGACGGTAATGTTACTGTCTACAAAGCTCGACTTGTTGCAAAAGGTTTTCGACAAGTTCAAGGGATTGACTACAATGAGACCTTCTCACCCGTAGCGATGCTTAAGTCTGTCCGAATCATGGTAGCAATTGCTGCATTTTATGATTATGAAATTTGGCAATTGGATGTTAAAACTGCATTCCTGAATGGGTTTCTGGAAGAAGAGTTGTATATGATGCAACCGGAAGGTTTTGTCGATACAAAGGGAGCTAAAAAAGTGTGCAAGCTCTAGCGATCCATTTATGGACTGGTGCAAGCCTCTCGGAGTTGGAATAAACGCTTTGATAGTGTAATCAAAGCATTTGGTTTTGTACAGACTTTTGGAGAAGCCTGTATTTACAAGAAAGTGAGTGGGAGCTCTGTAGCATTTCTGATATTATATGTGGATGACATATTATTGATTGGAAATGCTATAGAATTTCTGGATAGCATAAAGGGATACTTGAATAAGAGATTTTCAATGAAAGACCTCGGTGAAGCTCCTTACATATTGGGCATTAAGATCTATAGAGATAGATCAAGACGCTTAATTGGACTTTCACAAAGCACATACCTTGACAAGGTTTTGAAGAAGTTCAAAATGGATCAAGCAAAGAAAGTGTTCTTGCCTGTGTTACAAGGTGTGAAGTTGAGTAAGACTCAATGTCCGACCACCGCAGAAGATAGAGAGAAAATGAAAGATGTTTCCTATGCTTCAGCCATAGGCTCTATCATGTATGCAATGCTGTGTACCAGACCTGATGTGTGCCTTGCTATAAGTCTAGCAGGGAGGTACCAAAGTAATCCAGGAGTGGATCACTGGACAGCGGTCAAGAACATCCTGAAATACCTGAAAAGGACTAAGGATATGTTTCTCGTATATGGAGGTGACAAAGAGCTCATCGTAAATGGTTACGTTGATGCAAGCTTTGACACTGATCCGGACGATTCTAAATCGCAAACCGGATACGTGTTTTTACTGAACGGTGGAGCTGTCAGTTGGTGCATTTCTAAACAAAGCGTCGTGGCGGGATCTACATGTGAAGCGGAGTACATAGCTGCTTCGGAAATAGCAAATGAAGGAGTCTGGATGAAGGAGTTCATATCCGATCTAGGTGTCATACCTAGTGCATCGGGTCCAATGAAAATATTTTGTGACAATACTGGTGCAATTGCCTTGGCAAAGGAATCCAGATTTCACAAGAGAACCAAGCACATCAAGAGACGCTTCAATTCCATTCGGGATTTAGTCCAAGTGGGAGACATAGAAATTTGCAAGATACATACGGATCTGAATGTTGCAGACCCGCTGACTAAGCCTCTTCCACGAGCAAAACATGATCAGCACCAAGGCTCCATGGGTGTTAGAATCATTACTGTGTAATCTAGATTATTGACTCTAGTGCAAGTGGGAGACTGAAGGAAATATGCCCTAGAGGCAATAATAAAGTTATTATTTATTTCCTTATATCATGATAAATGTTTATTATTCATGCTAGAATTGTATTAACCGGAAACATAATACATGTGTGAATACATAGACAAAACAGAGTGTCACTAGTATGCCTCTACTTGACTAGCTCATTGATCAAAGATGGTTATGTTTCCTAACCATAGACATGAGTTGTCATTTGATTAACGGGATCACATCATTAGGAGAATGATGTGATTGACTTGACCCATTCCGTTAGCTTAGCACTTGATCGTTTAGTTTGTTGCTATTGCTTTCTTCATAACTTATACATGTTCCTATGACTATGAGATTATGCAACTCCCGTTTACCGGAGGAACACTTTGTGTGCTACCAAACGTCACAACATAACTGGGTGATTATAAAGGTGCTCTACAGGTGTCTCCGAAGATACTTGTTGGGTTGGCGTATTTCGAGATTAGGATTTGTCACTCCGATTGTCAGAGAGGTATCTCTGGGCCCTCTCGGTAATGCACATCACTCAAGCCTTGCAAGCATTGCAACTAATAAGTTAGTTGCGGGATGATGTATTACGGGACGAGTAAAGAGACTTGCCGGTAACGAGATTGAACTAAGTATTGAGATACCGACGATCGAATCTCGGGCAAGTAACATACCGATGACAAAGGGAATAACGTATGTCGTTATGCGGTCTGACCGATAAAGATCTTCGTAGAATATGTAGGAGCCAATATGAGCATCCAGGTTCCGCTATTGGTTATTGACCGGAGATATGTCTCGGTCATGTCTACATAGTTCTCGAACCCGTAGGGTCCGCACGCTTAAAGTTCGGTGACGATCGTAATTAGGGTTTTTGTGTTTTGATGTACCAAAGGTTGTTTGGAGTCCCGGATGTGATCACGGACATGACGAGGAGTCTCGAAATGGTCGAGAAATAAGGATTGATATATTGGAAGCCTATATTTGGATATCAAAAACGTTCCGGGTGAAATCGGGATTTTACCGGAGTATCAGTGGGTTACCGGAACCCCCCCGGGGGTTATTGGGCCTACATGGGCCATAAGGGAGAAGAGGAGGGCCGGCCAGGGCAGGCCACGCGACCCCTCCCCCCAAGTCCGAATAGGACAAGGAAGGGGGGCGGCGCCCCCCTGTAACACCCCGGATATTGCTTTCCCAATTTGTACTCCAACTCTTGCCGTTTCCGGCGTTAAGTTATTTTATTTTCTCGGGTTCGGGTTTTTGTCTCCGTGTGTTGTTGTCGTTGTCATGCATCTCATATCATGTCATCATGTGCATTGCATTTGCATACGTGTTCGTCTCATGCATTCGAGCATTTTCCCCGTTGTCCGTTTTGCATTCCGGCGCTTCGTTCTCCTCCGGTGGTCTTTTCTAGCCTTCTTTCGTGTGTGGGGATTAAACATTTCCGGAATGGACCGAGACTTGCCAAGCGCCCCTGGTTTACTACCGGTAGACCGCCTGTCAAGTTTCGTACCATTTGGACTTCGTTTGATACTCCAACGGTTAACCGAGGGACCGAAAAGGCCTCGTGTGTGTTGCAGCCCAACACCCCTCCAATTTGGCCCAAAACCCACCTAACCCTGCTCCATCATCTAGAGCGTTCGATCACGATCGCGTGGCCGAAAACCACACCTCATTTGGACTCTCCTAGCTCCTCCTATGCCTATTTAAAGACCCCCTCCGAAATTCCCGTTCTTCTACCTCCAAAACCCTAGATCCACCCCTCGCGCCGCGCCGGACATTGTCCGTCCGGACCGGACGCGTCCGCGCCGCCACCGCCGCCCAATCCCGCGCTGCCACGTGGGCAGCCGTGCCCACATCGCCGCCGCCTCCCACCGCGGCCCGCCGAGCCCGCAAGGGGCCCTCCTCGGCCCGCCATCGCCCCGCCTCCTCTCGCCCGAAGCCGCCGCCACCCTCCTCGCTTCCGGCCACCCGAGGCCATCGGCACCGCCGCCCGCCATCGCCGCCGGCCGGCGACCTCCCGCCGCTCGGGCTGCGCCGCCCCGCCGCCCGGGTCCGCCACCCCCGCCGTTCGGCCTCCTTTCCTCTCCGGCGAGCCACGCGGGCCACCCCGGCGACCCCTCCGGCCTCTCCCTCAACTCCGGTGAGCTCCGGCCGGTCATCCTCGGGAGACGTGCCTCCTGCTACAGTAACTTCCGGCGAACATCGTAAATCGCGCCCGATCTGGATCTGGATCTGAAGGTTGACTTTTTGCCCAAACCCTAGCTCATGTGCTCATCTTCATCATGCTATATCTTTGCATTCGTAACTCCGTTTTTTGCATATAGCATATCAAAATGTTCATCTCAGAGAGTACATCATTTCATTCCATTGCATCATTTGCATTTGAGTTCGTCTTGATGCCCGAAATGCTGTTAGAAGAGGGCTACTTGAGTTAATTGTCAGATCTGCTACTCCATTTGCACATTTGTCATTTTTGCCATGATTATTGTGTGCATGATATGCCCATGAGCTCTACATATGTTTTGTTAAGGGTTTTGCCATCTTTCCAGAGGTGAAACCCATGTATTTTTGTGATGTGTGTGGTGGATAGTGCAAGCTTGCAAAGTGAGGCACTTGGTAGTGCTGATTTCAGGGACTTAGCAATTCCACTAAGTCCTTGATCTGTTTATTTCATATGGCCATATGTTCATGTTGTTTCCTAGTGATCCGTGCCTCTTTTGAGGATGATCAGTAAGGAAGTTTTGTTAATCTTGTAGTGCTCTATCCATCCATGTCTTTGTTTTTAATTATGGAGCACCCTAGCTTGAGTCAATCGAGCTCTACTTTTGCTACTTTGTGAATCTGGGCAGATTGTCAACTTGTTTGCAATTTTGCCGATGATGTTGTAGTTGATCCGTGCATGCTATGCTATTGTTCTTGCCGTGTCTAGCTTGCATTTTGTGTATTCTTGATGGGCGTATGCTTAGTTTATCATGACTTGCTCCGTAGTGAGTGCATCGAGCTCGTAAACATTCCTACTTGATATATGTTTTCAGCATGCTCCAGTTTTCACTAAGTCTGTGATCTGATTATGTTTTTGCCATGTTCACATGCTTGCAATTGTATTTTCTGATCCCTTTTGGCTCAAGGTCACTAAGGGACTTTTGTTAAGCTCTTTGAGTAGCTCCATGCCATGCTTTACTTTGTCATGTTCAGGTCCTCTAGCATGTAGTTTTGTTGCTCTGAAGAGGGCTACCTGATCTGAAATTCCAGACAAGTGTTAATTTCACCAAGTCTGAGATCTCTTTGCCATATGCATTTTTGCCATGCTTGTTTGATCCTGTTAATGTATGATTTGGCCGTAGCTCAGTGCTAGACTTTTGTTAAGCATCTTGAATACATCCCTGCCATGTATTTTTTTGTCATGTTTGGGTGCTGTAGCATGTTCATCTCATTGCATTTAGATGACTACTTGCTGTAAATCGCAGACCGGTGTCATATTTGTTTTGCTCGCCATTTCCAAACCGTAACTCCGATTCTGGCGATCTTTATATCGTTTTCAAGCTATTTCTTCTCATCTTTCCAATGGAACACTTGGATTCCTAAGTTGAGGCCAGGTTCATGCATTCCTTGTCACTTCTTGCATATGCATCCCGCATCGCGTCCCGCATAGCATACCATCCTTGCATCGTATTGTTTGATCTTTGCACGTGGTTGATTGTGTCCTTGTTGCTTGTTTGTCTTGTTTGGGTAGAGCCGGGAGACGAGTTCGCTAACGAGGATCCCGTTGAGTTTTCTTTCGAGGATCTAGTCAACTCTGACAACTTTGCAGGCAAGATGATCGTACCCTCGAAATCACTACTATCTTTGCTATGCTAGATTGCTCGCTCTTTTGCTATGCCAATGCTACGATGCCTACCATTTGCTTTCAAGCCTCCCAAATTGCCATGTCAAACCTCTAACCCACCTTGTCCTAGCAAACCGTTGATTGGCTATGTTACCGCTTTGCTCAGCCCCACTTACAGCGTTGCTAGTTGCAGGTGAAGTTTGGAGGCCGTTCCTTGTTGGAACATTTATTTACTTGTTGGGATATCATTATATTATGTTGTTATCTTAATGCATCTATATACTTGGTAAAGGGTGGAAGGCTCGGCCTCTCGCCTAGTGTTTTGTTCCACTCTTGCCGCCCTAGTTTCCGTCATATCGGTGTTATGTTCCTGGATTTTGCGTTCCTTACGCGGTTGGGTTATAATGGGAACCCCTTGATAGTTCGCCTTGATTAAAGCTTTTCCAGCAATGCCCAACCTTGGTCTTACCATTTGCCACCTAGCCTCTTTTTCCCCTGGGTTTCCGGAGCCCGAGGGTCATCTTATTTAACCCCCCCCCCCCCCGGGTCAGTGCTCCTCTGAGTGTTGGTCCGACTGAGCTGCCTGCGGGGCCACCTCGGGGAAACTTGAGGGTTGGTTTTACTCGTAGCTAGTCTCATCTGAGTGTGCCCTGAGAACGAGATATGTGCAGCTCCTATCGGGATTTGTCGGCACATTCGGGCGGTGTTGCTAGCCTTGTTTTAACCTGTCGAAGTGTCTTGAAGAACCGAGATACCGAGTCTGATCGGAACGTCTTGGGAGGAGGTCTATTCCTTCGTTGACCGTGAGAGCTTGTCATGGGCTAAGTTGGGACTCCCCTGCAGGGATTTGAACTTTCGAAAGCCATGCCCGCGGTTATGGGCAGATGGGAATTTGTTAATGTCCGGTTGTACATAACTTGAACCTTAACTTAATTAAAATGAATCAACCGTGTGAGTTACCGTGATGACCTCTTCTCGGCGGAGTCCGGGAAGTGGACACGGTGTTGGAGTAATGCTTGCGCAGGTTGCTCTCTAGTTTCTCGCTCGCGCTTTGCCTCCTCTTCTCACTGTCTTTTGCGAACAGGATAGCCACCATATTATGCCAGTCGCTTGCTGCAGCTCCACATATATTCTTACCTTGTCTTACCTATAAGCTTAAATAGTCTTGATCGCGAGGGTATGATATTGCTGAGTCCCTGTGGCTCACAGATTACCTATTACACCAGATACAGGGCCTGATGATTCCGCTCCAGGTGACGCGCTCGAGCTCAAGTGGGAGTTCGACGAGGACTCTCAATGTTATTATGTTTCCTTTCCTGATGATCAGTAGTGGTGCCCAGTTGGGGGTGATCGGGACCGTGTCGCATGTTGGGTTATCTTTTATTTTGGCGCCGTAGTCGGGCCATGAGTGTTTGGATGATGTAATGTTATTTATGTACCTTGATTGACGTGGCGAGTGTAAGCCAACTATGTTATCCCCCCTTTATTATTATATTACATGGGATGTGTAAAGATTACCTTACTTGCGACATATGCCTTCAATGCGATTATGTCTCTAAGTCGTGCCTCGACACGTGGGAGCTATAGTCGCATCGAGGGTGTTACACCCCCTTTCCTCTTTCTCCCTTCCTCCTTCCTTTTCCAACAAGGCAAGAGGGGGGAGTCCTACTCCCAGTTGGAGTAGGACTACTCCAGGCGCACCCATAGGGTCGGCCGCACCTCCCCCTCTCCCTCCTTTATATACTGAGGCAAGGGGGCACCCCATGACACACAAGTTGATCCTCATGGTCATTCCTTAGCCGTGTGCGGTGCCCCCTTCCACCATATTTCACCTCGGTCATATCATAGCGGTGCTTAGGCGAAGCCCTGCGTCGGTAGAACATCATCACCGTCATCACACCGTCGTGCCGATGAAACTCTCCCTCAATGTTTTGCTGGATCGGAGCTCGAGGGACGTCACCGAGTTGAACGTGTGCAGAACTCGGAGGTGCCATACGTTCGGTACTTGGATCGGTCGGATCGGGAAGACGTACGACTACTTCCTCTACGTTGTGTCAACGCTTCCGTTGCCGGTCTACGAGGGTACGTAGACAACACTCTCCCCTCTCATTGCTATGCATCACCATGATCTTGCGTGTGCGTAGGAAAATTTTGAAATTACTACGTTCCCCAACATCAAGACCATGAGTTTCTTCAATAGGTGAAGGATTAAGATCATATGTTTCTTCAACAGGCGGTAAATTAAGACCGTGTATTTCTTCAATAGGAGGTAAATTCTTAACATATTCAGCTTTAATTCCTTTTTCTTTCATAGATTTCTTTGCCTCTTGCATATCTTCAGGACTGAGAAATAGAATGCCCCTCTTCTTCAAAGTTGGTTTAGGAATAGGCTCAGGAGTTGGCTCAGGAAGTGTCCAATTATTTTCATTTGTCAACATATCATTCAATAGAATGTCAGCTTCATCCGGTGTTCTTTCCCTGAAAATAGAACCATCACAACTATCCAGGTAATCTCTGGAGGCATCGGTTAGTCCATTATAAAAGGTATCAAGTATTTCATTTTTCTTAATAGGATGATCAGGCAAAGCATTAAGTAACTTGAGAAGCCTCCCCCAAGCTTGTGGGAGACTCTCTTCTTCAATTTGCACAAAATTATATATATCCATTAAAGCAGCTTGTTTCTTATGAGCAGGGAAATATTTAGCAGAGAAGTAATAAATCATATCCTGGGGACTACGCACACAACCAGGATCAAGAGAATTAAACCATATCTTAGCATCACCCTTCAATGAAAACGGAAATATTTTAAGGACATAAAAGTAGCGAGTTCTCTCATCATTAGCGAACAGGGTGGCTATATCATTTAATTTAGTAAGATGTGCCACAACAGTTTCAGATTCATAGCCATGAAAAGGCAATCAAAGTAATTATATCAGGATCAACAGAGAATTCATAATCCTTATCAGTAACACAGATAGGTGAAGTAGAAAAGGCAGGGCCAGGTTTCATTCTAGCATTAAGAGATTGTTGCTTCCATTTAGCTAATAACCTCTTGAGTTCATATCTATCTTTGCAAGCTAAAATAGTTAAAGCAGCTTCTTTTTCAAAAACATAACCCTCAGGAATAACAGGTGAGTCTTCATCATCACTTTCATCAATATTATCAGATTCAATATTCTCATTCTCTCTAACCCTAGCAAGTTGTTCATCAAGAAATTCACCAAGTGGCATAGTAGTATCAAGCATAGAAGTAGTTTCATCATAAGTATCATGGATAGCAGAAGTGGCATCATCAATAACATGCGACATATCAAAACGAATAGCAGAAGCAGGTTTAGGTGTCGCAAGCTTACTCAAAATAGAAGGTGAATCAAGTGCAGAGCTAGATGGCAGTTCCTTACCTCCCCTCGTAGTTGAGGGATAAACCTTGGTTCTTGGATCTTTCAAGTTCTTCATAATGATAAGCAGATATAAATCCCAAGTGACTCAAAGGATAGAGCTATGCTCCCCGGCAACGGCGCCAGAAAATAGTCTTGATAACCCACAAGTATAGGGGATCGCAACAGTTTTTGAGGGTAGAGTATTCAACCCAAATTTATTGATTCAACACAAGGGGAGCCAAAGAATATTCTCAAGTATTAGCAGCTGAGTTGTCAATTCAACCACACTTGGAAACTTAATATCTGCAGCAAAGTATTTAGTAGCAAAGTAATATGATAGTAGCGGTAACGGTAACAAAAGTAATGTTTTTGGTATTTTATAGTGATTGTAACAGTAGCAACAGAAAAGTAAATAAGCGAAGAACAATATATGGAAAGCTCGTAGGCAATGGATCGGTGATGGAGAATTATGCCGGATGCGGTTCATCATGTAACAATCATAACATAGGGTGACATAGAACTAGCTCCAATTCATCAATGTAATGTAGGCATGTATTCCGAATATAGTCATACGTGCTTATGGAAAAGAACTTGCATGACATCTTTTGTCCTACCCTCCCGTGGCAGCGGGGTCCTAATGGAAACTAAGGGATATTAAGGCCTCCTTTTAATAGAGTACTGATACGTCTCCAACGTATCTATAATTTTCGATTGCTCCATGCTATATTATCTACTGTTTTGGACTATATTGGGCTTTATTTTCCACTTTTATATTATTTTTGGGACTAACCTATTAACCGGAGGCCCAGCCCAGAATTGCTGTTTTTTTGCCTATTTCAGTTTTTCGAAGAAACGGAATATCAAACGGAGTCCAAATGGAATAAAATCTTCGGGAACGTGATTTTCTCACCGAACATGATCCAGGAGACTTGGACCCTGCTCCAAGGAACAAAAGAGGCGGTCACGAGGGTGGCCCCCCTAGGGCGCGATCCCTGCCTCGTGGGCCCCTCGTTGCTCCTTCGGCGTACTTCTTCCTCCTATATATACACACGTACCCCCAAACGATCAGAACAGGAGCCAAAAACCTAATTCCACCACCGCAACTTTCTGTATCCACGAGATCCCATCTTGGGGCCTGTTCCGGAGCTCCGCCGAAACAGGGCCGTCATCACGGAGGGCTTCTACATCATCATAGCCTCTCCGATGAAGTGTGAGTAGTTTACCTCAGACCTTCGGGTCCATAGTTAGTAGCTAGATGGCTTCTTCTCTCTCTTTGAATCTCAATACAAAGTTCTCCCCTCTCTTGTGGAGATCTATTCGATGTAATCATCTTTTTGCGCTGTGTTTGTTGAGATCGATGAATTGTGGGTTTATGATCAAGTCTATCTATGAATAATATTTGAATCTTCTCTGAATTCTTTTATGTATGATTGGTTATCTTTGCAAGTCTCTTCGAATTATCCGTTTGGTTTGGCCAACTATATTGGTAGTTCTTGCCATGGGAGAAGTGCTTAGCTTTGGGTTCGATCTTGCGGTGTCCTTACCCAGTGACAGAAGGGGCAGCAAGGCACGTATTGTATCGTTGCCATAGAGGATAACAAGATGGGGTTTATTTCATATTGCATGAATTTATCTCTCTACATCATGTCATCTTGCTTAAGGCGTTACTCTGTTTTTAACTTAATACTCTAGATGCTTGTTGGATAGCGGTCGATGAGTGGAGTAATAGTAGTAGATGCAGAATCGTTTCGATCTACTTGTCACGGACGTGATGCCTATATACATGATCATGCCTAGATATTCTCATAACTATGCTCAATTCTGTCAATTGCTCAACAGTAATTTGTTCACCCACCGTAGAATACTTATGCTCTTAAGAGAAGCCACTAGTGAAACCTATGGCCCCCGGGTCTATTCTCATCATATCAATCTCCATTACTTTAATCTTGCTTTGCTTTTACTTTTTACTTTGCATCTTTATACCAAAAATAGTATATCTATCAGATCTCACTCTCGTAAGTGACCGTGAAGGGATTAACAACCCCTAATGGTGTTGGTTGTGAGTAGCTATCGCTTTGTGCAGGTACGAGGGACTTGAGCGTGGGCTCCTACTGGACTGATACATTGGTTCTCAAAAAATTGAGGGAAATACTTACGCTACTCTGCTGTATCATCCCTTCCTCTTCGGGGAAAACCAACGCAAGCTCAAGACGTAGCAAGAAGGATTTCTGGCGCCGTTGCCGGGGAGTCTATGCAAAAAGTCAACATACTAAGTACCCATCACAATCCCTATCTCTCGCATTACATTATTTGCCATTTGCCTCTTGTTTTCCTCTCCCCCCAATTCACCCTTGCCATTTTATTCGCTCTCTCTCTCTATCCTCCCTCTCTATTTGCCTCTTTTTGCCCGTTGCTTTTGTTTGCTCGTGTGTTAGATTGCTTGTTTGTCGCGATGGCTCAAGATACCACTAAATTGTGTGACTTCACCAATACCAATAATAATGATTTCCTTAGAACTCCGATTGCTCCTCTTACCGATGTTGAATCTTGTGAAATTAATACTTCTTTGTTGAATCTTGTTATGAAAGATCAATTCACTAGCCTTCCTAGTGAAGATGCCGCTACTTATCTGAATAGCTTCGTTGATTTATGTGATATGCAAAAGAAAAAAGATGTCAATAATGATGTCATTAAATTGAAGCTATTTCCTTTTTCGCTTAGAGATCGTGCTAAAGCTTGGTTTTCGTCTTTGCCTAAGAATAGTATTGATTCATGGAACAAGTGCAAAGATGCTTTTATCTCTAAGTATTTCCCTCCCGCTAAGATCATCTCTCTTAGAAACGATATTATGAACTTTAAACAACTTGATCATGAACATGTTGCACAAGCTTGGGAGAGAATGAAATTAATGATACGTAATTGCCCTACTCATGGTTTGAATTTGTGGATGATTATACAAAAAATTTATGCCAGATTGAATTTTGCTTCTAGAAATCTTTTAGATTCGGCCGCGGGAGGCACTTTTATGGAAATCACTTTAGGAGATGCTAATAAACTCCTAGATAATATTATGGTTAATTATTCTCAATGGCATACTGAAAGATCTTCTAATAAAAAAGTGCATGCGATAGAAGAAATTAATGTGTTGAGTGGAAAGATGGATGAACTTATGAAATTATTTGCTACTAAAAGTGTTTCTTCTGATCCTAATGATATGCCTTTGTCTACTTTTATTGAGAATAACAATGAATCTATGGATGTGAATTTTGTTGATAGGAATAATTTTTGCAACAACGCTTATAGAGGGAATTTTAATCCTAGGCCATATCCTAGTAATCCTTCTAATAATTATGGGAATTCCTACAATAACTCTTATGGAAATTATAATAAGATACCCTCTGATTTTGAATCTAATATTAAAAAATTTATTTCTTCGCAAAAGAATTTTAATGCTATGATTGAAGAAAAATTGCTTAAGATTGATGATTTGGCTAGGAACGTTGATAGAATTGCTCTTGATGTTGATTCTTTGAAACTTAGATCTATTCCACCTAAGCATGATATCAATGAGTCTCTAAAATCCATGAGAATTTCAATTGATGAGTGTAAGGAAAGAACCGCTAGGATGCGTGCTTCCAAAGATGCCTTTATTAAAGCGTGTTCTTCCAATACCTATGAAAATCAAGATGAAGATCTAAAAGTTATTGATGTGTCTCCTATTAAATCTTTATTCTGCAATATGAATCTTGATGAAACTGAATATGATCTTCCTTTACCTAGAAGGCGTTCTTAAAATTCGGAGTGTTTAGATCTTAATGATGAAATTGATGAAAGTGGGATTGAAAGAAATAAAAATCTAGATGTTGCTAAACCCACTATATTGGATTTCAAGGAATTTAATTATGAAATTTGCTCTTTAATTTATTGTATTTCCTTGTTGCAATCCGTGCTAAATTCTCCACATGCTTATAGTAAAAATAAAGTCTTCACCGAACATATTGTTGATGCCTTGATGCAATCTTATGAAGAAAAACTTGAGTTGAAAGTTTCTATCCCTAGAAAACTCTATGATGAGTGGGAACCAACTATTAAAATTAAAATTAAAGATCATGAGTTTTATGCTTTGTGTGATTTGGGTGCCAGTGTCTCTACTATTCCCAAGACTTTGTGTGATCTACTAGATTTCCGTAACTTTGATGATTGCTCTCTAAACTTGCATCTTGCGGATTCCACTATTAAGAAACCTATGGGAAGGATTAATGATGTTCTTATTGTTGCAAATAGGAATTATGTGCCCGTAGATTTCATTGTTCTTGATATAGATTGCAATCCTTCTTGCCCTATTATTCTTGGTAGACCTTTCCTTAGAACGGTTGGTGCGACTATTGATATGAAGGAAGGGAATATTAGATTTCAATTTCCATTTAAAAAGGGCATGGAACACTTTCCAAGAAATAAAATAAAATTACCATATGAAACTATCATGAGAGCCATTTATGGATTGCCTACCAAAGATGGCAATACCTAGATCTATCCTCGCTTTTATGCCTAGCTAGGGGCGTTAAACGATAGCGCTTGTTGGGAGGCAACCCAATTTTATTTTTATTCCTTGCCTTTTGATCCTGTTTAGTAATAAATAAATTATTTAGCCTCTGTTTTGGTTGTGTTTTTTTGTGTTTAATTAGTGTTTGTGCCAAGTAGAACCGTTGGGAAGACTTGGGGAAAGTCTTGTTGAACTTGCTGTAAAAAACAGAAACTTTAGCGCTCACGAGAACTGCTGTCATTTTTATTTGAAGAGTGCTATTTAGTTAATTATTTTTGCAGATGATTAATAGATAAATTCCTCACGTCCAGCAATTTATTTTAGAATTTTTTGGGTTCCAGATCTTGCGCTAGCTACAGATTACTACAGACTGTTCTGTTTTTGACAGATTCTGTTTTTCGTGTGTTGTTTGCTTATTTTGATGAATCTATGGCTAGTAAAATAGTTTATAATCCATAGAGAAGTTGGAATACAGTAGGTTTAACACCAATATAAATAAATAATGAGTTCATTACAGTACCTTGAAGTGGTCTTGTGTTTTCTTTCGCTAATGGAGCTCGCGAGTTTTCTATTTTGAGTTTTGTGTTGTGAAGTTTTCAAGTTTTGGGTGAATTCTTTTGATGGATCATGGAACAAGGAGTGGAAAGAGCCTAAGATTGGGGATGCCCATGGCACCCCCAAGATAATCCAAGTACACCAAGAAGTCAAAGCTTGGGGATGCCCCGGAAGGCATCCCCTCTTTCGTCCACTTCCATCGGTAATTTACTTGGAACTATATTTTTATTCACCAACATGATATGTGTTTTGCTTGGAGCGTCTTGTATTATTTGTGTCTTTTTGTCTTAGTATGCCACAATCATCCTTGCTGTACACACCTTTTGAGAGAGCCATACATGAATTAAAATTTGATAGAATACTCTATGTGCTTCACTTATATCTTTTGAGCTAAGTTTGTTTTGCTCTATGTGCTTCACTTATATCTTTTGAGCGTAGTAGTTTTGCTCTATGTGCTTCACTTATATCTTTTGAGCATTATAATTTTGCTCTATGTGCTTCACTTAAATCTTTTAGAGCACGGTGGTGGATTTGTTTTAAAGAAACTATTGATCTCTCATGCTTCACTTAAATTATTTTGAGAGCCTCTTAATAGCATGGTAATTTGCTTAATAATAATATGCTTGGTATTCAAGATTTGTGAAATTTTCTTTTGAGTGTGTTGAATACTAAGAAAAGATTGAAGCATGATAATTGTTTTGAGATATGGAGGTGATAATATTAAAGTCATGCTAATTGAGTAGTTGTGAATTTAAAGAATACTTGTGTTAAAGTTTGTGATTCCCGTAGCATGCACGTATGGTGAACCGTTATGTGATGAAGTCGGAGCATGATTTAATTATTGATTGTCTTCCTTATGAGTGGCGGTCGGGGACGAGCGATGGTCTTTTCCTACCAATCTATCCCCCTAGGAGCATGCGCGTAATACTTTGCTTTGATAACTTCTAGATTTTTGCAATAAGTATATGAGTTCTTTATGACTAATGTTGAGTCCATGGATTATACGCACTCTCACTCTTCCACCTTTGCTAGCCTCTCTAATACCGCGCACCTTTCGCCGGTATCATACACCTACCATATACCTTCGTCAAAACAGCCACCATACCTACCTATTATGGCATTTCCATAGCCATTCCGAGATATATTGCCATGCAACTTTCCACCGTTCCGTTCATGACACACTCCACCATTGTCATATTGCATATCCCGGTACACCGCGGGATGCATTCACATAGAGTCATATTTTGTTCTAAGTATCGAGTTGTAATTGTTGAGTTATAAGAAAAATAAAAGTGTGATGATCATCATTATTAGAGCATTGTCCCAGTGAGGAAAGAATGATGGAGACTATGATTCCTCCATAAGTCAGGATGAGACTCTGGACGAAAAATAAAAAAAGGCCAAAGAAGCCCAAATAAAAAGAGGCCATAAAAAAGGAAAAGGCCCAAATAAAAAAATGAAATGAGAGAAAAGGAGAGAAGGGACAATGTTACTATCCTTTTTCCACACTTGTGCTTCAAAGTAGCACCATGATCTTCATAGTAGAGAGTCTCTCATGTTATCACTTTCATATACTAGTGGAAAATTTTCATTATAGAACTTGGCTTGTATATTTCAATGATGGGCTTCCTCAAAAATTGCCCTAGGTCTTCATGAGCAAGCAAGTTGGATGCACACCCACTTAGTTTCTTTTTGAGCTTTCATATACTTATAGCTCTAGTGCATCCGTTGCATGGCAATCCCTACTCACTCACATTGATATCTATTGATGGGCATCTCCATAGCCCGTTGATATGCCTAGTTGATGTGAGACCATCTTCTCCTTTTTGTCTTCTCCACAACCACCATTCTATTCCACCTATAGTGCTATATCCATGGGTCACGCTCATGTATTGCGTGAAGATTGAAAAAGTTTTGAAAAAATTAGAGTATGAAACAATTGCTTGGCTTGTCATCAGGGGTTGTGCATGATTTAAATACTTTGTGTGGTGAAGATGGAGCATAGCCAGACTATATGATTTTGTAGGGATAACTTTCTTTGGCCATGTTATTTTGAGAAGACATAATTGCTTTATTAGTATGCTTGAAGTATTATTATTTTTTATGTCAATATAAACTTTTGTCTTGAATCTTTCTAATCTGAATATTCATACCACAATTAAGAAGATTTACATTGAAATTATGCCAAGTAGCACTCCGCATCAAAAATTATCTTTTTATTGTTTACCTACTCGAGGACGAGCAGGAATTAAGCTTGGGGATGCCTGATACGTCTCCAACGTATCTATAATTTTTGATTGCTCCATGCTATATCTACTGTTTTGGACTATATTGGGCTTTATTTTCCATTTTTATATTATTTTTGGGACTAACCTATTAACCGGAGGCCCAGCCCAGAATTGCTGTTTTTTTTGCCTATTTCAGTGTTTCGAAGAAACGGAATATCAAACGGAGTCCAAACGGAATAAAATCTTTGGGAACGTGATTTTCTCACTGAACGTGATCCAGGAGACTTGGACCCTGCTCCAAGGAACAAAAGAGGCGGTCACGAGGGTGGGGACCCCCCTAGGGCGTGCCCCCTGCCTCGTGGGCCCCTCGTTGCTCCTCCGGCGTACTTCTTCCTCCTATATATACACACGTACCCCCAAACGATCAGAACAGGAGCCAAAAACCTAATTCCACCGCCGCAACTTTCTGTATCCACGAGATCCCATCTTGGGGCCTGTTCCGGAGCTCCGCCGGAAGAGGGCCGTCATCACGGAGGGCTTCTACATCATCATAGCCTCTCCGATGAAGTGTGAGTAGTTTACCTCAGACCTTCGGGTCCATAGTTAGTAGCTAGATGGCTTCTTCTCTCTCTTTGAATCTCAATACAAAGTTCTCCCCCTCTCTTGTGGAGATCTATTCGATGTAATCTTGTTTTTGCGGTGTGTTTGTTGAGACCGATGAATTGTGGGTTTATGATCAAGTCTATCTATGAATAATATTTGAATCTTCTCTGAATTCTTTTATGTATGATTGGTTATCTTTGCAAGTCTCTTCGAATTGTCCGTTTGGTTTGGCCAACTAGATTGGTAGTTCTTGCCATGGGAGAAGTGCTTAGCTTTGGGTTCGATCTTGCGGTGTCCTTACCCAGTGACAGAAGGGGCAGCAAGGCACGTATTGTATCATTGCCATCGAGGATAACAAGATGGGGTTTATTTCATATTGCATGAATTTATCTCTCTACATCATGTCATCTTGCTTAAGGCGTTACTCTGTTTTTAACTTAATACTCTAGATGCATGTTGGATAGCGGTCAATGAGTGGAGTAATAGTAGTAGATGCAGAATCGTTTCCATCTACTTGTCACGGACGTGATGCCTATATACATGATCATGCCTAGATATTCTCATAACTATGTTCAATTCTGTCAATTGCTCAACAGTAATTTGTTCATCCACCGTAGAATACTTATGCTCTTGAGAGAAGCCACTAGTGAAACCTATGGCCCCCGGGTCTATTCTCATCATATCAATCTCCATTACTTTAATCTTGCTTTGCTTTTTTACTTTGCTTTTACTTTTTACTTTGCATCTTTATACCAAAAATACCAAAAATATTATATCTATCAGATCTCACTCTCGTAAGTGACCGTGAAGGGATTGACAACCCCTAATCGCGTTGGTTGCGAGTAGCTATCGCTTTTTGCAGGTACAAGAGACTTGAGCGTGGGTTCCTACTGGATTGATACCTTGGTTCTCAAAAACTGAGGGAAATACTTACGCTACTCTGCTGCATCATCCCTTCCTCTTCGGGGAAAACCAACGCAAGCTCAAGACGTAGCAAGTACAGGAACAAAGCATTAGCACATAGTGAATACATGAACTCCTCAAACTATGGTCATCACCGGTAAGTATCCTGATTATTGTCACTTCGGGGTTAACGGATCATAACACATAATAGGTGACTATAGACTTGCAAGATAGGATCAAGAACTCTCATATATTGATGAAAACATAATAGGTTCAGATCTGAAATCATGGCACTCGGGCCATAGTGAAAAGCATTAAGCATAGCAAAGTCATAGCAACATCAATCTCAGAACATATTGGACACTAGGGATCAAACCCTAACAAAACTAACTCGATTACATGATAGATCTCATCCAACCCATCACCGTCCAGCAAGCCTACGATGGAATTACTCACGCACGGTGGTGAGCATCATGAAATTGGTGAGGGAGGATGGTTGATGATGACGATGGCGACGGATTCCCCTCTCCGGAGCCCCGAACGGACTCCAGATCAGCCCCCCGGGAGGTTTTAGGGCTTGGCGGTGGCTCCGTATCGTAAAACGCGATGAATTCTTCTCTCTGATTTTTTTCTCCCCAAAAGCAAATATATAGAGTTTGAGTTGAGGTCGGAGGAGCTCCAGGGGGCCCACGAGGTAGGGGGCGCGCCCCCACCCTCGTGGACAGGTGGTGGCCCCCCTGGTCTTCATCTTTTGCAAGGATTTTTTATTATTTCCGAATAGATGTTCCGTGAAGTTTCAGGTCATTCCGAGAATTTTTGTTTCTACACATAAATAACACCATAGCAATTCTGCTGAAAACAGCGTCAGTCCGGGTTAGTTCCATTCAAATCATGCAAGTTAGAGTCCAAAACAAGGGCAAAAGTGTTTGGAAAAGTAGATACGTCGAAGACGTATCACGAGCGCTGGTGACCCTCGTCGTATTTCCCTCACCGGAGATCAGAGCGCCGCCGCACACTCAGGCTCGCCGGCATCGCAGACCCGCCATGGCTCCTAGGGCACGCCATGGCATGGTCCTCAAGCTCCTGAAGCCGTGCGACCTGGCTGCGTCCGGGGATGCTGGAACCGTCCCGTCCCGGTGCTGCGACCAACAAGCACCCAACCCCCCTGCTACAACGGCGCACCTCGATGGTGGTGTTGCAAACAGCACCAGGGGATGCTTCAACCGCTTGAAAAAAAGCTTCAAATGACATCGGAAAAAGCTTCAACCATGAAAGAAGCTACAGCCGGCTTAGAAAAAAAGCTTCAGACATGGAAAAATGCTTCATCCGGCGTCAAGAAAAGCTTCAACCGGTGTAAAAAAATGTTTCGATCGGAATGGGAAAAAACTCCACCCAACCCCCTGCTACAACGGCGCACCCCGACGGTGGTGTTGCAAACAGCACCAGGGGATGCTTGAACTGCTTGAAAAAAGCTTCAAATGGCATCGAAAAAGCTTCAACCATGAAAAAAGCTACAGCCGACTTAGAAGAAAAAGCTTCAGACATGGAAAAATGATTCAGCCGACGTCAAGAAAAGCTTCAACCGGTGTAAAAAAATGTTTCAATCGGAATGGGAAAAAGCTTCAACCATGGCAGAAAAGCTTCATCCGGTGTGGAAAAAAGCTTCAATCGGTGTGGAAAAAAGCTTCCGCTATGAAACTTTCAAAAAACGAGCGTTGGTGAGAGCTACGGGGCGACAGCGAAAGCTGCAACAAGCGTTGACGAGAGCTACAAGCGGGTATGGAAAAAGCTTCAACGTTTGCAGCTATGGCGTGGTCAGTTGTAACTCCGGCAAGGCAAGTAGAGCTCGGGTGGCACGGATTCATGCAGATCTGGCCGAGGGCGGCTGGATCGGCTAATTCCCGTGGTCGCGGCGCCCTGAGACAGCAATGGTAGACCATGACGGGGGCTTGAGAAAAGAAGCAGAGAAGAAGCGAGGGAGGAAGAAGAGAAAAGAAGGAAGGAGAATAATAGGAGGGAGTCTGCGTGCAGGCACTTTGACCGTGTGACGCGTGACCGGCTTGGCCGGCGCGCCGTTTTCAAACGTTTCCCATCCTGCATTTACCGCGCCCACCATCGCACGTTCGGCCACTCCCCACACGACCCGAGCTCGAGACCATGTCCTATAAGAACCCCATGAGCTCATCTGGATTTTTGCCCCAACTTATGTCGTCCCTCGCCGTTGGGCTGCGCCTTCGTGAACCCACCTCGTACGCCTTCTGCCAGAGCCGCCGCCAGCCAAATTTCTGTAAGCCACCCCCACTAACGCCTTCACCACATCCAGAGGCACCCCGCCAGACACCCTTCGCGCCTCCAAATTCAACACTTCCCCCAGAGCTCGAATCCGTTGAGGGTCGAGCCTCGTCGTCGCCGCGAGCTCGACGTCGGGAAGGTGAGCACGAACCCGAGCGCCCCACTTTGTCTCTTGTGTTTCTCGGGTCCACGCGTGCATGCCTGACCTAGCTGCATGCGAGGAGCGCTTGGAATCGACGAGAGTGTCTTCACCTGAAGATTTCCGCCGCCCGTCGCCCCCGACGTCCCCGAACCAAGCTAGCTGCACCAACCAACTATTACCGCTTTAGATCCACCTTAGATAGCACACAACATTAATGCTATTACTGCTTTACCCCGTGTCAGGAGTCCTATGTGAAAAGTAGGTCCACCTTAGATAGGATACAACTATTATTGCTTTCTGCAAATGAAACCAGCCACCACTTGTCCCAAGAACATAATTTAGATTTTGCTTATATTTCATTCAAGTGAAACTTGCCATTGGATGTATTGACCCTTATGGCTGTAAGGTATCTTGATGCTGTAACATATCATGTTGCAGGATTGTCCGCATCGAAGGAGAGACACAAAGTAGGGTTATGATGCTATACTCAAGTTTTAGCTGTGAAATGAATGCCACAAGATAATATTGTAATTCCGTTGCATGATTGTATAAGCTAGCCTTGAGCTAGATTGGTATCTATTCTAAAGAGACTGAATCTATGATGTAATACTATGACTGCAATGCAATATTATGACATGTGATGTATCTTGGTATTTGATCATGAATTGTGCACGACAGCTATTGATCCAGGGACTAGAACAGAAAATAGAGAGATTCATGTTCCTTATCCGGGACCAGGTCGCCACAAATTTGCACTACATAGGTCATAAACATGTTATTTTTGCCATCGAACACACGGGCAAATTACTAGTTTAAACTGAAAAGAGAGAGTTTCACGCTCTCTCAAGAGAAGTTTCAAAAACAAGGATATGCACATTACTAGATCAGACAGTTGCAAATCAATCCACATCTCACAACCTTAGTATCTAGCACACAATCCTCCCTACGATGGATCAGAACATATGCATACCTGGGGCATGTTCGGTTCATTACCGTGCTTGCCCAGTTTGGTCGCCACAAAAGATGTGAATTCACACAACCCAGGTGTGGCGAAGCATGGTAACCAACCAAACACGCCCCTGATGTTTTGACGCAAAAATAGGCATGGTAACAATTAGTTTACATCAGGATGCAAGGTATTCGCATCATTATCCACATTTGAGATTTGACCTCTGGAACCTAGAGATTCTGAGGTTTTCTTTGTGTAGGTGACCGTCCATCCATTGATTGCAGCCTTTGCTTCAGATGAAACACTTCAACCTGGCAAAGCAAATATCACAGATGCAAATGTAAGTAAAACTGGATATCAGCATGGCAAATCATGAAAAAATGGAAACTGCTATTGGCAGTCCCTCTGTATCTACCAATCAGGAAAGAACCTGATCATTCAACGCTGCCATTATACCTGGAGCTGGAATGCCCTCGCGCGCTCTCCTGCTAGAACTCCGCGGGTCGAGTAAAACTCCTGTTTAGGGGGTAAAATAGTCAGTGCAACTGCATAAACACTGGTACAATGAGAGATCACAGGGATTTTTATTTTTTTTGCCTTCTGAGTTTCATCCATGACTGCCTTCAAGAACGCCACTTCACGCTCGAGCCGCAAGTTATCAGCATGGACAGTGTTTGAGGCGTTGTTCAAATCTTCGTGTGCCTGTTCTAATCCTCCCACTTTCTCCTTCAGCGCCACAACCTCCCTGTCTCTCTCAGCTAGCCTCTTCTCTAGCTCTTCCTTCGTGTCAATGACCAGAGATAAGTTCTTTTCTGCTTCGTCTTTGCTCGCCATTGCAGCTGAAAGTTTCTCTTCCAGCGCCATGTTTCTCCTGACCAAGTTTGCGATTTTTGTATCATGTTGATGGTTAATGTCAGACGAACTTCTGCCCACCCTCTTCGTTTTAGCATCCGCATCTGGAGAATGATATGTGTCACTCCGCTGCTTTTGGTTTGCGAAGGATGGTAGCTCAGAACAATCGCCAACATCCTTGTACTTGTCATCGTCGATTGGCTTCTGCAGTTTTTGGGCCAGGCTGCATTCCTCCTCCTGACGGAACTGCCTGCGGAGTGATGAGCCGCCCACCTTCGAGTTATGTAGGAGTGAATCAGGGAGTGATTTCCTCCCAGATGAGCTTTCCACTGTTGTCGCGAGACTATGCCTTGCTACAGAGTTAGAGTACAAAGGATCGCAGTTGTTGAGGTGATCCGCGAGTTCCTTTGAGCTAGGAGAAGAGTCCTCATACATTAAGGGTTCTGCATCAGGGGCAGACCGCCAACTGAAACAATGTTCATTTTGCAGCACCACTAGTACTTCGACCTTTGAAAACACAAAATAATCTGAATTCAGGAATAGTAGCTTGATCAAGAAACAGTTCAAGTGTTTTCTAAGCAAAATATGAAATAAAAAAACAGAACTACATTTTGAAGCAAATATCAGAAAATCCCCTTGCAACGAAAGAACAAGAAATTGAAGTCCAAAACTCCTGATGCTAAAACCGGCTATTCTCTTACTTAAAAAGGTTAGTTTTTTACCTTATCAGATGGCTCCTTTTTGTTTCCTCCAAATGAAACAAGAACAATCTTATCCCTGTAGTACAAAGGAACCATGCTGAAACCCTGCACGAGTTGTATCTTCAATTGTTCAGCAACTAGAAAAATGGCATCACTGGAATAACAGGGATTTGAATAGGATTTGCTTTTGGAGAGTGTTGTTTCTGCTCTACTTCAGCATGGATTACATAGGAAACAACTACGATGATCTTTATTTTTCTAGTAAGGGGGGCGTATTCGACTCTAGTTTTCTAGTTAAAACCTTGTCTAACTCCTTAATTAATGGATGAGGCAAAAAAAATTGCCTCCATTTCGAAAAAAATATGGTACAATAGGATTACATAGGAGAATACAACTTTATACAATACTAAACTTTGCATTCTGTACATTTTAGGAAGGTTGAATATGATACAATACATGCCTTCCAAGATCACTTGGAATCCATCAAGGATGACTTGCACTTACTTTCTTGGTAGTGATGGAGGAACTAGGAGGTACTACACAAACAGACCACTTGGATTCTAGGACATCAAAGACCCAAGTTTCAGGATGACCTGATAGAGACCGAGAAGACTTGTTAGAAAATGACCAGAATCCATGGTTCAAATGAAGCAACTCTTTTAAGAAATGAACACACTTCTGGTTAAGGGTTAGAAATGAAACTGAACCACTCATATGGCACTCATATGGCATATTATATACAATTTATGAATGAGAGCATCACATTACAAACTTACGCCTTTTCTTGCTTCCACCCCCTGCTATATACCATTTCGTCCCACAGAGAGCTCCACAGCAACCTGCCCGAGGTGATGGATGATGACCATGTGTTCTCATTCTTGACCATACCATCTAACAAGAAGAATGATTCTTTCAGTAGGAGATCAACAAGATTTTTTTTTGCAGAAACCTGATCGAACATACTGTTTCAAAATCTAGAGCGTGGACATCATTCAAGGTCTTGGATTTTGATTGGCCTCCAAAAATCAAAAGAATTCTATCATCGTAAAGTGCAGCAACATGATTGGATCTTGGAGAAGGTCCAGCACCTCTAAAACATGAACTTGGCTTAGTAGCAGAAAATAGCACATCAAATCAAGAGAAGCATCAAGAAGGTTCTATGCATTGAGTGTTAATTAAATTGTATGTATTGGTTCTGCAAATAACTATGGACAAACCAAGTGTAACTGAAAAAACATTCTTACTTGGCTTCTTTTTTGTTTCATTTGTTTATAGACATAACACTTCTTAGTTTTAGAGAAGAATGACTCACTTATAGTTCAAAGGAAGCCATGTTAAGGACTTCAGATCAAACATATGAAGGTCATGTAGTTTCTTCCCTTTGGTATCCTCGCCCCCAAAAAGAATTAAAACAGGGCCTGCTCTAGTCACTGTATGACCACTTCGAGCCACCTGAAATTATCAATTGAGGAAAAAACTTCTCTCATTTTGCAATGAACATTTGAGCATTGTATAAATCAATGTTCGAATATGTACCGGAATGTCGCCCTTCGCTTCCATATGCGACCAGATCTCGGTTTCCGTATTGAATGTCCATACTGCGGTAAAATAAATGATGAAGTCCAAATTATTTCTGCTGAAAGTTTAACATTAAGTCAAACCTGATATCCGGTCAGAAGATGGCTCGGTTTTCCCTCCGACAAGAATGACAGTCTTGTCCCATGGAACCTAAGATTCAAAAGAAAACCATGACGAATGTAACAAAATTCACTCAAAGCGCAGCCCACCTCTGGAACTCTGGGCATGCATGTGTAGCACCTCATTTTGGGCTTTTGTACGCATTTCACCTAGAGGTGTAGTGTTAACCCCTAAATGCTACCAATTGGGCAAGCAGGCATTATATGCATGCAATGTGGTATTAAGGGCTGCAGAGTTGCAACTGAAGACAAAATGAGAAACGAGAAGTGCTAATCATTGTTGTAGTAATTACTTCGGCTCTACTTGAGGTCCCACCCTTATCCTACATGGCCCGCCACATAGGTAGTCAACAAAAGTCAAGGACAGTCAACACCAGTCAAAGCAGTCAACAATAGTCCAAACTATCCCCCATGGGTTCAAGCAAGACACCCTAGTCAACGAAAGTCCAAGCCAAGCTTCATGGTCAACAAGTCAAAGGAAGAAGACCACATAAAAGAATGAGTCAAAGTTGAAGGCAAAGGAACAAAGAATAAGTCCAAGCAAGGCTTCGTGATCAACAAGTCAAAGGAAGAAGCCCAAGCAAGGAAGCCCACGAATAGTGTAGGGCTTCTCCCTTGCCACAACCCACCTCCTAGCCCAACTAGAGGTACATGGGCCAAAGAACGGAAAATTCCATAGTTCTACGCTCCTAACTCCTCACTTCAAGGGTATCCTTTGTCAAGGACCCCTAGGCTATATAAGGCCCCCCATGGGCATGTAAATCACTTACTCCCACATGAATAAACTCAAAAGGAGGGTCGCTCTCCCAGTAGCTCTCTCAGGAGAGTTAGGAAGGTCGAGATTCGGAGTCCAAGGGACCTTCAAAGGCCCGGATTAGTCGGGCCACACTAAGTGTTCCATGCGTCAGGCACCACTCTCGACGACCCTTCCATAGGACGTAGGTCGCCCTCCCACGAGGCGACTGAACCTATTTAAAAAACATCGTTGTGTCACTTTGAAAAGTCCGCCGTACCCACCCCCGCCTACTAATATTTAACCACATTGCTAAGGATACCCCTACTCGAAAGTTGATTCTTGAACTTCAACAATTATCATTCTTTATTTTCTCAAAAATCACCATTCTTTACCTACATTTTTTTACAAATCATTCCATGGTTTATTATTCACCAGAGTATAACTTCCAGTAAACTTAATAAAGATAAGGGACTTATAACCCAAGCATGCACCAACTGACAACCCTGAAATGCACTACTAGTCTAAGGATATCATATGAGAAATTGAAGAAAAAGACCAGAGTAGTAAAAGAACAATGAGCTCCAAGAAGTATACCAGGCAATGTCCTTTGCATGGTCGAAACTGCGCACAACGTCCACCTGGTGATACACGAACTTTAGAAGCCACAGAATCCCATGTAAGCTTGTCTAAGCTTAATATCTGAAGTGTATATAAAGATGATATCACGAAGTTAGCTCAAAACTGACATAAGGCCATGACAGATAGGCTCGTCTAGAAAAACAACATCAATACCTTTGTATCATCCAGCAAATGATTACCGGAATCTCCACCGAAGACAATCATTTTGCTCCCTACCATGGCTGCTGCATGCTGTTTGAAATGGTAACCAGATGAATGTGTTATAGAGGCTTCCGTATAGAAACCGATAATGATGAAAACATCACAACTTCCTATACACTTCAAAACATCAATAAGATGGTTAATTACATCAAAACGAGGACTCGGTTTATCCCCGTCCGTTGACAATACTGCCCAGTTCTCTGAGTTTTCAAATGCACGGCCATTGAGGTCAAAAGTATCAGAGGAGCAACGCCAAGCAAGGTCGTCAGGACGGCCACTCACCGACGTAGCCACTGGTTCTTCTCCCTGAACAAATAACCATTTAAACACAATAGAAATACAGGTGAGTCAGAAACAAGTGAAGTAAGTGAACAAGAATAGCTCACACTCACAGTGAGGTGACTGGACCGCTTGGTGGGATGGGCAGGACTCCGGGGGCCATGGAAAGGATCATGCAGATGACCCTTCAACCTGTAAAATCACAAGACCATGGAAAATGTGAGAGCTAAGAGTACAAAGAAGCATCAAATTAGGAAAATGGGGCTGGGGAGTAAATGGTTCTGTTTCGTCACATTTCGACCTTCTCTCCTGAGAAACAGGAATCTTATAAATGAAGAGGAAGGCTAAGATGGTCAAGCAAGGCTAGGTTACAAGAACGAACCCAGATGTCTATAGCTCACAGAAACTAAAATCACTTGGGGCGTGTTTGGTTGCGTGCATGAGGCCCGGCCTGGCTCGTGCGGAACGCCTGCTTTTACTGTTCGGCCCGCATGGCACGAAACTTAAAGCACTCCTGGGCCTGGTTGCCTGGGAACGCTCGAATCGGCAGTTTCTCCAGGGCCAGGCCCGAGTGGTGCACGTGGGTGGCGGCGGCTGCACGCGCGCGGCCACACTCGAGAAGCCGCATTGCTTCCCGAAGCGCCGGCAGTTATTAGCCTCACCACCCCTCACCGCTCCCTTTTCCCACTCTCCCCCACTCTCCCAACTCTCACCGGCGGCGGCGGATCGGAGCAGAGCAAGAAGACCACCAGATTCCATCACCGGCGAGCAGATCATCACTTGGCCCGCGGCAATGGCGGTAAGCATTTCTCTCTGTTCGACATGCGGTACTTTTTCCTGTTCGATCCGGCGATAGATTCGATCCACGGCGGAGGGGAATGGGGAATAGAGGTAGATAAGAATGTAGAGGTAGTTCATACGAGTTTATAGTACTTCAAACTAGTTCATGGAAGATCGGAATAGAGGTAGATGCGGATGCAGAAGGGGGATTGGGGGTACACAACGGACACCGGCTCACCGCGGTGGCCGTCACGGGCGTGCGAAGCGGCGGGTCAAGCCGTTGGCATTCATCTTCTTGTTCATCGCCGTGCGGGGTGGCGGGTCGTCGTCGTCGTCCTCGGCGGAGTCGAGGTCGATCTGCCAGGTACGACGGCCTGGCTCCGGCGCCCTTGCTGGCATCTGCACCGGTTCTTCCTCCTCCTTAGGCTCCCCACCGATGACCGACGGCGGCGCGATTGCCGTCTCCCAGTACACTGTGGCACGACGGTCATTAGGAGCCCAGTAGGTCTTGTACTTGCACCACTTCTTCCTCTGTTTAGCGCCGTCGGAGACGGCCTGATTCATGGCCCAGCGAATGATGTCAACTGCCATCGCGCCCTTCGCTGGGTCAGGAATCAGCGTCTTCAGCTCTTGTGCAGTGGCCCTCATGAGCACTGCATCAGATTCCTTCTGCATGTCAGGCATGGAGCCGAAGTTCGAGCACACCTCCATGGTGTTCTGGAACTTGGTGCGGTCACCAGCCGACCACCCGAGGAAGAAGGCCCTCCAGCCAATACCCCAAGGGAAGGGGTTGGCGTTGTAGTTGTAGCTAGAGCTCATGGCGATGGAGAGGAAGGTTGACAGTGAGAGAAGAGAGGGGGTGGGTAAGTAGTGCTGGGCAGGGTCAGTAAATATAGGAGCGATGGAGAGGAGGAGAAGAGTGACAGTCATGCCGTTTTAACTACATGCTCTTCAATAAGCCATGAACACTGTGTTGTGCCTGACTCCATGAATTGTGTGCAGATCGAGGAGAGCAATGAGATGGGCACGGAGGTGCTCCCGGCCGTTGACAACAAGGGCAAGCAGCCCCTTCATCCAATGCCCGACGAGGTTGTGCTGCCGCCCACCACCGAGGAAGACACGAAGACGCCTGAGGTTGGCGACGACGAGGGCATGGAGGAGCCCCCCGGCAACAAGCGCCACAACTACGGCCACTACCATCAGGAGGATGGCCCAACTCACTTCTGCAAGGTCATCCTTGCACCGAAGCTTGAATGCATCCCCATGCCCCTGGACTTCACCAAGCACTTCGTCGCGGTGCCGACGGAGTTCAAGCTTAGAAACAATACCGGCTGCTCCTGGAAGGTGACGGTGAAGCTGATGAACGGCAGGATGACCCTGGATCAGGGTTGGGCCACCTACACAGTCGTTCATCATATCAAGATCGGCTACATGGTGACGTTCAAACTCCTCACTCCCGACACCCTCAAGGTCATCATCTTCGACGACGATGGCATTGAGGTCGTCAACAAGTGCGGGAAGCACGACGAAGCCTTCGCCGCCAGGGACTAGGGCCGGGGCACCTCCTTCCTAAGTACTACGAGTCTGCTTTGATCTGTTTATGTTTATGGTTTATGCTTGAACTGTTATGAAGTGTGGTACTACTTATCTGAAATATGTTGTTAAGTAGTTGATCCTCTGTTTATACTCTGCTCTGCTTATGATGTGTGCTGAGGGGGTGGATTTTCGTGGACCTGAGTTTGAAATGAGCTCCCGCGACGCCCCTGGCGACCCGGCGCCCGCGGCCGCCCTTCCCGCCGCCGGCGGCCTCCTCCGCTGCTCTCGCACCCCTGGCCTCCCCGTCCGCTGCCCCCCTCCCCCTCTCCGTCCTCCTCGCCGTCCCCGGCGTTCCGTTGGGCGGACTTGGCGGAGTTGGCCGATGTGGCGGCCGGCCACCCGGTTGTGCGTCGGGACCCCCCGGCTCGGCCAGTCGTGCCCCGGGTGGTCTCCACGCCCCCGCCCCCGCCCCGGGCCGGTTGTTGTGATGCTTTCTTGCGCCCTCGTCGTTCTACCGCGATGCCCTCGCTATTGACGCCCAGGAAAGCCGCCGCCTTGGGACCCAGGACCGCTCGCCGCCGCCTCCGCGCTCCGGCGTGGGGTGTCCCGGGGCAGTCCGACCAGGGGCTGGCGTGCACGTCCTGGCACCTTGCAACGGTTGCCTCCCCGGCCGTCGTGCCTCGAGCGCCCCCACGCCATGCGGCGGGTTCTCCGCCCATCCGTCGCGTCTCGCCCTTCAGACCCTTCATCGCGACATTCGGGTCTTCCGCGCTGCGCCTGTCTCCCATCCGCGTTCCCCGAAGATCATGGCCCGCTCCCCTGGTGGCCCCGGCGCCGGCCGCGGCGAGGACGGCGGCGGCAGGGGAAACCCTCGCCCCGTCCTCCCTGCCTCGCTGGCTGGACCGTGGTGCCCTGGGCCGAACGCATCATGGGCCTCCCCCCCTGCGGGCCGCCCCCTCGGTCTTGGGCCCCCCTCCCGGATCAGCTGCTGGGCCGGTGTCGTGGAATTGTCACGGCAGATGTCCTAGATGCCAGGACTTAGTCGTGAGGCCAACGCATCTATGTGGTAGCTTGAGAGGGGTTGAGCGGGAGCGAGAGACGCGAGATTTTACCCAGGTTCAGCCCCTCGCGGTGGAGGTAAAAGCCTACATCCTGCTTGATTAATATTGATGATGATGATCTCGGTTACAAGGGCGGTGTTTCGCTATCTCTCATCTCGAGAGTCATCGATTTCTCTGTGTATCTAGACTTGTAAAAACTTCTCCTTCTAGGGGTGCCCTGCCCCTCCTTATATATATGTTTGAAGGGGCGGTTTACATGTAGAGTCCTAGTAGGACTCCAACTACTCTTGTAAGAAATAAACTCCTTATGCCTTTCATCTTAAACCGGACCACCATAACGTGAACCGGCCTTCTGGGCCTTGAGCCTTTTGGGCCTCCGGGTCTTGTCGTTCCTCTAACCCGTCGGCCGGGTTACCAATGAATGACCTAGCTCGGCCGGGTCATCAGTGAGTGAGAAATCTGGGCGGGTCATCTGTTGAACCGCCAAGTCAGGGTGGGTCACCAGTGAATCGCGAGGTCTGGCCGGGTCATACTTCCGGCCGGGTCATACCGCGGGGTATATCCCCGACATTAGCCCCCAGTTTAATTTGGATTTATCCATGTTAAACTGATCCTGCAAAATAAACACAAAAACAAATTTGACAGGTTGTGCTCCGGATTAAAAGTTTTTCTGAACCGGCACCTGTTCATCCTTAGATCCTTATCATTTCCTTCTTCTGGAAAGTCCGGGTTAATAGGATAACTTCATAATCAATTTGATGATATTGGTTTCTCATAGAAATATTGCAAAGAATAATTTATTTGAATCAGCTCCCAATGCTTAAAAATATTGGCTTTGAAATACTTATCTGGTTTTCAGCCGGTTTGAAGATGTAGAGCTTGCCGGTTTATCATCGCCAAAGCCGGTTTATCATTGCCAAAGCCGGTTTATCATTGCCAAAAATTGTCGGTTTATCTTCAGCCAGTTTAAGGATGGCACCGGGTCATAAGTTAACATCCAGCTTGAAAATATACCTCTTATATGCTTATCACTTGTAGCCCCCAAGACTTAAGAAGGTAGCATAGCAACAGCTTAAGACTTGCTTCAATATAAATGCCACAACCTTGAATTGTTGACAGGAGCAATTGGTAGCCCCCAAGAGCCGGTTCATTACAATGTGATGAGTCAGGTCTTCAATAAAGTGAGCAAAAATGACTTTGCATTAGCCCCCAAGTGTCATGTTGCATGCTGGCAGTGACATGGGACTTGTATATTTGATGTAATCTCAACTTTGAAGACCAATATTTTTTAAACCGACGTTTTGAAGGCCGACTCAAGTGGATTATCTCTTACTATATTTCTCTACAAGAAAACCAATGTCAGCAAATTGATTCTAAAGCTGGCCTATTGACCCGGATTTTTCAAAAAGAAGTATCTGGATTATTTGCATTGACAAAGTTGAAGCATATCAGCTAAAGAAGATTTTCTATGGGGATATGGACATATTTATATCAACAAGGAAATGACAAGGACTTAAAGATTTCAGGTGACGACTTACAAGAATATTTAACCCGGAGCACAACCTGTCAAAATTGTTCTTGAGTTATTTTGTAGGATCAGTTTAAACATGGATAAATCCAAATTAAACTGGGGGCTAATGTCGGGGATATACCCCGCGGTATGACCCGGCTGGATGGATGACCTGGCTGGGACTTGGTGACTCACCAGAGACCCGGCTGGAGCTAGGCGACTTACTGGCGATCCGCCCGGACATGGCGGTTTACATGTAACCCGCTTGGACATTGTGACTCACTGGAGACCCGACGGGCGGATCAGACGGACGACAAGGCCCAAAGCCCAGCAGACCGGCTTATACTCTAGTGGGCCGGCTTAAGTCGGAAGGCATGAAGAGTATTCCCTTTACAAGGAAGCAAGACCCGTACTTGTATCCGACTTGTAATAGAGAATAAGTTAGTTCTAATCCTACTAGGACTCTACATGTAAGCCGCCCCTTCAACATATATAAGGAGGGGCAGGGCTCCCCAAAGAGGGACAAGCAAGAAGAAACAATCTCTAGGGCTAGACACAAAGAGCCAGCTTACCGACGACTCTCTCATGAGCATAATGAGATCTAGCCGCAAATAGCATGTAGGGTTATTACCGGATGATGTTTTCCGGGGCCCGAAGCTGTCTAAATCCTTGTCTTATGTTGCGTCTCTCGATTCCGCTCAACCCCTCTCAAGCTACCACATAGATGCGTTGGCCTCACGACTAAGTCCTGGCATCTAGGACATCTGCCGTGACAATTCCACGACAGCCGGCCCACTCGGCTCGCCCGGCTATTTGGCTCCCTGCTGGGCTGCCTCGACCCCCATCCCCGCACTCCTCCTCTGTTTCCTCGTCAGGAACCCTAGCGGTCGCGCCTCACTCGCTCCCCGCCGCCGCCACTCCCCCCGTCTGCCCCCTCGCGCCCTCCCTGTCAGCACCCATGCCGCGCACGTGGGGGGACGACACCCCGCGCCCCAAGAGGCGGGCTGAAGACCACCGCACTGCCCCCCGGCCCTCTCCCGAAGCCACCCGCCATGAGGATGACCTTCGCCGGCAACTCTCATCCCGCGACTCCCGTCGTTCCCCTCTCCGTCCCGACCGTCGCTCGCCCCCTCGCTCCGGCCACCGCTCCCCGCCGCGCCGTTCTCCGGCCAGGGCTGATCGCCAGGACCGTTCCCGGTCCCGCTCGCCCGAGCCCGCTCCCGAGTGAAGAACGCAGCGCTGCCGCTTCCCGTCTCCTCCCCGACGCCGGGACGGTGGCCGCTCGCCTGGCCGCGGCGGGCGCTCCCGCTCAACGGCCCTCGACCGCCCCCCTGCTGCCACCTTCGAGGCACGTCGCCACCAACCCCCTCACTCCGTCCCTAGCATCCCCCCGGGCGCTGCCGGGGCCGGCCGGGCCTAAGCGCAAGAAGAAGCAGGGACTTGGCCAGGGAAACGGTCAGGCCATGGTCTCGGCTCCTCCATGCAACCCGGCCGCTTCCGCCTCGACCGCCCTCCTCCCGGATGACCCCGCCGCCGACCTCGTCAAGTGCTTAAACTGCGGCCTTGCTGGTCACTCCCAGGTGGCCTGCACTCGCCCCCAGTGCTGCTTTGTGTGCTCGGACCCGGACCACCCCGCGGCTCTCTGTCCCGACCGCCCGGTTTCGGAGGAGCTGATGATGTACGGGCATGGAATCAAGGGCCTCGGCTACTTCCACATCGAGGTCCCGGACCTCCCACCGCCCACCCCCTCGCTACTTGCCATTGTCTCCGTAAAGGATGGGGTGGCGTCTTCGGAGATGATTGAGGCCGAGCTCAACCATCTCTACCACTGCACCTGGGACTGGCAGGTCACCCTGCTGTCGGGTAACCAGTTCTCTGTGGTGTTCCCCGACGCGGTCAGTCACGGCTACCCGCAGCGGCGACATCACCCTCGCGCTCAACAAGCTCGTGGTGGACATCTTCATGTCGGTCCGGGATCCCCTTGCCGTGGCTGTCCTGGACACGACATGGATCCTCATCGGCGGCCTCCCCGACATCACGCGCTCCGAAGGGTTATTCGAAACATGTCCCGCATCCTAGGCAAGGTGGTCGTGGTGGACGAGCTTTCTCTCCGCAAGGAGGTGCGGGTCAAGGTTAAACCCCTGGACTCATCCAAGCTCCGTGCCACGATCCAAGTGTTCTTCAACGACCAGGGCTTCCACCTCCAGATCTCTCCCGAGACGCCCAACCACATCGGCCGCCCCCGCATCCCCGACAACTGCCTTCTGGGGGGCCCCGACGGTGGGGGCCTGGGGGGTCATCGCAGCAACCGTGGCCCCCGCCATGGCCCACCACTCCGGCTCCGAGGACGACGATGAGGAGTACGAGGACAGCCCCCAGCATGAGCCACCCCCCACTTCCTCCCGGGGTGGCGCTAGGGCCGGCCTCTCGCTCACGGCTCCCTCACTCCCCTCCGATGGTAGAGATGTGTCGGGCTTGAGCCTTCAGGTCTTCCCCGCCTCGTCTCTGCGCTCCCCGGATGGCTCCATCTCCACGCCACTCCCCTCTGCGTCCAGCCCGCCCCGCCGTGCGGATCCGACCCTCCTTGAGGTGGGGGGTGCGACCTGGACCCTCCTCCCTCGTCCCCCTGCGCCGCTCAGGGCCTGTCAGACCGGGAGGGATCTGATCCCCCTCCTGGTGCGTCCAACCCGCCCCATCCTGACCTGCCCACGCCTGCGGCCCCTGCCCTGCGCGAGGGGGTGGGTGCAACCGGGACCTGCCCCTCGCACTCCCTCTCGCCGCTCTGGCCCTGGCGGACCCCGAGGTGACCGATCCCCCTCCTGGGTCCGCTGGGACTCCGTCCCCGACGCCGCAGGTCGTGGTCATCGTCAGGCCCGCGTCTCCACCTACCCCGCCTCCGAGCTCCCTCTGCCTTGCCCTCGGTGGGGTGTCGGCCGTGGTGACCACCCCGGCAGTCGCCCCCCCACCCCTGCCTCGGACCGCGGCCTACTCCAGGAGGGGATCCACTCCCTCCTCTCGCCGTGGCCGGTCCGTCTCCTTCCCGGTGACTGCCTCCCGCCGGAGTGCTCGGCTTGACGCCGCGCGTCCCGATGGCAGCCCGACTCTGCTCATCCACGAGCAGGCGGAGCTCCGGGCTGCGGCCCGGAACCTGGAGCCAGGTACACCTGCAATCCCCCCATCCATCACTTCTTGCTCGTTCTCTGCTCTTGAGTCGGTCCCACTTGGTCAACTTGTGAAGGTCGCGACCGACTCTGCGATCACCTTCAAGGGCAAGGTGGCTCCCCCCTTAGTGCAGATCGAGGCCATTAGGGCCCGCGAGATCCTAGACGGTAGGCTAGCGGAAGCCCGGGCGGCTCTGCTCTCACCTTTCGTCCCGACTCCGGCTACGGTAGATGCCACCCCGGCACCCCCCCGGCGGCTGGGTGGCCTGCGTCCGTTGGCTGACGCCGACCTCCGTGGACGCACTCTCTCCCGACCGCAGCTCTCCGCGCTCAAAGCGCATCTTGTGTCCTGGGGTCAAGCAGCCCCCCGATGGATTCTTAATGCGCGTCCTTTTCTGGAACATCCGCGGTTTCAGCCATGATGGCCACCGCCGCCAACTCATTGAGTACATGCGAGAAGAGCACATTGACATTGTGCCATTCAAGAAACCATGCGCACGGAATTCTCCCTCCCCGATCTTGATCGACTTAGCTCCCACCTCTTTGCGTGCCATTGGCTCCCTTCTAGTGGGAGCACTGGCCACTCTGGTGGCATCCTGTTAGGTGTTAAGGATGCCACCTTCGAGGTGGGGAGCATGGACCGAGGCCAGTTCTTTGTTAGCATGGAACTCTTCGAACGGGCCCTCAACTTCAAGTGGGAGGTTATTATCGTCTACGGCCCCGCTGACCATAGTCGGTCTGCCTCCTTCCTCGAGGAGCTCCATCGGAAGGTTACGGCCGCTACTCTTCCGGTGGTGGTCGGGGGCGATTTTAACCTCCTCAGATTCGCGGAGGACAAGAGCAACTCGCATGTTAACTTTGCCCGCATGCAAATGTTTAATGACTGCATTGCCAACCTTGGTCTCCGTGAAATAGATAGGGTGGGTGCCAGGTTTACCTGGACCAACCGCCAGGCTTCTCCGACCCAGTCCGTTCTGAACCGGATCCTAGTCTCCTCAGAATGGGACCTCCGCTGCTCCCTCTCCTCCCTCCGGGCAATCACTCGGATTGGCTCCGACCACGTCCCCCTCCTCCTTTCCTCCGCCGACGAGCGCACCCCGAACCCCCCCCCCCAGTTCCGGTTTGAGACTTTCTGGCTGTCCCAGACTGGTTTCGTGGAGGCTGTTGGCGCGCGTTGGGTCGAGGCTCGCGCCCAACCTCAGCTCCGTCCCCCCTCGGCCATTGATTCATGGCAATTCTGTGCCAAGCGGGGCCGGCAGTTTATGAAGGGGTGGGGCACCAACCTGGGGCGTGACCTCCACGAGCGCAAGAAGACCCTGTTGTCCGCCATCCAGGCCCTGGACCTGCGCGCAGACGCGGTTGGCCTCTCGCCTGAGGAGTGGCTCTCCAGATACGACTTGGAAGACTAGCTCGCTGTCATCTACACCGACGAGGAGGCATATTGGCGCTTGCGCGGTGCCCAGAAATGGGTCTTGAAAGGCGATGCGAACACGGCCTACTTCAGGCCATAACGAATGGTCGCTGCAGACGCAATACCATCCCCCTCCTTTGGGATGGAGGCACACTGCTGCAGTCCCCCGTGATATTAGAGCTCATGTCCATGGATTCTATAGGGCCCTCTTCTCCGCCGCCCCTCAGGGCGGCTTATCTCTGGCCCATGACTGCTGGTCCGGCCGCCAGCGTGTATCCGACGTGGAGAACGTGGCCTTTACGGTCCCTTTCTCCGAGGGCGGGGTCTGGGCTGCCATTAGCGGCATGAATCCCACCTCGGCCCCGGGCCCGGATGGCCTCCCGGTGAAATTCTTCCAGACATTCTGGAATGTGATCAAACCTGAGATCATGGCCATCTTTGACGAGTTCTATGTTGGGTCCATCGACCTCAGGCGCCTCAAATAAGGGATCATTTCGCTCATCCCAAAGGTTCCCGGGGCATCCGACATCCGCCAGTTTCGTTCGATCACGATGATTAATGTGATCTTCCGCATTCTGGCAAAAGGGTACGCCAATAGGGTAACCCTTCTTGCCGATCTCATTACCCACCCCAACCAATCCGCCTTCATTCAAGGCCGGTACATTTTGGATGGGGTGCTAGTCCTTCACGAAGTCCTGCACGAGGTCCGATCCAAACACCTCAAGGCGGTCTTCCTGAAGATCGATTTCCACAAGGCGTACGACACTTTTAGCTGGCCCTTCCTTCGGGAAGTTTTGCTCCGGAAGGGCTTTGACGAGCGGTGGATCACCAGAGTGATGCAGATGGTCTCCTGTGGTCACACGGCCGTGAACATCAATGGGGAGATTGGCCCTTACTTCCCCACCCTTTGTGGGGTTAGACAAGGCGATCCGTTCCCCCCATTCTTGTTCAATATGGTTGTGGACGCGCTTGCCGCTATCTTGGATAAGGCCAAGGCCGCGGGCCATATTCGTGGGATCACCCCTCACCTGGCCGATGGCTCCGGGATTTCCATGCTCCAATACGCCGACGACACCATCATCATGGTTGAAGGCTCGGATGCAGACATCGCTAACCTGAAGTTCCTCCTCCTCTGCTTCCAACAAATGTCTGGCCTTAAGAGTGATGTGATGGTAATGGGTTACTCCCCGGCAGAGGCCCTAGACATCGCCAATCGCCTCAACTGCCGCCTGGGCTCCTTCCCCACGACTTACTTGGGGACACCTATTAGTGACTCTCGTCTTACCGTTGCGGACTTGCGCCCTACGGTGGCCAAGCTGCAAACGCGCATCGAACCTTGGCAGGGTAGGTGACTGTCGAAGGCGGCCCGGACGATTCTCATCAACTCCTCCCTTTCCAACCTCCTCTTGTTCCTCATGAGCTTCTATAGCCTTCATGAGACTCTTCACCACGAGATCGCCAAAGTCCGATCTCGCTTCTATTGGGCTGGCGATAACAATAAACAGAAGTACCATATGGTTAGCTGGCCAGACATCTGCAAGCCCCGTGATCAAGGAGGCCTCGGTATCATGTGCTCTAAACGCATGAATATTGCCCTCCTCTCCTGTTGGCTCTGGCATATTTCGCAAGGGCACGGTGGCCTCTGGTTAGACATCATCCAGAACAAGTATCTGCGCGGACAACCCCTGGCCTTCTGTAAACGGTCCGGGGGCTCCCAGTTTTGGCAGTCGGTCATCCAACTGCTCCCCGTCCTCCGCATTGGAACCTCCATCAGTGTCGGATCGGGCACCGCGACGTTGTTCTAGTTTGACCGTTGGGCGGGAGACTCCCCCTTCGCGGCTCGCTTCCCGACCTCTTCATCGTCGTCGTCCCCCTGATCTCAGTTGAGAGGGCCCTTATTGACCTAGGGCGCCTTGCTTTCCGGAGGCCATTTGGGCCTCCAGAAGCCGCCGCTTGGCAGGAGCTGCTTGATTGCGTCGCTCTCCACGAGCCAGTAGTGGACGCTGGCCCGGATGAGGTGCGGTGGCGTCTTGAGCCTTCGGGCCAATTCTTCACCAAGTCCCTCTACCGGGCCATTGCCCCCTCCTCCGCCCCTCCCCCCTTGTGGCGGTGTGGTCCATCCGCCTACCACTGAAAATCCGGATATTCATGTGGCAATGGATTCACGGACGGCTTCCATCTGGGGTGGAGGTACGCAAACGAAATGGCCCGGGCTCCGGCATCTGCCCGCTGTGTGGCACCCCAGAAGACTCGAATCACTTCTCCTGCGTGTCTGCCCAATTCGTGTGGAGCTGCTTTCGAGAGGCAGTGGAAGGTGTTTGGTGCCACACCAACTTCCCCGACCTCTACGTCGAGCTCCTGACCTCCCCCACCCTCTCGTCACATTAGGTGGCTTGAGATCGGGGCCCTCGCGTGGACCCTATGGACGATCCGCAATAAGCTCGTGATTCAGCGCACCCCTCTTCACCGGGCCACTGACGCTCTCTTCAAACTGTCTGGTTACTTGCAGCTCTGGCGGCCGCTTAGCCGCCCTCAGGACCGGGACGCCATCTCCGCCTTCATCGCCGACCTGCGCTCGATGGCCGTCCGCCTATCGCCGCCACCCCCGGAGCCAGATTAGACGCCTGGCTTGCTCTCCGGCTACGGCCTCTTTTCTCTCTTTTGTTTTTTGGGCTTGTTGAGCTATGCCCTCAGCAGAACCTTTGTACTTCTTGTTGTATGACTTGGGTGTGTGTGTGCTGAACTAGTCCGTGTATGTGTGCTCTGGCGGTTTGCTTTATTTATAAAGCGGGGCGAAAGTCTTTTTCGGTATGATGTGTGCTACATGGTTGTGCCGAAGTGTGCTGGTAACCTCACCAACTAGCCAAAGAGGTTACCACACACTAGGCGTTGCATACAACCAAACACCATGCCTTGGGTTTGTCCACTAACATGCAGGCAACCAAACACCAGGCGGTGTGGTTCAACCCATGCAGGCAAGAGGGCATGCAGGCAATCAAACAACATGCAGATGGTGCATTTGAGGCTGCATTTGCATGGCCAGGCTGAGTTGAGAAGGCTATGCCATGCAGCTACTGTAGACTACGGCAACCAAACACGCCCTTGACCAAAGATCACACGAAAATGTATGTCAAGTACTCGGTGACTTGAACTTGATTCACATTTATTAAAAGGCCGTGTCCTGTGTGCATCGTATGATGCAGAGGCCAGGGTACTCCCCTTTTTAGGGGAAAAAATCACACAAAAAGGATATATTAGTTCTCCTTCCTGAAAATCGTCTAAATGCTCAGGCGACTGACCATAGAATCAGCAAATCTAACTAAGATCTCTCCTAAAAGGATATCTATAGATATCAGTAAAGAAACCAGCCCATTATTACCTAAAAAAAGAAAAAGAAACCAGTAATACTAATTAAGAGAGAAAGAAGAAAAAAAACCGGCAGTAAAGAATAGGGGAGCTTAGATTTATGAGCGGATCCTGATAGAAGGGAACCAAAATTTGACCTTCCCAGCTTCATCCGGCGACGAGAGAAACCGAACATCTTGGGCATTCCGGCGTCTTGATCTCCAACCTGTTTCCCTTAGAAACGGAAGGGCGAAACCCTACTAGCGCAAACTGTTCTCACCTGCAAACTCGGAATGCTAGGGTTAGCCGAGTAGGCTATTAGTTAACGAGGACGAAAAACATCGTCATGTGAAAAATACGGGAAGAAGTCAAATCTTTTTTCCTTTTTTGAAAAAGATATTGTCATTGGAACAGGAAATTCAGGGGTGGGTGTGGGTGGGCGCGGTGGGGGGGGGGGGGGGCGCAAAGAGAAACCAACCAATAGAGTACCAATGCAAAAACAGGGGAGAGAAAAAGAGAAAATACTTTATGCAAACAGCGCATCTCAGGTATTGTGGCAGGAAATGAGGCTCTCAAGAACAAGAAGCAACATCGGGCATTGGCGGAGCCAAGAAGCAGGCAGGCACGTGCACAAGTAAGAAGAGTGAAATGAGGATTCGGATAGAAACACAAGTTAACCCCTACCTGTTGTTGGGTCGGAGCAAGAGGAGAGAGCTCCGGAGGGAAGGAGGGCCAGTGACACAGACCTCTCGCTCGGAGCGAGAGTGAGAGAGAGGGGGGGAGGATGGGTGAGGGGGGAAGCCTCTGAGCGGGACCTGCCTGCCTGCTTTGCAACTGTGCCTGTGCGGAAAGTTTTACAGGAGACGTGTTATTTACGGCATCTCCAGCCGTTGGCCCCTCAGGAGGGGCAAAAAATTGTCCCCTGGGACGCACCGGCGCTAAATCGTGCACTGGGGGCGTGATGCCCCCAGTCGTGACCCTTCGTGGATTTTTAAAATATTCAAATTCGGCATAAACACAACGCAAACACGTTTGAGTTCGTTCAAATTTAAACATATTTTATAAAAAAAGAAAAAACTATCGCGGGCCTCGCCGCCCGCCCACGCGGTTCTATATGCCGAGGAGGCTGTAGAACCGCGTGTAGTCACCGCCGTCGTCGCGTCGTTGTCGTCGTCGCCCCCGCCGACGCCTCCGCCGTCCTTGTTGCATCCCTCCCCCGGTTGGCGCGGCGGATTGGACGGTCCAGGGTCGTCGCTGTCGAGGACCACGACGCCGTGCTCATCCTCGCGCCCACGCTTGCGGGCGGCGATCTCCTCCAGGGCCCGGCGCTGCCGGGCCATCTCGTCGCGGAGGTAGTCGTTCCGCACCCACCGCAGGGCGTCCTCGTCGGAGAAGCCACGCCGGGCTATCTCCTCGTACTCCGCGGGGAGGCCGGGCTCCGGCTTGGTCTCGACGAGGACGAAGCGGCCGGTGGGGAAGGCGTTGTCGCCGATGCGGACGCCGGAGCGGCGGGTGCGCGCGCTGACAGGCGTGCCCTGGGGCTCCGGCTTGACGGGGCGGAGGTGGAGGTAGGGGGAGCCGCCGGACGAGGAGGAGGCCTCCCCGGTCTCCATGCGCCTCGGGGTCCAGGAGCTTCCCCGACGGCGTGAGAAGGACGGGGGAGCGGGGTACTCGAGGCGCGGCGTGTTGCCGCCCTCGATGTACTCGAGGACGGTCTCCAACGTGCGCCCGGGCACGCCCCACCACCGACGCCGGCCGGCGGCGTTGAGCCTACCAAAGGGCACGACGCCGTTGGTGGCCTTGAGCTGCTCGGCGTGACGGCGGCGGAAATAAGGCTCCCAGAGCGGGCTGTCGGGGCGTGCCGTGGCCCCTCCCTCGCCGCATGCGGCAGGGACGAGTGGATGCGTGCGATCTCCGCACGCCGCGCCGCGCCGGTGGGTACCGGGGGCACCCGCACGCCGCCGGCGCTGATCCTCCACGCCCCGGGCACCCGCATGTCCCGCGGGACCGGGTACTCGGTCTCGAAAAGGAGGCGAGCCTCGTCCTCGTGAAGATGGCGGCGGCCGAAGCCGTTCGCCGCCGCGCCATCGCCTGGGAAGCGCTCGGCCATGGGTGTGATGAACTGGAGACGGCGAGAGAGAGGAGATGGAGGAACGATGACGGCGAGAGAGTGTGAGTCGCCAAGTGCGCTGGGGCGCGTCTTATATAGGCCGAGGCGCCGCCCGTGCGCGAGCCGCCGTGTGTACGCGTGGCGGGTGAGGGAGGGCGAGGGACGCGCGTCATCCGGTCTTCACCGTGCCGCCCGTGAGGCATCAATGGCGCAGGCTGACCGGCGCGGCAGCGCGGCAGTTTTGGCATTGATTCGCCGTGGGAAACGAGACGATGAGGACGACGAAGGGGCGAGAAGAGAGCCGTGTCCCTGACGCGGCGGGCCCGCGGCTGTTTCGCGTCAAAACAGTTCGCCCCGGCACCCCCGGGCGCCCCCCAGCGCCGGGTTCGGTCTGGATCCACTGGCGCTGTTTTCGGCCCAGGCCGGCGAAAATCGGGCTCCTGAGGGCGCGACTGGGCCGATTTTTCGGCACCGGCGCAAAAAAACGCCTGGGGAGGCCTTCCTGAGGCGCGGCTGGAGATGCCCTTAGGGGCTGTTTGGTTTGTGAATAACTTTGTCAAAGATTGTCACATCTAAAGTTAGGCAAGTTTGATCGGCGCCCCTCCGATTCTTTTCTCTTCTTCTTCTTCAGATTTTTGTGTCTATTGACTTCAGGTGTGCCTCGTCTGCGTCGAGTCAACACTTTCTTGTAGAGAAAGAAAGACGGTGATAGTGCAAGGAAAGATGTAGTAGGAGTAGCTTTTAATTCGGTGGTAAACCAACATTGCAATCTGTTTTTCACATGATTTCCCTCGAGACAAGGACACATGGTGCCTGGTTAATTACCACAGTGGTACCACAGGCTCACAGCCATTGGCCTCACCTGTGCGCTGCCGTTGTTGCGCTGTGTTGTGCTGTGCTGTGAGACATGCATGAGAGAAAGCCTGCATCAGTCAATCACTGCCCCTGACCCTGAGTCTGGCTCCCGTGGACCAAATTTTACATGGAATCCACTACAAAGGGAGCACATACAGCGTCTATTTAGTCTTTCTTATATCCGTTTGTTTTTTGAAACGAGACAAAAGATTTGCCATTTTCATTGATTAAGAAGAAGAGAATTGCCCGGTTAATTGACGGAAAACCGGGCTAAAACCGATACAGCACAACCCACATGACATGGGCACCACCGGCCAACCTGGCCACCGACATGGAACAGAAGTCACGCCGGCACATGCCAACAGATGGCCACACACGCAAGCAACCGACAGCTCCGACTTTGACGACGAGCAACACAGGGGAAATATGCAGGACTTGCGCCGACCGTGCCCAAAAGAGCACCTCGAACACGCCGGGAAGAACCGACTACCAAGACCACACCGCGACCCAAGCTCCTCTCGACGCCGTCATCGTTGCCAAACAGACACCAGCGCCCCGCCTCAGCAAACCACGCGACGAAGATGCCACCATCGACGGTGAAGATGCCATCGTCCTCCAGTCTCTCAGTCGTAGCCGGCTCCGAGACGATGCCTCCAAGGAGGAGAAAGATGCGAAGACGCCTCCATCGCCCGATCCAACGAATCTGAGGTTTCCCTCCGGAGCCCAAGCTGTGGGGAGAAGGAGCAACTCCACGGCGACGCTTCCAAGAAAGATCACGGCACCCGCGGGCGCCGCCGTCGCCGGCTCCGGTGAAGACCGGAGCAAGGATTTCTCCCGGAGATGTGTCGACCACCTGCCACCACCGACCGCCGCCCACTAACCACCACCCCTGCCGAGGCCAACCTCACTCTGGCCACGGGATCCCACGATCCATCGCGGCCAGACTCGCACCACCTCCTGGCCGAAGCCGCCACCACCAAACCCGGGGCCGGCGCCCCGGAGCCCAAGAGCCGCCACGTCATCGTCATCACCGTCGGCAGGAGCCCGACCAGGCCCGACGGCATGGAGCCCACACCGCATAGCTGGAGGCAAGGGAGGGCCTGACCAGACTGCGACCTCGCCCCAAGCCTTGCCTTGATGGGCCGGAGGACAGCCAAAGCTGCCGCCGGAAGGCTACAGCTGAGCCGCACCAGATCTGAATCGCCGGAAGCCGGAGCCGCACGAGCGAGATAGAGCAGTCGCAGCCGCCTAGCCTCGACCCACCGCTGGACGTCGCGAGGCCGCCACCGTAGTCGCGCCTACTCGCCACGCCGCCCAGCCGATGCGCCGCCGGAGGAGCAGCCGCCGCCGTGGGACCCGCCCCCCGCCGTCTGTGCCACATCTGGTCGCCGCGAGGCCACCTCCGCGCCGCCCCTACTCCCGGACTACGGATCCGCTCCAGCCATCACCGGAGCCGCGCCCGCTCGCCCGCCGGACCCCGCCGAGCTCGCACGCCAGATCTGCCCGTGGGCCACCCTGAGAGAAGCCCCGCCACCACCCTCCCTGGAGCCTGACCGGGCTTTGCCGGCGGGTTCCTCAGGCAGCGGCGAGGTGCTGGGGCAGAGGGGGGTGGGAAGTAGCCGGCGCCGGTGGGGTTCCCCCGTGTCGCCCGAGAGAGGCGACACGAGGGTCGGGACTCTTTATTTCCCAGCTATATATCCGTTTGTCAAAATAAAGAGTAGTATTTTTTACGAGATTGTTACTATATTCGTGAGACTTATGCTAAGATTCATGGGAAAAAATGTTAAAGTTCTATAACTTTGTATAGGTAACCTCACGTATTCCGTTTGCATACGGTTGTACATATACACGTATAGAGTTTGTTTCTTATAATCCTGCTATAAATATATGAGCCGATCGCCCCTTGAGAGGCGTCTTCCCTCAAACCGTTTCACGTTTATATGGTATCAAACCTAGTTCCTAAAACCTAGCTTCCGCCGCCATCGAACCCTAACCCGCCGCCGCCCAGCCTCCCAAGGCGCCGCCGCGGCTCCTCCTCCCTCCTCAGGTCGCCGCCATGACGACCTCCTCCTCCACCTCATCTGCGCTCGGGGCCTCCACTTCATCGGCGCTCGGGGCGCAGACCTCCGGGGCACTAGTCCCTTCCATCGCGTCGCCGGCCTCCCAGGCTGTCCACGTCGCCAGCGTTAAGACGCATGTCCCCGTCGTCCTCGACCTCCAGAAGTCCAACTACGCCAAGTGGCGTATGCTCATGACCGTCCTCCTCGGCAAGTACGACCTCACTAATCACATCTCCGTCGTCACGTCGTCGGACGCCCGCACGGCCGACTGGCAGCGCCAGGACTACGTCGTGCGTTCGTGGATCTACGGCTCCATCAGCGAGGACATCCTCGACACCATCATGGCTCAAGATCAGACCGCGCACGACGCCTACGTGCTGATCAGGGACCTCTTCCTTGACAATCAACTCACTCGCGCCGTCTACGTCGAGGCGGAGTTCCGGGCCATCGTCCAAGGCGACCACACCATCACCGCCTACTGTCATCGCCTGAAGGCCCTCTCCGACGCGCTCGCGGACGTGGGGCAGCCCGTGACCGACCAGACCCTGGTCCTCACCTGTCTCCGGGGGCTCAACCCCCGCTTCTCCGACATCACCACCCTCGTCACGATGCAGGTTCCGGCTCCCACCTTCCTGCAGACGCGCTCCATCCTCCTTCTTCGTGAGAACCAGCTTGCCAACGCCGCCCCGGGTGACCCCGAGCCGTCTCAAGTCGCACTCTACGGCAACACCGCCGGATCCTCCATCGGCGGCAACTCAGGCGGCCATGGCGGCAAGGGCGACCGCTGGTCGAAGAAGAAGAAGAATGTCGGCGGGGGCGCCGCCAACTCCAACACTGTCCACTCCGCCGTCGCCCCCGGCCCGTCGATCTTCTTCAACCCCTATACCGGCCAGACCCAGCAGATGCAGCCCACCTGGCATCCTTACGGCGCTCCGGCTGCTCCCGCCGGGGACGCTGGCCTCCTCGGGCCGGCCCCGTGGCCCACCGCTCCCGCGCCGCCGCCTCGCCAGTCCACCTGGGTGCCCCCAGGCCAGGTCGCATACACGACCCAGCTGGCGCCTCTGCATGGCCAGGCCTGGGGCACCAAACCGCCTCCACCCGCGGCGCCCTACAACCCCGCCGGCACCATCCAGGCCCCTGCATGGGACTTCTCCGCCCTCGTCGCCGCCCTCAACACCACCGCCGGGCCCTCTACCGTTGGCTCCTCCACGCCGGGCGCTTGGGTGATGGATTCTGGAGCCACCTCGCACATGGTCTCCGACCCTGGTATACTCTTCACTTCCTCCCATCCTCCTCCCTCTCTTTGTGTTACCGTTGGTAATGGCGTCCCTCTCCCCATCACCGCCACCGGCCACGTCACTCTCCACACACCTAGTCACACCTTTTACCTAAACAATGTTCTTCTTGTTCCAGATATTATCAAAAATCTCCTTTCTACTCGTCAGTTTACCGTCGATAACTCTGTTTTTGTCGAATATGACCCGTGTGGTTTTTCTATTAAGGATCTGCACACTCGGCACGAGATCATTCGCTGCAGTAGCCCCGGACCACTCTACGAGTTCTTCGCCAACACCAACCCCACCACCTCGCCGTTTGGACTCGTCGCCACCACCACCACATCAGAGCTATGTCATCGTCGCTTAGGACATCCGGGTCGTGACTCTATGTCACATTTATCTTCAGAATTTGGTATTCCATGTAATAAAAGTACTCAAGTGTGTCATGCATGCCAGCTTGGCAAGCACATGCAGTTTGTGTCACTCTGTTCCAATTACTTCATTGTGATTTATGGACATCACCTGTTGCTAGTAATTCTGGTTTGAAATATTACCCTGTCATTGTTGATGATTTTTCTCATTTTATGTGGACGTTTCCCCTTCATCGGAAATCTGACACATGTGATATTCTCGTCAACTTTGTCACTTACGCACGCACACAATTCAACCTCCCTGTCATGTCATTCCAAACCGACAATGGTACCGAGTTCATTAACTCCACCTTCGTCGAGTTTCTTGCCCGCATCGGCATACACGTCTGCATGTCCTGCCCATACACTTCTCCCCAAAACGGCAAGGCCAAACGTGCTCTTCGCACCCTCAACGACATCACTCGCACCTTACTGTTCCAAGCTTATATGCCTCCCGCGTACTGGGCCGAGGCCCTTGCCGCCGCGACATTCTTGCTTAACCGCCGTCTAAGCCAAGCATTAGATTTCCGGATCCCGTATACACTCCTATACCAAAAGCCACCCTCCTTTTCCGACCTCCGTGTCTTTGGGTGCCTCTGCTATCCAAATCAGTCCGCCACGGCTCCCCATAAACTCGCCCCTCGCTCCACAGCATGCGTTTTCCTTGGGTATCCTACCTTGCACCGCAGATATAGGTGTCTAGACTTGTCGTCACGCCGCATCATCATCTTTCGCCATGTCATTTTTACGAACACACCTTTCCCTTTGCCAGCACTCGCACCGCTCAGTCTCCAGATGATCTCGACTTCCTCCTAGACCTGGTCGCCACACAGCCAGCTCCCGCAGTCGTCGCGCCCCTGGCGGGCTAGCCCATCATGGCGCCGGCCTCCTCGGTCCAGCCCGCTTTGCATGGCTCAGGGCATGTACCCCCGACGTTGATCACCACGGCACCCGCCTCACCCGCGCCGCCCTCGTCTGCGTCCACCGACCAGTCCCCTTCCCCTCCACCACTGCCACCCTCTCCCCCTCCTCATCGCTCTCGCGACAGCATCGCTTCTACCACCAACACCCACACCATGCTCACTCGCGCCAAGCGTGGCATTTTTCAGCCCATTGACAAACTTAATCTATCGGCTGAACACTCCTCCATATCCCCTATTCCCAAAACCTATCGCTCTGCTCTCTAGGATCCTCTTTGGCGTGCAGCCATGTCCGAGGAGTATGATGCGATTCTTCAGAACCGCACTTGGACTCTTGTTCCTCGTCCGGTTGGTGCTAACGTTGTTTCAGGGAAGTGGATCTTCAATCATGAGTTTGGTGTTGATGGTGCTTGAGGGAGTCCCGGATTAGGGGGTCTCCGGATAGCCGGACTATATCCTTTGGCCGGACTGTTGGACTATGAAGATACAAGATTGAAGACTTCGTCCCGTGTCCGGATGGGACTCTCCTTGGCGTGGAAGGCAAGCTTGGCGATACGGATGTGTAGATCTCCTTCCTTGTAACCGACTTTGTGTAACCCTAGCCCCCTCCGGTGTCTATATAAACCGGAGGGTTTAGTCCGTAGGACAACATACAATCATACCATAGGCTAGCTTCTAGGGTTTAGCCTCTATGATCTCGAGGTAGATCAACTCTTGTAATACTCATATCATCAATATCAATCAAGCAGGACGTAGGGTATTACCTCCATCAAGAGGCCCGAACCTGGGTAAACATCGTGTCCCCTGCCTCCTGTTACCATCCGCCTTAGACGCATAGTTCGGGACCCCCTACCCGAGATCCGCCGGTTTTGACACCGACATTGGTGCTTTCATTGAGAGTTCCACTATGCCGTCACCATAAGGCTCGATGGCCCCTTCGATCATCGGTAATGATGCGGTCCGGGGTGAGATTTTCCTCCCCGGACAAATCTTTGCATTCGGCGGCTTCGCACTGCGGGCCAATTCGCTTGGCCATCTGGAGCAGATCGAGAGCTAAGCCCCTGGCCATCAGGTCAGATTCGGAAACTTAAGCTACACTGCCGACATCCGCAGAGACTTGATCTTTGATGGATTCGAGCCCATGTCAGGTGCGCCGCACAATCACGACGAGCATGACGTAACTCTGCCGGCGGACAGTGTTCGGGAGATCGCATCTGCAACTACTCCGGCCTTCAATCCAGAGCAAATTGCGCCATTCGAGGACGGAGGGATAGACCCCGCCATGGAGGCCGCACTCTCAGTGGTGATGGAGCCGGATACTGACTTCACCCCTTACGAGAGCCGTGTTGCCGAACCACTGGATTCGTCTCCGGCCACGGACTCCGAGTCGCCTGCATCCGTGCCTATCGAATCCGATTGGGCGCCGATCATGGAGTTCACCTCCGCGGATATCTTTCAGCACTCGCCTTTCGGCGATGTGCTAAATTCATTAAGGTCTCTCTCCTTGTCAGGAGAACCTTGGCCGAACTATGTCCAGCTAGAATGGGATGCGGACGACGAAGAAATTCGCTGCCCACCCACCACCCACTTAGTAGCCTCTGTCGATGATTTAACTGACATGCTCGATTTCGACTCCGAAGACATCGACGGCATGAACGACGATGTAGGAGACGAACAGGAACCAGTACCCACAGGGCGCTGGACAACCACTTCATCACATGACATATACATGGTGGATACATCCAAAGAAAATGATGACGAGGAATGGGAGGTGTAACGCCCCAAGACTGGAGCTTCAGACGCCTTCCATGTTTTTTCCGAGTTTCGTCATGTGAGTTGTTGGTTTGTTGCATTCATCATTGCATCATGTGCATTGCATCATGTCATCATGCCATTAATCTTTCAATCTCAACTCAACTAAATAAATTGCATAGATCTTTCGATCTATTTAAATTGAGGGAATTCACATGGTGGTTTCTCTTTAAAACATATCCTCCCGATAGTAGGGAGCTATATTCAATATTTCTTTAATTTGAAATTCACCATAACACACTTGCAAAAATCCGAATGCTTTAGTTATCACAACTCTTGGCCTCTAACTTTGCCATATGTCCTTTCGTCATTTTCCGAAGCTCCACCTAAATTCTCAACATTTTTGGGCATTTTGAAAAACCTGTCCTAGTTCAAACCTTTTGAATTAAATTCAAAGGAATTTGAATTTAATCTTTCAAACTTGACCTTTTCTATTTTCTCGAACCGTGCACATTTTTACGAGTTCGTGAAAATTATCCCCATGCCCAGATTCCTCCCCTACCTTCTCTTTCTTTTCTTTCTCTTTTTCTGTTTTCTTTTAAATGGAAAAAGGATGGGAAAGAGAGAGAGAAAGCAGAGAGCCCAACTGGGCCTCCCTAGGCCAACTTCCGCGCCGGCCCACCTAGACCACCCGCACCCAGGCCAGCCTCCAAGGCCACTACTCCCGTAACCCAAGCCTGACTCAACTCCTCTCCATCTCTCCCCTGCCGCCGCCAGGGCGCCCGATCCCCTCTCCCCATCGACCCCTTCCTCTCGCTCGTGTCCCTCTCCTTCTCTCGTGCCACCAGAGGAACCTCTCCCTCTCGATCCCTCTCTCCCTCCAAGCGCCGTCACCAGGAGAGGAGCGAGACCCCTGGACGACCACCCCGCGACCCCGTGAGCTCGCCGCCTTCGACCCGGCTCGCCATCGACGTTCCTTCGCCGGAGCCTTCCTCCGGCCTCCCATGACAGCCGCGTCGTGCCCTCAAGCGCCTCGCCTCCTGCCTCCGCCTCAGGGTCCCTCGCAGGCTGCTCCTCGTCGACTTGCCTCGCCGCTGCCTCCCCTACACCGTCCCCAAGCTGCTCTACTGCGGCTGCTCCGCAGCGTCGTCCTCCGACGCCGGCGAGCAGAGGCCGCCGCCGCGCCATCTTGTCTCTACTCCGAACCCCTGCCTCGACCTCCGCGGATCAGCTGGATCCCGGCCTCCATGTCGTCGCTCCGGTGCCCCATGCTGTCGCCACCAGTGACAACGACCAACCAGGCCAGTGCTCTGCTGAGCCCCGTATCGGGACGCAGACCTTCTCCTTGCTGTGCCATCCGTCACACCGGTGAGAACAGGCCGCCGCCGCGTTGCCTTGCCTTCGTCTCCCGGCTTCGTCTGCGTCCCGCTCAACCCCTTGGACGTCAAGTACCGCTACGATGACCCTGTACGTCTACGACCGTGCACCTCCACAACCACTGGTTACGCCAAGATCGACTACACGGGTTCGCCAAGTACCCCACCGGCAAGACCGACGCCCGAACGACTTCATACCGAAACGACAAGTTCCTCTCCGAACCGTGTATGCCTACCGTCGCAAGAACGAGACCAGCAAGTCCGGAGATCCCAAGTACCACGACGCCCGGAGCCCTCGGATATGTCAAGTTTGACTACACTGCGAGACAAAGAACGCCAAGAACCTCGACACCCGGCGCCTAGAATGACTACCGACGCCAAAGACCCGTGAACAAAAACCATCAAGTTTGACTACCGTCGACGTGCACTTCGCCAAGTACCACGTCGTTTTTGGAAGACCCGGGAATATCAAGTTCTCTGCCATGAACGGTTACGGTGTTGCGGATCCGGCAAGTACCCTCTCGGGATCGCCAAGTTCAACTACCGCCAACATGTACAACTACCGTCGAGAGAACGTCTACTTCCAACACTTCCACTACGAACTCGTTCCGCTCCGTAATTGCATTTTTGGAAGGTATAACTGCCGGAACGACGCCCGTGAACGAATGAATGCATGTTGTATGAGATGCACCCTTGTTCGCCTCGAGTCCGAACTATCGGTGCACGTTGCCCCTCTTTTGCCTTTCACCGACATGTGGGAACCCGGTATCCGGGAGCACCCCATCATCTTGCATGGCGCACTCACACCCACTTCCTTTTGCACTGGTATCCCTGTGAGCTACCAGATCGTCGGATTCGTTGCCGTGGCACCCCTTTCGTTTCCGCCACGATGACAAATGCCTCATATCTTATCATGTCAACTTTTTCATAAAATTTGCATAAACTTGCACATGTCATTTGCATCATGATAATAACATTTAAAATGTTTAAAATTGTTGTTGCATTAAATTGCTAATGCATATGGGGATTTACCGGAATTGTTGGTTGATGTTTTCGGCCCCATTTAAATTGCCTAGATAGGTAGTTTTCATATGCCTCACCTCTTGCCATGCTTAATAACATTTAATATTGTTGGGTACATAAACGAGAGTGAACTAAATAATTGTTGTGGTGTTTCGTCAATATGCAACTCGTTGCATATTGAGCTCCACTTAATTTGTAGTTTTGATTGTTGCACTTTGCCATGTCGTGCATACTTAAACCGGATATGCATCATACTTGGTTGTGCATCATGCCATGTTTATGCTTGTGTGTTTACTATGTTGCTTGCTTATTTCCGGGTTGCTTCTCTCGTTAGCTTTGGTTTCATTCCAGAGTTGTGAGGATTCGTTCGTCTACGTCCGTTTGTCTTCTTCATGGACTCGTTCTTCTTCCTTGCGGGATCTCAGGCAAGATGACCATACCCTCGAAATCACTTCTATCTTTGCTTGCTAGTTGATCGCTCCTTTGCTATGCTGCAATACCTACCACTTGCTATATCATGCCTCCCATATTGCCATGTCAAGCCTCTAACCCACCTTTCCTAGCAAACCGTTGTTTGGCTATGTTACCGCTTTGCTCAGCCCCTCTTATAGCGTTGCTAGTTGCAGGTGAAGCTAGAGTTTGTTCCTTGTTGGAACATGGATTGGGATATCATTATTATATCTTGTTTACTTTAATGCATCTATATACTTGGTAAAGGGTGGAAGGCTCGGCCTTATGCCTGGTGTTTTGTTCCACTCTTGCCGCCCTAGTTTCCATCATACCAGTGTTATGTTCCTTGATTTTGCGTTCCTTACGCGGTTGGGTGTTATGGGAAACCCTTGACAGTTCGCTTTGAATAAAACTCCTCCATCAAGGCCCAACCTTGGTTTTACCATTTGCCACCTAAGCCTTTTTCCCTTGGGTTCTGCAGACTCAAGGGTCATCTTTATTTTAAACCCCCGGGCCAGTGCTCCTCTGAGTGTTGGTCCAAACTAGAGCCCCTTGCAGTGCCACCTCAGTGAAACTTGAGGGTTGGTTTTAGTTGTACGGATTGCTTATCTGGTGTGCCCTGAGAACGAGGTATGTGCAACTCCTATCAGGATTTGTCGGCACATTCGGGTGGCTTTGCTGGTCTTATTTTACCATTGTCGAAATGTCTTGTAACCGGGATTCCGAGTCTGATCGGGTCGTCCTGGGAGAAGGAATATCCTTCGTTGACCGTGAGAGCTTGTGATGGGCTAAGTTGGGACACACCTGCAGGGTTTGAACTTTCGAAAGCCGTGCCCTCGGTTATGGGCAGATGGGAATTTGTTAATATCCGGTTGTAGAAAACTTGACACTTAACTTAATTAAAATGAAACAACCGCGTGTGTAGCCGTGATGGTCTCTTCTCGGCGGAGTCCGGGAAGTGAACACGGTTCATGTGTTATGCTTGAACATAAGTAGACTCAGGATCACTTCTTGATCACTTCTAGTTCACGTCCGTGCTTTGCTTCTCTTCTCGCTCTCATTTGCGTATGTTAGCCACCATATATGCTAGTGCTTGGTGCAGCTCCACCTCACTACCTTTTCCTACCCATAAGTTTAAATAGTCTTGATCGCGAGGGTGTGAGATTGCTGAGTCCTTGTGGCTCACAGATACTTCCAAACAGCTTGCAGGTGCCGATGATATCAGTGCAGGTGACGCAATCTAGCTCAGGTGGGAGCTCGTTGAAGATCGTGTTCGTTGTGTTGTTTCATTTCCTGTTGATCAGTAGTGGAGCCCAGTCGGGACGATCGGGGATCTAGCATTAGGGGTGGTCTTCTTTTATTTTGGTTCCGTAGTCGGACCTTTGATTGCATTCTGGATGATGTATGCTATTCATGTATTGTGTGAAGTGGCGATTGTAAGCCAACTCTTTATCCCTTTCATATTCAGTACATGGGATGTGTAAAGATTACCCCTCTTGCGACATGCCTACTATGCGGTTATGCCTCTAAGTCGTGCTCCGACACATGGGAGATATAGCCGCATCGTGGGTGTTACAAGTTGGTAATCAGAGCCATCCCCGACTTAGGAGCCCCCTGCTTGATCGAATCGCTGGCGTTGTTGAGTCTAGAAAAATGTTTTGAGTCTTATAGGATTATATATATCGGAGAGTAGGATTCTTTTTACTCCTCAGTCCCTTCGTCGCTCTGGTGAGGCATCCCGACATAGAGTTTTGACTCTTCTCTTCTCAAATTTCACGAAAAAAGAAATTTAGGATCACGCGGGTATCTTGGAATCGTTCCGATGGTTTTGTGACGAGAACATTGTTCTTGCTGCCTCCTGACATTTAGGGGTTGTGGCCGTGTCCCGGGGAGTTGAGCTCCGAGGTGTTGTCATCACAATTTTATCGTTGCAGTTCTGGAATACCTGAGTTCGCCGACATCGAAAATCTCTTTTATGCAGTTGTTGGTGAGATAACCTTGACGCCACCCAGTACTAGGGCGGGAGTTCGGGAGTATTGCCATAACTCATATAACGGATGCTTTTCGAAGGTTGAGGTAAATGATTTCCGAAGGTTTCTTGGTTATGTGTTGAAGGATGGATACAGCTGGATGTAGGATTTGCTAGTTTTGGGTGAGATATTATGCTTCCCCTGTATCCCCAACACCTGATTGCATAACCAGAATGTTTCGGGAGTTTATAAGTGGGAATTCAAGTATCACATAGGAATTCTTTCCAACAGACACATGATATGCTATGGGATCTATCATATGTTTGCTCTGACTTATTTTGCAAGCTAATCCTTTGTTTTGTTTTCATTGTGGTATTCGAGTTGCTTTGAAGTCAAGTGTTGAATCCATACCTTTTCTGAAGTGGTATTCTCATATTTTCTATGTGAATACTAATCCTTCATGATAACTGAGATTTTCATGTCAATCCTTTTCAACCGGTGTGCTTCTCTTCAGTTGTCCTTGTTTTTCCCGCCCTCCCACCCTTATTCTTCAAGGACTCGGATTTCTTAATCAAGTATCCATCTTATTGATGTGAAGTCTCTTCATTCTTTTAATCAATGTTCTTATCCGGTGATTCTCAGGAAGATACTAACGGAGCTTGAAGTGTATTACTTCATTCTTTCCTTCTCCGATGGATTCAATGCAAGCTTTCGGTGTTGATCATATGTTTTTCATTGGTTCACATGCTTTCCATGTTGGAAGTGCTTATCGAAGACTCTCTTATTTATTCACCTCTCGCTATTCATTTGTTTCGGAGTGTTGAAGATATCTCAGAAGATCCGTGTTTTCATTCCAAACCATTCAAACTATTTTGAGGTGGTTATATGTTTCAAGCCATTTAAATCAACCGGTGCAATCTCTCTTCAAAATCGTTCAACGGTGTATCTTTTGAGTGGGCCCTAACCCATAGGTTTTCCCAGGATCTTACCCGACTCTTCTAATTTTTCCGGAGCTATCCTCAAATTCTTTTCGAGGTTTGACGTAACAATGAATTATCATCAGTCAGAGGGTTTCCCCAAGATCTTATAATTCTTTTCATTGTTGATTCAACCTTTATATTCTATTTTCTTTCGAAGTGCATCAACAATTTATGGTGGTGTTTCTCATCATCATTCTCAACATTTGAAGACCGAAGAGGAGTTCCTCTTGAATCTTATCCGTTCTCTCAAAGATTTGTGATTCTAGCTTGATGCCATCCTCTCATGATTGTTTTTGATTGTGAGAATTCTTCTCATCCTTCCGGAGCAATTCAGGAGTCTTTGCAGTTTGATTCTCCAGAGCCCATCATCTCAGATTTATTCATTCTCAGCTTTCAGCTCTCGTTCTCCAAATCTTACTGGTGCATCATTCAAGTATTCTCTAATAAGCTCGTGATCTCTTCGTTCTCATGTATCTAAATTCCCCTCAAGTATCATCTTTTTTTAACAATTCTTACCGGTGATTCATCCCTTTACTTCGTTTGTTTTCAATTCTTACAGTGGTTTATTCAAGATTTCTTTTCCTTCGTTATCATATCAATTTATTCGTTGTTTCAATCGTACCGGTGGATCGTTCAAGACCTTATTCAAGTCTGCTCTATATCTCTCATCGGTCCTTTTCAACGGGAATAAGTAGTATGCCAAATCCGCTGCTTGTCATCAATTTAAATTGGTGAAGGATATGCATAACGTAATTCTTATTGTTGTTTCATCTAAGTGATCTAATGAATTCTTTCCAGAGTTGTTCATCATGTCACATTTCTCGGTTCGAGATGCTTCATCGTTTCTTTTCTGGAGTTTCAAGTTTTCCGCTTTATCTCGTCACGAAGATCCATCTAAATCATTACAAGGCTTCACCTTGTGTTTTCAACTTCTCTTTCTTTTTATCATCATTTTGTTACCAGAGTTCTTCATGGAGGTTCTACATGGTGGTTCATCAAGGATTCTTCTCATTCTTCATTTGTTCTTCAAGATTTCTCTCGAAGCTATGATCCGCCAAGCTATATTTCAAGTATTCTTCATCTTGCATTCCAAAGTGCAATTCTTTCTACCTTATCTTTTGAGATGACGTTATGTCATTTTTGATAATTTCTTTGTGTTTCATGATTCACAAGTTCAGGAATGAGATATTTAAACCGATCACTTTCTTCCTTGGAGTTATCTTGGGTTATATTTCACCTAAAGATTTCCCTAAGGATTTTGCTATTAATGGTGCTCATAAATGACCCAAGTTATTCATTTATCCTCCCGATGAAATAAGTTTCTCGTCTCCTTGTTGATATCAATCCAATCTATCATTTCCGTTAGTGGCGGAATTTCACCTCATAGTTTTGAGATGTTCTCCATAAGCCCACTACAACTTTGTTCTTTTCGTTGTTGGTTTTCCAACAACTCCATTCGACCCTTCTCCTAAAGATGCTTTTCAAGATCATTTGAGGTAGAAGATGTTGTTTTCTCCTTTGTTCTTTTGATTCCATTCTTACTTTTGTTCCGGAGGCATTGTGATGTTGCTCTCTTTAACCCATCATCTTGTTTGTCAAGATCATGTTCAATTCCTTCCATTTACAGTCGGAGTGCTGCCCAAATTATACCATTCTTTTCCCTTTCTATATTGTTGTCAACCGGAGTGTTGTGTCCTCTGCTCAAGTTCTTTTCGCCTTATCAAGTCTTGCATCCCTTTTCAACTGGAGTGCTGCCCGAATTTGTTCTTCCTTGTTCCTCTTTCCTAACGGAGTACTTTCAACTTCGTTCATCTCCGTTGCATTCTTTCTTTCAATTTGTTCAACACCTCAAGGTTCATTGGTTTCACTTGTTTGTCAAAGAAGCAACTTTGTTTACCTCTTATCTTCCTCTTCCTTTTTACCTCCGGTGCCATCCTAGATCTCGGGACGAGATCCTCTTGTAGTGGTGGAGTGTTGTAATGCCCCAAGACCGGAGCTTCAGACGCCTTCCATGTTTTTTCCGAGTTTCGTCATGTGAGTTGTTGGTTTGTTGCATTCATCATTGCATCATGTCATCATGCCATCATGTCATTAATCTTTGCATCTCAACTCAACTAAATAAATTGCATAGATCTTTCGATCTATTAAATCGAGGCAATTCACATGGTGGTTTCTCTTTAAAACATATCCTCCCGATAGTAGGGAGCTATACATAAATATTTCTTTAATTTGAAATTGACCATAACACACTTGCAAAAATCCCAATGCTTCAGTTATCACAACTCTTGGCCTCTAACTTTGCCATATGTCCTTTCGTCATTTTCCGGAGCTCCACCTAAATTCTTAACATTTTTGGGCATTTTGAAAAACCTGTCCTAGTTCAAACTTTTTGAATTAAATTCAAAGGAATTTGAATTTAATCTTTCAAACTGGACCTTTTCTATTTTCTTGGACCGTGCACATTTTTATGAGTTCGTGAAAATTATCCCCATGCCCGGATTCCTCCCCTACCTTCTCTTTCTTTTCTTTATCTTTTTCCGTTTTGTTTTAAATGGAAAAAGGATGGGAAAGAGAGAGAGAGAGAAAGCAGAGAGCCCAACTGGGCCTCCCTAGGCCAACTTCCGCGCCGGCCCACCTAGACCACCCGCACCCAGGCCGGCCTCCAAGGCCACTTCTCCCGTAACCCTAGCCCGACTCAACTCCTCTCCATCTCCCCCCTGCTGCCGCCAGGGCGCCCGATCCAATCTCCCCTCTCCCCATCGACCCCTTCCTCTCGCTCGTGTCCCTCTCCTTCTCTCGCGCCACTAGAGGAACCTCTCCCTCTCGATCCCTCTCTCCCTCCTAGCGCCATCACCAGGAGAGGAGCGAGACCCCAGGACGACCACCCCGCAACCCCGTGAGTTCGCCGCCTTCGACCCTGCTCGCCATCGATGTTCCTTCGCTGGAGCCTTCCCCTGGCCTCCCATGACAGCCGCGCCGTGTCCTCAAGCACTTCGCCTCCTGCCTCCGCGCCAGGGTCCCTCGCAGGCTACTCCTCGTCGACTTGCCTCGCCGCTGCCTCCCCTACTCCGTCCCCAAGCCGCTCTGCCATGGCTCCTCCGCAGCGTCGTCCTCCGACGCCGGCGAGCAGAGGCCGCCACCGCGCCATCTTGCCTCTGCTCCGAACCCCTTCCTCGACCTCCGCGGATCAGCTGGATCCCGGCCTCCATGTCGTCGCTCCGGTGCCCCATGCTGTCACCACCGGTGACAACGACCAACCAGGCCAGTGCTCTGCTGAGCCCCGTATCGGGACGCAGACCTTCTCCTTGCTCTACCGTCCGTCGCACCGGTGAGAACAGGCCACCGCCGTGTTGCCTTGCCTTCGTCTCCCGGCTTCGTCCGCGTCCCGCTCAACCCCTTGGACGTCAAGTACCGCTACGATGACCCTGTACGTCCACGACCATGCGCCTCCACAACCACTGGTTACGCCAAGATCGACTACGCGGGTTCGCCAAGTACCCCACCGGCAAGAACGACGCCCGAACGACTTCATACCGAAACGACAAGCTCCTCTCCGAACCGTGTATGCCTACCGTCACAAGAATGAGACCAGCAAGTCCGGAGACCCCAAGTACCACGACGCCCGGAGCCCTCGGATACGTCAAGTTTGACTACACTGCGAGACAAAGAACGCCAAGAACGTCGACAGACGGCGCCTAGAACGACTATCGACGCCGAAGACCCATGAACAAAAACCATCAAGTTTGACTACCGTCGATGTGCACTTCGCCAAGTACCACGTCGTTTTTGGAAGACCCGGGAATATCAAGTTCTCTACCATGAACGGTTATGGTGTTGCGGATCCGGTAAGTACCCTCTCGGGGTCACCAAGTTCAACTACCGCCAACATGTACAACTACCATCGCGAGAACGTCTACTTCCACCACTTCCACTACGAACTCGTTCCGCTCCGTAATTGCATTTTTGGAAGGTATAACTGCCGGAACGACGCCCGTGAACGAATGAATGCATGTTGTATGAGATGCACCCTTGTTCGCCTCGAGTCCGAACTATCGGTGCACGTTGCCCCTCTTTTGCCTTTCACCGACATGTGGGAACCCGGTATCCGGGAGCACCCCATCATCTTGCATGGCGCACTCACACCCACTTCCTTTTGCACTGGTATCCCTGTGAGCTACCGGATCGTCGGATTCGTTGCCGTGGCACCCCTTTCGTTTCCGCCACGATGACAAATGCCTCATATCTTATCATGTCAACTTTTTCATAAAATTTGCATAAACTTGCACATGTCATTTGCATCATGATAATAACATTTAAAATGTTTAAAATTGTTGTTGCATTAAATTGCTAATGCATATGGGGATTTACCGGAATTGTTGGTTGATGTTTTCGTCCCCATTTAAATTGCCTAGATAGGTAGTTTTCATATGCCTCGCCTCTTGCCATGCTTAATAACATTTAATATTGTTGGGTACATAAACGAGAGTGAACTAAATAATTGTTGTGGTGTTTCGTCAACATGCAACTCATTGCATATTGAGCTCCACTTAATTTGTAGTTTTGATTGTTGCACTTTGCCATGTCATGCATACTTAAACCGGATATGCATCATACTTGGTTGTGCATCATGCCATGTTTATGCTTGTGTGTTTACTATATTGCTTGCTTATTTCCGGGTTGCTTCTCTCGTTAGCTTTGGTTTCATTCCGGAGTTGTGAGGATTCGTTCGTCTACGTCCGTTTGTCTTCTTCATGGACTCGTTCTTCTTCCTTGCGGGATCTCAGGCAAGATGACCATACCCTCGAAATCACTTCTATCTTTGCTTGCTAGTTGATCTCTCCTTTGCTATGCTGCAATACCTACCACTTGCTATATCATGCCTCCCATATTGCCATGTCAAGCCTCTAACCCACCTTTCCTAGCAAACCGTTGTTTGGCTATGTTACCGCTTTGCTCAGCCCCTCTTATAGCGTTGCTAGTTGCAGGTGAAGCTGGAGTTTGTTCCTTGTTGGAACATGGATATTTTTTGGGATATCATTATTATATCTTGTTACTTTAATGCATTTATATACTTGGTAAAGGGTGGAAGGCTTGGCCTTATGCCTGGTGTTTTGTTCCACTCTTGTCGCCCTAGTTTCCGTCATACCAGTGTTATGTTCCTTGATTTTGCGTTCCTTACGCGGTTGGGTGTTATGGGAACCCCTTGGCAGTTCGCTTTGAATAAAACTCCTCCAGCAAGGCCCAACCTTGGTTTTACCATTTGCCACCTAAGCCTTTTTCCCTTGGGTTCTGCAGACTCAAGGATCATCTTTATTTTAAACCCCCGGGCCGGTGCTCCTCTGAGTGTTGGTTTTAGTTGTACGGATTGCTTATCCAGTCTGCCCTGAGAACGAGATATGTGCAACTCCTATCGGGATTTGTCGGCACATTCGGGTGGCTTTGCTGGTCTTATTTTACCATTGTCGAAATGTCTTGTAACCGGGATTTCGAGTCTGATCGGGTCGTCCTGGGAGAAGGAATATCCTTCATTGATCGTGAGAGCTTGTGATGGGCTAAGTTAGGACACCCCTGCAGGGTTTGAACTTTCGAAAGCCATGCCTGCGGTTATGGGCAGATGGGAATTTGTTAATATCCGGTTGTAGAAAACTTGACACTTAACTTAATTAAAATGAAACAACCGCGTGTGTAGCCGTGATGGTATCTTCTCGGCGGAGTCCGGTAAGTGAACACGGTTCTTGTGTTATGCTTGAATGTAAGTAGACTCAGGATCACTTCTTGATCACTTCTAGTTCACGTTCATGCTTTACGTCTCTTCTCGCTCTCATTTGCGTATGTTAGCCACCATATATGCTAGTGCTTGCTGCAGCTCTACCTCACTACCTTTTCCTACCCATAAGTTTAAATAGTCTTGATCGCGAGGGTGTGAGATTGCTGAGTCCTCGTGGCTCACAAATACTTCCAAACAGCTTGCAGGTGCCAATGATATCAGTGCAGGTGACGCAATCTAGCTCAGGTGGGAGCTCGTTGAAGATCATGTTCGTTGTGTTGTTTCGTTTCCTGTTGATCAGTAGTGGAGCCCAGTCGGGACGATCGGGGATCTAGCATTAGGGGTGGTCTTATTTCATTTTGGTTCTGTAGTCGGACCTTTGACTGTATTCTGGATGATGTATGGTATTCATGTATTGTGTGAAGTGGCGATTGTAAGCCAACTCTTTATCCCTTTCATATTCAGTACATGGGATGTGTAAAGATTACCCCTCTTGCGACATGCCTACTATGCGGTTATGCCTCTAAGTCGTGCTCCGACACGTGGGAGATATAGCCGCATCGTGGGTGTTACAGGAGGAGACAGTGGAGGATGACCCCTCCAAGAAGCAAACAAAGCGTCGGCGTAGGCGCCACTCCAAATCCCGCCTCGGCAAAAACAGCGATAACAGCGCAAGAGAAAATAACACTCGAGTCGACTCTAGAGGAAACGACGACCACATCGACCCAGCGGCAGAGCGCGATGAAACTGCGAATGGCGAACACAGTACAGATTCGATGTCCGAACACGGCGATGCCGAGGATAAACCTCATCAAACCCCCTCTGGGGAGGAAAACAGTCCGGATAAAGATGCACACATCATCCCGGAAACGCACTTGGAGCAAGAGAACCTCCGCATAAGGCTTATTGCCATAGCGAGGAGTCTGAAGAAGCAGAAGCAAAGGCTTAAGGCCGCACAAAATACGCTCAATAGAAGGTGGAACAAAGTGCTCGACAACGAAGAAAAGTATGGTGGAAGTTACCACACAAAGAGCTATCCAAAGCGCAAACTATTACCTGAATTCGACGATGAGGCCTTAGAGCCCACACAGCCGAAAAATGAAACGGCCAACCGGCCGGATCAACCACCTTGTGACCGCGATAGAGCGGCTAACAAGGCCGCACATAAGTCAACACACGATCTACGTGAGGACTTGCGCCAAAAATCCGGTAGGACCAGATCCATATATGGATCTAGGAAGCGTGCTCTGGCACAAAATGAAAACCGAATATTACAACCGTCCGAACGCCATGATGCATCCAAATACAGGGGTGCCGCACAACCCCCTATGTTTCACCAATGAGGTGCTGGACCACGAATTCCCAGAAGGATTCAAACCAGTGAACGTAGAGGCATATGACGGGACCATAGACCCTGGGGTCTGGATTGAGGACTTTATCCTCCATATCCATATGGCTCGCAGAGACGACCTCCATGCCATCAAGTACTTGCCCCTCAAGCTTAAAGGACCAGCTCGACACTGGCTGAAAAGCCTCCCCGAAAACTCAATTGGAAGTTGAGAGGAGCTCGAGGATGCTTTCGGGGCTAATTTCCAAGGGACCTATGTCCGACCTCCGGATGCAAACGATTTAAGTCATATAATTCAACAGCCCGGAGAGTCAGCCCGAAAGCTTTGGAACAGGTTTCTCACTAAGAAGAACCAAATCGTCGACTGTCCGGATGCCGAAGCCTTAGTAGCTTTCAAGCACAGCGTCCGAGACGAATGGCTCGCCAGACACCTCGGCCAAGAAAAACCGAGAACAATGGCAGCCCTGACAAGCCTCATGACCCGCTTTTGCGCAGGCGAAGATAGCTGGTTAGCCCACAGTAGCACCAGCGACCCAAGCACATCCGAAGTGAGGGATGGCAATGGAAAACCATGACGCAGTAAAAGCAAGCGTCGCAATAAAGAAGACAACCCAGATAATACGGCGGTAAATGCCGGATTCAGGGGCTCTCGACCAGGTCAGTGGAAAAAGCCTTTCAAAGGCAGCAGAGATGGACCATCTAGCCTAAACAAGATTCTAGACAAACTATGTCAGATTCATGGCACCCCTGATAAACCTGCAAATCACACCCACAGAGAATGCTGGGTCTTCAAGCAGGCCGGTAAGCTAAACGCCGAACACAAGAGGGGGGAGACACCAAGCGAAGAGGAGGACGAACCTCGCCAGCAAAGCACTGGAGGACAGAAAAAATTCCCACCAGAGGTTAAAACAGTAAACATGATCCATGTAACGAAGAGGAGAAGCAAACATGCACTCCGAGACATACACGCCATAGAGCCCGTCACCCCTAAGTTCAACCCCTGGTTGGCCTGCCCGATCACTTTTGATCGCAGAGATCACCCGACAAGCATCCGACACGAAGGATTGGCTGCCTTGGTGTTAGACCCAATAATAAACGGATACCATCTCACACGAGTCCTTATGGATGGCGGCGGTGTTCTAAATCTGATATATTAGGACACAGTCCGCAAAATGGGGATAGACCCGACAAAAATCAGCCACAGCAATACTACCTTCAAGGGAGTAATACCAGGCCCAGAGGCCCGTTGCACGGGCTCTCTATTACTAGAGGTTGTATTCTGTTCTTCCGACAACTTCTGAAGCGAAAAGTTAACTTTCTACATTGCTCCATTCCAAAGTGGCTATCAAGCACTACTCGGAAGAGCGGCTTTCTCTCGTTTTAATGCAGTACCGCATTACGCTTCTCTCAAGCTTAAGATGCCCGGTCCACGTGGCACCATCACAGTTAGTGGAAATATTCGGAAGAACGTGCGGCGGCTTTAATAGCCGAGCACTAGACGGCCTCACCAACCAGATTAAATGACAGGTCGTCAAGACCGCGGACATGGTTAGACGAGTCCGGCGCATCACTAGATATACCTGAGATTGGTTTGATGGTTAAACCCTCATAGACAGTACCAGGGGCTTCACGCGTGTAATCAGGGCTAGTTCGGCTCAACTTGACTTATCTCAAATTTTAATGGTTTATCTAGAATAACCAACCTTTTTTTGGCATGACAACTTTCACCTAAATTCTTCTCTTTTACAGATAATAATCGTGCCACAACCGTCCAGGACACGGCACAACGGAGACACAGGCGCAGACATGCAGCAGGGACCCGCTCAAAGGTTTCTTTCAGATTAAAACCCAGCATAAACCCTTTTTACTGTCTCTTGTTGATTCACATCCTCCGGATACTCAATACAACCGAGAAGGATGCTGACGTTATTGGCATGTGGCTACGTCAGGATATTGCACGTACCTGGACACTGGGGGTTTATTATTAAGGGCATTGTGCAGCCCGACATATGCTATAAAGACCGAATACCTTAGGGAGTGTTCGGCGTCGCGAGTTTGGCCTTATATGCATCAGCTCCGAATCATGTCTTTGGTCAAATGTTGGGTTTGCCTGGCTCCCGTGTTTTGCTACCTTATGTTCCGCTCTATTGGCTAAGGCGGCACTGGGAGAACTACTGCGATTGTGCCCTGGTTCATCCGGATGAGCACCTCAGTAGAGAAAGCCGAAAACTGACTGTCATGATAAAGCGCGAGACTGGTCAACCACTCGATGACTTAGCGGAATCTTCGGGATTCCTCTGCATTAACGAAGGGCCGTTTACCGGTCATGTATGTACGCGCCCCTTATTCGGACGAGCGTGGAAGTACCAGGGGCTATATATTAGTCCCACCGTCAAACTCCTATGGCTAAGTGAAAGTGTTAAAGCAATATAGTCCGATTGCCCCGTCCGCTGTGCTACCACCTCCTTTATGGACCAAGACATTGGATCAAGTGTGAATACGCGTTTTTTGCGAACACCCCCGCATTATATGCGTGGGGGCTGAAGCCGACGACTGCAAACTTTCAGGTTATATACATATACACATAAACGGCCGCACAGGAGGCATCATAATACTTTCAGGCAAAAGTATAAACACAGTCTTTATAATTTAATAAAACATTGTTTTTACAATGGGAATACATGTCACTAGAACATAATATTCTTCGAGCACTGAGCCTCTATCGAACGAGCGTCTTCAAGGACTTCTTCAAAGTAGTGCTCGGCGGCTACTCGGCCCACGGCCGAACCCTGTGTTGAAATAGTGGTGACCTCCATCTCTGCCCAGTATGTCTTGACACGGGCAAGTGCCATCCGCGCACCCTCTATGCACGCCGACCTCTTCATAGCGTCGATATGCGGCACAACACCAAGGAATCGTTGCACTAAACTAAAGTAACTATTTGGCCTTGGCCCTTCCGGCCACAGATGATCCACAACAGACCTCATGGCAAGTCCGGAAAACCTATGGAGCTCGGCCCACTTGACCATTCGCTCATTCAACAGCAGCGGACGCACTGGAGAATGGAACTGTGACCAGAACAACTTTTCCACTTCACGATCTTTTTGATCCTTGAAGTACTCGGCCGCATCAGCAGCACTTGCTGCCAAATCCACGTATGCGTCTGCAGAACTCCATAGTTGATCAAGAGGGGCATACTTCGGATCTCCGAACTTGGTCCGCAACAAAAAGGGCTTCCCAGCCGCGATATCCCCAGCTTGACGCAGCTCCTCCTTCGCCACTCTGATTTTGGAGCGGGCTTCCTTGGTTGCTACCATGGCCTTCTCCAGGTCCGTCGCCTTCGCTCGGCTTTATTCTTCAAGAAGCTGGTAACGGTCGGCGGCATCTTTCAACTCAACGGCCATCTTGAATATTCTTTCCTTGCTTTGGCAACGCACGGCATTTTCGGCCCTCAGCTCTTCGACCGCCTTTAGAGCGGCCGCATTACTATTCCTGGCTTGTTCCTTGGCTCGGGAAAGCTCTGCCCGAAGGGTCTCCACGGCGGCAGCTCCATCTGTAGTCAAAACATATTAAAGATACTGGCATCATGCTCCTCTTACTATGTGTTGATCACCGGAGAAATCACATACCCTGTGCCTCGTCGAGCCGCTTGTTGACAAGCATGATGTTGGCATCTGCCGCATCAAATTGCCACTTCAGCTCGGCAAACTCATCAGTCCGGCTAGCCACCGGACCTTCAGCCACCTGCACATGACGGCGGCCTGATTATTGACTGGGACTATGATCCTCCATTTGCCGCCGTTATCGACGGCAACCAGAGTCTCAGGGGCTACTATCTATATAGGGCACACCTAACATGTGCGGTACTGTCAAAAACATACACTATTTCACGTACCTCAAAGCCTTTCAGCAAACTCATAAAAGCTTCATGCAACCCTCTTTCGGCGGATGAAATCCTCTCAATCACCGTACCCATTAGCGTACGATGCACTTCTGAGATGGCCGCTTGCTCCAGAAGATCCTTCAGTGTGTCTGACCGCACACTGTACGGTTCCGGACTCTTTCTGTTGCTATCTTTAGGAGCCGAATACTGAGGACTTCGGGTGGCCAAAGGATTACCCTCTGGCCTTGGCGGATTAGGAGAAACCCTCCGCGACGACACTTCAGGGTCGCCCGCCTCATGAGGTGGGGTGGCAGGGGAAGGTGTTTCGCTCTCCATCATCTCCGGTAGAAGATCCCCCGAAGACGAACTCTGTCGAGAAAGGCTACGACCCGAACTACATAGCATATGCTTCGGTTATTGTCTTCAGAAGTAATGTAGGATATTTTTACTATTAAGTACTTTTTGTTTACTTACAGCTTGGTAGAGGGCTGATCCCCTTGCGGGCACTGTGCGGCAAGAGTACCCTCCGAGGCAGGACCCTCTGGCGAAGGTTTCTTCCCCTATTTGGAAACCTTTGTTTTCGGGTCTTCAGAGGTGGTCCTCTTCCTTCCTTGGGGAGAGGGAATTTTAGATTCTTCTCCCTGGTTATCCTCCTTCGCGGAGGTGCTAATTCCCCCGGTCTGGATGAATAATGAGTGAGGTCGGCTCTCAGCCTCTTTACTCCCCCCTTTATCTTCCCCTGAGGGCGCCTGATAAGGCACCGACTCGAGCATTCTGGCTAGTACTGGATTTGCCGAGCCTTCGGGAAGGGGGGCCGAACACCTGATCATCTTTGCCTTTGTTATCCAGTCCTGGTCAAGGAGCGAATTTTCAGAATAATGTTATGATAAATAAAAAGACAACGTGTTCGGCCATGAGATTACTTACTTGGGTATCTGGGCGATTACAGCTCAGAGCCGCATCCTCGGTGGTGTCCGGACACTTTATTTGTGGTCCGAAGAACAATTTGTACATCTCTTCGAGCGTCAGGCTGAGGAAGTGCTGGATAGTTCACGGTCCTTCTGGGTTGAATTCCCACATACGGAGGGGTCGGCGTTTGCAAGGCGGGACTCGGCGAACTAGCATGACTTGCATTACCGTGACCAGGCTGACTTCTCTCTCGAGGAGATCTCGGATGCGACTCTGCAATATCGGCACATCATTTACTGGCCCCCAGTTCAGCCCCTTGTTGATCCATGACATCAGTTGTGGTGGGGGGCCCAAGCGGAAGGCAGGGGCGGCTACCCACTTGGCACTTCGGGGAGCTATGATGTAAAACCACTCCCGTTGCCATAAACCGGACACCTCTGGGAAGGAACCCTCTAGCCACGGAACATCAGCACTTTTGCTTATCACGACACCTCCGCACTCTGCGTGTCGCCCCTCGATCATCTTCGCCTTCACATTGAAAGTCTTGAGCCACAGGCCGAAGTGCGGGGTAATGTGGAGGAAGGCCTCACACATGACGATGAATGACGAGATGTGAAGGAGGGAATCTGGGGCCAGGTCATGGAAATCCAGCCCATATTAGAACATGAGTCCCCTAACAAAGGGATCCAGAGCGAGGCCTAGCCCTCGGAGGAAGTGAGAGATAAATACAACTCTCTCGCCGGGTTCGGGAGTGGGAATGACCTGCTCTCGAGCAGGCAGCCTGTGTGAGATTTCGAGGGTCAAATACCTGGCCTCTCTTAGCTTCTTGATGTCTTCCTCTGTGACAGAGGAGGGCATCCACCGACCTTGGAGGTTAGATTCGGACATGGTTGAAGGTCCGAAGCACCTGACCTGAGCCTTGGGTGTTGGAACTCGAGGCAGGGGAAGGATTCGATTGAGCACGAGAGGGAAAAAGGGCAAACCTTGGCCTCTTTATAAAGAGGGTGAATGTCAAGCGTCCTCCTCGTGGCCGTTTGGGACTTGCCTAAAATCGAGGAGTCATACCAACAGGCACGATTAGGTTACCCACGTCTGTATTGATGAGAATCCCGTAATAAGGGGGACACGATCTCTGCTTTGACAAGACGTGTCAAGAAAACTGCCTCGCGATATGTGCAATGCTGGTTGAGAAAAACAGTTCGAATAAAGACTGGGCCATGGCATAATGTCATGTTGCTAAACATATCAGCAGATTAGATTTGTGGAAATATTATTCTCTCTACCGTGGTATGCGGAACTTGTTTTGCAGAGCTGGACACTATCCTTGTGTTCAAAATCTGCTATGGAATATTCGGAGGAGGAACCCGCCTTGCAATGCCGAAGACAAATCTGCACGCCGGACTCATCGTCATTGAAGCCTGGTTCAGGGGCTACTGAGGGAGTCCCGGATTAGGGGGTCTCCGAACAGCCGGACTGTTGGACGATGAAGATACAAGATTGAGGACTTCGTCCCCTGTCCGGATGGGACTCTCCTTGGCGTGGAAGGCAAGCTTGGCGATACAGATGTGTAGATCTCCTTCCTTGTAACCGACTTTGTGTAACCCTAGCCCCCTCCAGTGTCTATATAAACCGGAGGGTTTAGTCCGTAGGACAACATACAATCATACCAGAGCCTAGCTTCTAGGGTTTAGCCTCTACGATCTCGTGGTAGATCAACTCCTGTAATACTCATATCATCAATATCAATCAAGAAGGACGTAGGGTATTACCTCCATCAAGAGGGCCCGAACCTGGGTAAACATTGTGTCCCCTGCGTCCTGTTACCATCCGCCTTAGACGCACAGTTCGGGACCCCCTACCGGAGATCCGCCGGTTTTGACACCGACAGTGCTCTTGCTCGGTACAAGGCCAGGTGGGTGGTCCGTGGATTCTCGCAGCAGCCTGGCTGTGACGCCCCGAGACCGATGCTCGAGAAGACTTCCATATGTTCCGGGTTTCGCCGTGTGTTTCATTTGTGCCTGCCCTTTTATTTTTTTGCATTGCATCATGTCATCATGCCATCTTCTCATAAATCTTTTGCAACTCAACTAAATAAATTGCACGGATCTTCGGTCCATTTAAATCGAGGGAAGAGTGACTTATCTTTATAACATTATCCTCCTAATATTTAGGGAGCTATTATAAATATTCCATTAAATTGGAATCATCATAACACACGTGCAAAATAATTCCCATGTCTATTCCTCTTCGATTTTGACTTTCAAACCTTGCCAATATCTCTCATCTCTTTTATTGAGGCTCCTCCTAAATTCTCAACATTTTTGGCCACTCCTAAACCTTGTCCTAGTTCAAACCATTTGAATTAAATTCAAATGAGTTTGAATTTAAATCTTGCATTCGTGCTAACTTCTATTTTCTTGGATTAAGCTCATTTTTTTGAGTCTGAGAAAATTAACCCCATGCTCCAATTCTTTCCCTAACCCTCTCTTCTTTTTTATTCACTAATGTTTTCTGCTAAAGAAAAAAAAGGGGAGAGAGAGCATAGCCCAGCGGGCCAATCAGGTCCGGCGGCCGGTCCATCCTACCAATGCGGCCTCTTGGACCTCCACCCAGACCGGCCCAACCTCCCCTAGGCCCAACATCTCCCAATCTAACCCTAGCCCACTCAACCTCTCTCTGCCCGATCCCCTCTCTCCCCTTCGTTCTCCTCCTGGCGCCGCCACTCGCTGGGAGAGAGAGGAGCAGAGCCCTCGGTTCGATCCCGATCCCCTCGACCCCTTTCCTCCCAATCCCACGCAACCCCGCCGCCGAGCACCACCGTCGCGCTGCACCGGTTGCGTCCATCTCCCCGACCCGCGCCTCGACCTCCTGCTTCCTCGACTCCAGCCGCCCCTGCCGGCGACCAGCAGGCCACTGTCATCCGTCTCCTCCACCTGGAGCTTGCGCAGCCGCGCGCCCAGAGGTCGCCGCCCGCTCCTCCCTCTACCCCGCCTCTGCGCCGCCGTTCTCCATGGCCGTTGCCGGCCAAGTTCAGAGGACCGCCGCTCCACCTCACCGCCATGGCTGCTGCCTATTTGTCGCCCACGGACCAGAGCCGCCCTTCCCCGTCGTCTCTCCATGTCAGCGGAGTCCCTGCACGCCAAGTCCCTTAACCGGAGCGCCGCGCCTACGCCCCTGCTTCCTCCTCGTCACCGGCGAGCGTCGCGCCATCTTCTTCACTTCCTGCCATCGAGTGTCGTTGTGCCCTTGCTCCGACCTCTGCTTCGCCTATGCACCACTGGCCTTCAAGCTTTATGCCCGCCCCGGCCATCATCTCATGCTGCCTTGAGCAGCCCCTTCACGACCGCAACCGAGACCTCTGTTCTGCTATGTTTTGGACACGCCGAGAACCGAGGCCCTTTTGGTGCTGCTTCGCTTTGGAGGCGCCAAGATCCTCTCTGACAAGTGTACGACTACATGGTGATTCGTGTGTACCACTACTGTCGCCCCGAAGACGTTGGAGTCATCAAGTACCCCTCCGAACGAACGTGAACGAATACCACCGCAAGAACGGGACCGGCAAGTCCGAAGACCCCAAGTACCACAACATCGATGACCACACAGACCGCCAAGACTGACTACGAGGATTCACCCAGTACCTTCGGAGGCACCAAGCTTGACTACATGGACCGCCAAGTTCCGCTTCGTACGTGTACGACTACACCAAGACCGGTTCGACAAGTACCTCGAGAACGTATGTACCTCTACTGCCCCCGGGGGTCCAAAAAACCAAGTGTACAACTACCGTTGCCCCGAGGACGTTGGATCCATCAAGTACCTCTCTGAGAACGAACATGTACGACTACTTCCACTTCCGTCGTCGAGGAACGATAGTACCACTACTTCCTACGAACGTCCCGAGAACGTCTACTTCCCCTACACCGCATCGAACTTGATCCGTTCCGAAAAGGCACGCTTCGAAGGTATAACCCCGAGACGACCACCCGTGGAACGTATGCATGAGTTGTATGAGATGCATGTTGGTTGTTGTAATCCGCCCGTGAACGTTAGTTGTTCCCTCGTTTGACACTGTCGTCTACCTGTGGGAGCCCGGTATCCAGGAGCACCCCATCTTCTTGCATGACACACTCACACCCACTTTCTTTTGCACCGGTATCTTAGTGAGCTATCGGAACCGGAATGTTGCCGTGGCACCATTTCCGTTGTCATTGTCGTGGCACCCCTTTCCTTTCCGCCACGATGACAAATGCTTCATATCATACTCTTGTCAACTTTTCTAAATTGCATAAACTTGTTCATGTCATCCGCATCATGATAACAACAATTAAAATGTTTAAAATTGGTGTTGCATTAAATTGCTAATGCATATGGGGAGTTACCGGAATTGTTGTTGTTGTTGTTTCCGGCCTCATTTAAAATGCCTAACTATGTTTTCTACTCCTGTTTCACCTCTTGCCATGTTTAACAACAGTTAATATTGTTGAGTACCTAAACGAGAGAGAACTAAATAAGTCATGTGGTGTTTTCTTCAATATGCAACTCCATTGCATATTGATCTCCATTTAATTTGTAGTGTTGTTTGTTGCACTTTGCCATGCCATGCCTCATTAAACCGGTCATGCATCATACTTGTTTGCGCATCGTGCCATTCTTATGTGATGTTTGTTTACTATGTTGCTTGCTTCTTTCTGGGTTGCCTCTCTCGTTAGCTTCGGTTTCGTTCCGGAGTTGTGAGGATCCGTTCGGCTATGTCCGTTTGTCTTCTTCATGGACTCGTTCTTCTTCCTTGCGGAATCTCAGGCAAGATGACCATACCCTCGAAATCACTTCTATCTTTGCTTGCTAGTCGCTCGCTCTATTGCTATGCCTATGCCGCGATACCTACCACATGCTTTATCATGACTCCCATGTTGCCATGTCCAGCCTCTAACCCACCTTGTCCTAGCAAACCGTTGTTTGGCTATGTTACCACTTTGCTCAGCCCCTCTTATAGCGTTGTTAGTTGCAGGTGAAGATGAAGTTTGTTCCATGTTGGAACATGGACATATTGGGATATCACAATATCTCTTATTCAATTAATGCATCTATATACTTGGTAAAGGATGGAAGGCTCGTCCTTATGCCTCGTGTTTTGTCCCACTCTTGCCGCCCTAGTTTCCGTCATACCGGTGTTATGTTCCTTGATTTTGCGTTCCTAACACGGTTGGGTTATAATGGGAACCCCTTGACAGTTCACCTTGAATAAAACTCCTCCAGCAATGCCCAACCTTGGTTTTACCATTTTCCACCTAAGCCTTTTTCCCTTGGGTTCTGCAGACTCAAGGGTCATCTTCATTTTAACCCCCTGGGCCAGTGCTCCTCTGAGTGTTGGTCCAAACTAGAGCCCTTTGCAATGCCACCTCGGGAAAACTTGAGGGTTGGTTTTAGTTGTACGGACTGCTCATCCGGTGTGCCATGAGAACAAGATATGTGCAACTCCTATCGGGATTTGTCGGAACATTCGGGTGGCTTTGCTGGTCTTGTTTTACCATTGTCGAAATGTCTTGTAACCGGGATTCCGAGTCTGATCGAGTCTTCCTGGGAGAAGGAATATCCTTCGTTGACCGTGAGAGCTTGTGATGGGCTAAGTTGGGACACCCCTGCAGGGTTTTGAACTTTCGAAAGCCGTGCCCGTGGTTATGGGCAGATGGGAATTTGTTAATGTCCAGTTGTAGAAAACTTGACACTTAACTTAACTAAAATGCATCAACCACGTGTGTACCGTGATGGTCTCTTTCCGACGGAGTCCGGGAAGTGAACACGGTGTTGGTGTTATGCTTGAACGTAAGTAGTTTTAGGATCACTTCTTGATCACTTCTAGTTCATGACCGTGCTTTGCCTTCTCTTCTCGCTCTCATTTGCATAAGTTAGCCACCATATATGCTAGTGCTTGCTGCAGCTCCACCTCACATACCTTTTACCTACCCATAAGCTTAAATAGTCTTGATCGCGAGGGTGTGAGATTGCTGAGTCTCCCGTGACTCACAGATACTTCCAAAACCAGCTTGCAGGTGCCGATGATACCAGTGCAGATGCCGTAGCTGAGCTCAAGTGGGAGCTCGATGACGATCGTGTGCGTTGAGTTGTTTCGTTTCCAGTTGATCAGTAGTGGAGCCCAGTCGGGGCGATCGGGGATCTTTTGCATTAGGGGTGGTCTTCTTTTATTTTGGTTCCGTAGTCGGACCTTGATTGTATCTGGATGATGTAATGCTATGTTCATGTATTGTGTGAAGTGGCGATTGTAAGCCAACTCTGTACCTCTTTCTTATTCAGTACATGGGATGTTTAAAGATTACCCCTCTTGCGACATGCCTACAATGCGGTTATGCCTCTAAGTCATGCTCCGACACGTGGGAGATATAGCTGCATCGTGGGTGTTACAAGTTGGTAATCAGAGCCTTCCCCGACTTAGGAGCCCCCTGCTTGATCGAATCGCTGGCGTTGTTGAGTCTAGAAAAATGTTTTGAGTCTTTTAGGATTATATATATTGGAGAGTAGGATTCTTTTTACTCCTCAGTCCCTTCGTCGCTCTGGTGAGGCTTCCTGACGTAGAGTTTTGACTGTTCTCTCCTCAAATTTCACTTAAATTTTTTTAGGATCACGCGGGTATCTTGGAATCGTTCCGATGGTTTTGTGACGAGAACATTGTTCTTGGTGCCTCCTGACATTTAGGGGTTGTGGCAGTGTCCCGGGGAGTTGAGCTCCGAGGTGTTGTCGTCACAATTTTATCGTTGCAGTTCTGGAATACCTGAGTTTCGCCGACATCGAAAATCTCTTTTATGCAGTTGTTGGTGAGATAACCTCGATGCCACCCAGTACTGGGGCGGGAGTTCGGGAGTATTGCCATAACTCGTATAACGGATGCTTTTTCGAAGGTTGAGGTAAATGATTTCCGAAGGTTTCTTGGTTATGTGTTGAAGGATGGATACAGTTGGATGTAGGATTTGCTAGTTTTGGGTGAGATATTATGCTTCCCCTGTATCCCCAACACCTGATTGCATAACCGGAAAGTTTCGGGAGTTTATAAGTGGGAATCCAAGTAGCTCTTAGGATATCTTTCTGACAGATGCATGATATGAGATTGGGGTTCGACGCCTAGTGGTCTGCCTATCCACGATTGGTTTTATAGTGGTCTCGTTGTGTCTTAAAGAGTCCTTGGCTATGCTGACTTGGGGACGCTTCGTATGTCATGTGCACTGCCTTGTACATGATGGTGCTGTACGATCGAGCCCGTGTGGGCCCCACCACGAAAACTTTGGATGAAGTCTCTATCATATGTTTGTTCCGGCTTATTCTGTATGCCAATCCTTTGTTTTGTTTTCATTGTGGTATTCGAGTTGCTTCAATGTCAAGTGTTGATTCCATACCATTCCTAAGCGATGTTCTCATATATCTATGTGAATTCTAATCCTTCTTGATCATCGAGATTGTCATCTCAATTTCTTCTGAACCGGTATGTCTCTCTTCTAGTGGATCCGATCATTTCAACATTAGCAAGATCAATTATCAGTTCTTCTCAACGGTGTTTGCTTCATCCGTCCCAAGTTGCCTTTGTTTTTCCCACCCTCCCACCCTTTTTCTCCAAGGACTCAGATCTCTTAATCTAGTATCCATCTTATTGATGCGAAGTCTCTCCATTCTTTTCCGTCAATGTTCTTATCCGATAATTCTCATGAAGATGTTCTACAAGTTATCATTCTTCGTTCTCTTTTCTTATCAGGTGGATCCAATTCAAGCTTTGTTGATCATATCCTTTTCCTCGTTTTAAATGTTTTCTCATGCCGGTGCACCTCATAATCATCCACTCCTCGTTATTCATTTGTTCCGGAGTGCTGAAGATATCTCAGAAGACTCGCCTTGTCTTTCAAGATTAGTTCAACCTATTTCAAGGTTGTTACCTCATTCTAGCCATTTAATTCAACCGGCGCAATCTTCCTTTTAAATTTTTCAATGGTGTATCTTTTGAGTGGGCCCTAACCCACAGGTCTTTTCCCAGGATCTTACCTGACTCTGCTAGCCTTCCCGGAGTTACTCTCAAATTATTTTCAAAGTTTGACGTAAGAATGAGTTATCATCAGTCAATTGGTTTCTTCAAGATATTTCTAATTCTTATCACCATTGGCTCAACCTTTTTATTCGTCATCCCGGAGTATCTCAACGATTCTTGGTGGTGTTCTCATCGTCATTCTAGAGTTTCTGAAGATCGAAGAAGTTTTTTCTCTCAATCTTGCTCCATTCTCTTCAAGATTCATGGTTCTAGCTTGGTGCCATCCTCTCATAATTATTTTCAATTGTGAGAATTCTTTTCACCCATCAGGACCAATGCATGGTTCTTTTCAGTTTGATTCTCCGAAGACCATCATTTCGGGTTTATTGATTCTCAGCTTTCAGATCTCGTTCTCCAAATCTTACCGGTGCATCATCCAAGTATTCTCTAATCAGTTTGTGATCTCTTCGTTCTCTTGTATCAAATTCCCTCAAGTATCTTTGTTCATTTTCTATTTATCCTAGGTGTTTCTTTATCTTTTCTTTGTCTATTTTCAAATTCTTACGGTGGTTCGTTCAAGATTGCTCTTCTTTTGTAATCATATCAATTCTTTCGTTCATTCCAATCCTACCGGTGGTTGTTGAAGACCTTACCAAGTTTATGCTATATCTCTCTTAATCCTATCTTTGAGAATAAGTTGTATGCAATCCATTGCTTGTCATCAATTTAATTGGTGAAGGATAAGCATAACGTAATTCTTATTATTGTTTCATCCAAGTGATCTAATTTCCTGCTTTCCGGAGTGGTTCATCATATCACATTCTCGGTTCGAGATGCTTTATCTTTCCTTCTGGAGTTCCAAGTTTCCACTTTATCTCGTCGCAAAGCTTCATCCAATCACTGCAAGGCTTCACCTTGTGTTTTCAAACTTCTCTTTCCTTTTTTTGGTCATTCTTTCATTACCAGAGTTCTTCATGGAGGTTCTACATGATGGTTCACCAAGGATTTAATTCCTTCTCCAAGTGTTCATCGAGATTCTTTTCAGAGGAGTTCTAGCATTCTTCATCTTTCATCCAAAGTCCATTTCGTTCTATCTTATCTTTTGAGGTGGTGTTATGTCATTGTTGATAATTTTCCCTTCGTGTTTCATGATTCACATGTTGTCAAGAATGAGATATTTTAAATCCACCAATCTCTTCGTTGGAGCTATCTTGTGTCATGTTTCACTTAAAGCCATCCCTAAGGACGGTTGCTATTTGTGGTGCTCATAAATGATCCAAGTTCTTCATTTATCCTCCCGGTGAAATAAGTTTCTCGTCTCCTTGTTCATATCTATCCAATCTATTGTTTCCGTTAGTGGCAGAATTTCACCTCATAATTTTGGGATGTTTTCCATAAGCCCACAACAAGATTACTCTTTTCGTTGTTGGATTTCCAACAACTCCGTTCGATCCTTCTCCTAAATATGCTTTTTCAAGCTCATTTGAGGTAGAAGATGTTGTTTTCTCCTTCGTTCTTTTGACTCCATTCTTTTATCTCTTCTGGAGGTATTGAGGTGTTGCTCTCTTCACTCATCATCTCGTATCGTGAGGACCATGTTCTTTTTGTGCTTATCCTTTTAACCGGAGTGTCGTGTCCTCTTTTCAAGTATCCTCTCATCTTGTCAAGATCATGTTCAATTCCTTCCATTTATAGTCGGAGTGCTGTCCAAATTATATCATTCTTATTCCTTCTCCATCTTGTTTCAACCGGAGTGCTTGTATGTACTTTTGTCCGTTGCAACCCTTTTTCTTATGTCTCTCAACCTACAAGGTTCTAGTAATGTTCCTTGTTCCTCTTTTCTAACAGAGTGTTTTCAACTTTGTGCATCTTCGTTGTATTCTTTCGTTCAATTTGTTCAACCTCTCAAGGTTCGTGGTTTCACTCGTTTGTCAAAGAAGCAACTTAGTTTTACCTCTTCTCTTCCTCTTCCATTTCCCCTCCGGTGCCATCCTAGATCTCGGGACGAGATCCTCTCATAGTGGTGGAGTGTTGTGACGCCCCGAGACCGATGCTCGAGAAGACTTTCATATGTTCCGGGTTTCGCCGTGTGTTTCATTTGTGCCTGCCCTTTTATTTTTTTTGCATTGCATCATGTCATCATGCCATCTTCTCATAAATCTTTTGCAACTCAACTAAATAAATTGCATGGATCTTCGGTCCATTTAAATAGAGGGAAGAGTGACTTCTCTTTATAACATTATCCTCCTAATATTTAGGGAGCTATTATAAATATTCCATTAAATTGGAATCATCATAACACACGTGCAAAATAATTCCCATGTCTATTCCTCTTCGATTTTGACTTTCAAACCTTGCCAATATCTCTCATCTCTTTTATCGAGGCTCCTCCTAAATTCTCAACATTTTTGGCCACTCCTAAACCTTGTCCTAGTTCAAACCATTTGAATTAAAATTCAAATGAGTTTGAATTGAAATCTTGCATTCGTGCTAACTTCTATTTTCTTGGATTAAGCTCATTTTTCTGAGTCTGAGAAAATTAACGCCATGCTCCAATTCTTTCCCTAACCCTCTCTTCTTTTTTATTCACTAATGTTTTCTGCTAAAGAAAAAAAGGGGAGAGAGAGCATAGCCCGCGGGCCAATCAGGTCCAGTGGCCGGCCCATCCTACCCCTGCGGTCTCTTGGACCTCCACCCAGACCGGCCCAACCTCCCCTAGGTCCAACATGTCCCTATCTAACCCTAGCCCACTCAACCTCTCTCTGCCCGATCCCCTCTCTCCCCTTCGTTCTCCTCCTGGCGCCGCCACTCGCAGGGAGAGAGAGGAGCAGAGCCCTCAGCTCGATCCCGATCCCCTCGACCCCTTTCCTCCCAATCCCAAGCAACCCCGCCGCAGAGCACCACCGTCGCGCTGCACCGGTCGCGTCCATCTCCCTCACCCGCGCCTCGACCTCCTGCTTCCTTGACTCCAGCCGCCCCTGCCGGCGACCAACAGGCCGCTGCCATCCGTCTCCTCCGCCTGGAGCTTGCGCAGCCGCGTGCCCAGAGGTCGCCGCCCGCTCCTCCCTCTACCCCGCCTCTGCGCCGCCATTCTCCATGGCCGTTGCCGGCCAAGTTCAGAGGACCACCGCTCCACCTCGTCACCATGGCTGCTGCCTGTTTGTTGCCCACGGACCGGAGCCGCCCTTCCCCGTCGTCTCTCTCTGTCACCGGAGTCCCTGCGCGCCAAGTCCCTCAACCAGAGCACCGCGCCTACGCCCCTGCTTCCTCCTCGTCATCGGCGAGCGTCGCGCCATCTTCTTCACTTCCTACCATCGAGCGTCGTTGTGCCCTTGCTCCGTCCTCTGCTTCGCCTATGCACCACCGGCCTTCAAGCTTGATGCCCGCCCCGGCCATCTTCTCCTGCTGCCTTGAGAAGCCCCTTCACGACCGCAAGCGAGACCTCTGTTCTGCTATGTTTTGGACACGCCGAGAACCGAGGCCCTTTTGGTGCTGCTTCGCTTTGGAGGCGCCAAGATCCTCTCCGACAAGTGTACGACTACGTGGTGATTCGTGTGTACCACTACCGTTGCCCCGAAGACGTTGGAGTCATCAAGTACCCCTTCGAACGAACGTGAACGACTACCACCGCAAGAACGGGACCGGCAAGTCCGAAGACCCCAAGTACCACAACATCGATGACCACACAGACCGCCAAGACCGACTACGAGGATTCACCCAGTACCTTCGGAGGCGCCAAGCTTGACTACATGGACCGCCAAGTTCCGCTTTGAACGTGTACGACTACACTAAGACCGGTTCGACAAGTACCTCGTGAACGTATGTACCTCTACCGCCCCCGCGGGTCCGAAAAAAACCAAGTGTACAACTACCGTTGCCCCGAGGACGTTGGATCCACCAAGTACCTCTGTGAGAACGAACATGTACCACTACTTCCACTTCCGTCGCCAAGGAATGATAGTACCACTACTTCCTACGAACGTCCCGAGAACGTCTACTTCCCTACACCGCATCGAATTTGATCCGTTCCGAAAAGGCACGCTTCGAAGGTATAACCCCGAGACGACCACCCGTGGAACGTATGCATGAGTTGTATGAGATGCATGTTGGTTGTTGTAATCCGCCCGTGAACGTTAGTTGTTCCCTTGTTTGACACCGTCGTCTACCCGTGGGAACCCGGTATCCAGGAACACCCCATCTTCTTGCATGACACACTCACACCCACTTCCTTTTGCACCGGTATCTCAGTGAGCTATCGGAACCGGATTGTTGCCGTGGCACCATTTCCGTTGTCATTGTCGTGGCACCCCTTTCATTTCCGCCACGATGACAAATGCTTCATATCATACTCTTGTCAACTTTTCTAAATTGCATAAACATGTTCATGTCATCCACATCATGATAACAACAATTAAAATGTTTAAAATTGGTGTTGCATTAAATTGCTAATGCATATGGGGAGTTACCGGAATTGTTGTTGTTGTTGTTTCCGGCCTCATTTAAAATGCTTAACTATGTTTTCTACTCATGTTTCACCTCTTGCCATGTTTAAAACAGTTAATATTGTTGAGTACCTAAACGAGAGAGAACTAAATAAGTCATGTGGTGTTTTCTTCAATATGCAACTTCGTTGCATATTGATCTCCATTTAATTTGTAGTGTTGTTTGTTGCACTTTGCCATGCCATGCCTCATTAAACCGGTCATGCATCATACTTGTTTGCGCATCGTGCCATGCTTATGTGATGTTTGTTTACTATATTGCTTGCTTCTTTTCGGGTTGCCTCTCTCGTTAGCTTTGGTTTCATTCCAGAGTTGTGAGGATCCGTTTGGCTACGTCCGTTTGTCTTCTTCATGGACTCATTCTTCTTCCTTGCGGGATCTCAGGCAAGATGACCATACCCTCGAAATCACTTCTATCTTTGCTTGCTAGTTGCTCGCTCTATTGCTATTCCTATGCCGCGATACCTACCACATGCTTTATCATGCCTCCCATGTTGCCATGTCCAGCCTCTACCCCACCTTGTCCTAGCAAACCGTTGTTTGGCTATGTTACCGCTTTGCTCAGTCCCTCTTATAGCGTTGTTAGTGGCAGGTGAAGATGAAGTTTGTTCCATGTTGGAACATGGACATATTGGGATATCACAATATCTCTTATTCAATTAATGCATCTATGTAACGCCCCGAGACCGATGTGCTAGGTGTCCTCCAGTTATTCGCTGTTGTTGCCTTGTCATTCGCTTGCGTGTTGCATCTTGTCATGTCATCATGTGCATTGCATCATCATGTTTTCAAAACTTGCTTCTGTCCCGGCCTCCTCGTTCTCTCCATTGTCCGTTCTGAGCCCAGACACACTTGCACGCGCCCGCGGCATGTCCGAAATAATATTTTATAAGTGGCCGGAAAATGTTCTCGGAATGTGATGAGAGTTGACGCGTGGTCTTATTATAGTGTAGATAGACCGCCTGTCAAGTTTCATCGCATTCGGAGGTCGTTTGATAGCCCAACCGTTAAACTATAGCGGCATTATAGCCGGTCTAACGTCGGACGTTTTCGGTCTCCGGAAATAGTCGCTGGGCCTCCCTCTCTTCTCTTCTCTCAGCTCGAGACCGTCTACACTACCTACCGCCAGGTCCAACCTAACCTCTCTTGTCAGCCCGCGGCCCTCCTCGCGCGCGCGTCCAGAAATTGTCCCGGACCTGACCCGAGCAGTCGTCACCGTCGTGTCCGGATCATCCCCAAACATCTACAAAACATCTCCGTTTTGTTAATTGGCCCCCCTAACCTAATTATTCGCGACCGTCCGATTACGATCGGAGGGACGAGGTAGCCCCTAACCTAACCTGTGATGTATTTATACTCCACTCCTAGTCTTTTGGGACAAACCCTAAAATCTAGGAGATGTGCCCCGTCGCCCCCCCCGCCGCTTTCCAAATCCACATTGGGATCTCCTCCCGCAGCAACCACAACTCCACCTCGTTCTCAGCGCTGGTCCAACCAGCCCTCGCCCTCCACCTCGCTCGATCCAGCGCCTTCCCGAGCACTCGATGCACCGACGCCTTGCTCCATCCTCTCCGTCCTCCTGCCGTTGAGCAGCACCCGAGCTCGTGGATGCCCGGCGCCCGAAGCATCCTGCCCCACTGTTGATGCAGCTCCCCGTCGCCTCTCTCCTTCCCCTGTTTCTTCTCTCTCCCTCGCCTCACAGCCTCTGTCTTTTTCTTCAGGACAACAGGAGCATGCCCCACCATGGCCGCCTCATCCTGGAGCAAGCTCGCAGGCGTCCTCGTCATCCTAGAACCATCCGCCACCAAGACCGGCCGGATCTGGACGAACTCAAGCTTCCTCGCCCCGGATCCAGCCACCCCTGGTTCCCGTCGTGCCTCCCGCATTGGATTCGGTTGCCCCTGCTTCACCAAGTCCACTGCCGCCGCCTCGCACGTCCACGTCGCCGGCGAAAACAACAACAGCAGGGAGCCCAACTTGGTGTCCATGGAGTTTTCAGGCAGCCGTAGCCGCCTCAAGCTCGTCCTTCGGCCAGATCCGGGCCCTGCCGACCCCACCATCTCGCCTACGTCCGCCGTCCCAGTCCGCTCCGACCGGTCCCCGCCGAGGCCGCCTCGCCGGAGCTCCTGCCACGTCGCGCTGCAGCCGTTGACTGTTGTCTGCATCGCCCCTCACCTCCCCTGCTCGCACGACGCTGTGCGTTGACCGTGCCCTGCCTCTCCGATCGAAGCGCAGCCGCTGCCAGATGCAGCCTGCGTCCAGCCTCCCCATCGAGCCGGCCCATGAGGCTTGGTGAGCACCAGATCCGGTGCCCTCTCCTGTACACTGTTGGGCCATTCAGTTTCGGCCCGTAGATGTTTTTTTTCTAGTTATGCGAATTTGACTAATATCTAGGAGTTTGGCAGTTTTACAGAAAAGCCCCTCATGTTCATACATTTAATATCTCGCAAACTATGCATCACATGTAAAAACTTTATATATGATATATGCTTAGAATTTTGTCTAGTTTCATAATATCCAACTTTCATCTATGTTTAAAATGTTTAAAACTGCTGTTTGCATTAATTTGCTCCTATGCCATGTTAAAATGCTTTAATTCATAACTAAATAACCGTAACTCGGATTTTAATAAACCTTATATGTAAATGGGGTAGAAAAATGCCTAGTTTAACATGGTGGCCTTACGTAGCATGTTTAACAACTCTAAAATTGTGTTTAGGGCAGAACAGCACCAAATCTAAAATATGCATATGGGGATTTACCAGAATTTGTTGTTCGTTGTTTCAGGCCTCATTTAACCTTGACTAGATAGGTAGTTTACATTTGCTTCACCCCTTGCCATGTTAATCAACATTTAATATTGTTGAGTACCTAACGAGAGAGAACTAACTAAGTCATGTGGTGTTTTCTTCAATATGCAACTCCGTGGCATATTGAGCTCCACTTAATTTGTAGTGTTGTTTGTTGCACTTTACCATGCCATGTTCCATTAAACCGGACATGCATCATACTTGATTATGCATCATGCCATGTTCATGTGTTGGTTGTTTACTATGTTGTGTGCTTCTTTCCGGTGTTGCTTCTTCGGGTTGGTTCCGTTAACGTCGCGTTTGTGAGGACCCGTTCGACTACGCCCGTTTGTCTTCTTCATGGACTCGTTCTTCTTCCTCGAGGGATTTCAGGCAAGATGACCATACCCTCGAAATCACTTCTATCTTTGCTTGCTAGATGCTCGCTCTTTTGCTATGCCTATGCTGTGATACCTACCACTTGCTTATCATGCCTCCCATATTGTTAAGCCAAGCCTCTAACCCACCTTGTCCTAGCAAACCGTTGTTTGGCTATGTTACCGCTTTGCTCAGCCCCTCTTATAGCGTTGTTAGTTGCAGGTGAAGATGAAGTTTGTACCTTGTTGGTACATGGTTATGTTGTTCCTTGTTGGAACATGTTTACTGGTTCGGATATCACAATATATCTTATTGAATTAATGCATCTATATACTTGGTAAAGGGTGGAAGGCTCGGCCTTTTTGCCTAGTGTTTTGTTCCACTCTTGCCGCCCTAGTTTCCATCATATCGGTGTTATGTTCCCGGATTTTTGCGTTCCTTACGCGGTTGGGTGATAATGGGAACCCCTTGACAGTTCGCCTTGAATAAAACTCCTCCAGCAATGCCCAACCTTGGTTTTACCATTTGCCACCTAGCCTCTTCTTTTCCCTTGGGGTTCTGGAGCCCAAGGGTCATCTTATTTAAACCCCCCCGGGCCAGTGCTCCTCTGAGTGTTGGTCCACCTCGTCAGCCGCCGGTGGCCACCAGGGGCAACTCTGGGCTGGCCTACCAGAAGTTTAGACAATCTGAGTGTGCCCTGAGAACGAGATATGTGCAGCTCCTATTGGGATTTGTCGGCACATTCAGGCGGTGTTGCTGGATTTATTTTAACTTGTCGAAGTTGTCTTGTAGAACCGGGATACCGAGTCTGATCGGAATGTCTCGGGAGAAGGTATATCCTTCGTTGACCGTGAGAGCTTGTCATGGGCTAAGTTGGGACTCCCCTGCAGGGATTTGAACTTCCGAAAGCCGTGTCCGCGGTTATGGGCAGATGGGAATTTGTTAATGTCCGGTTGTAGAAAACCTGAAGTTGACCTTAATTAAAATACATCAACCGCGTGTGTTACCGTGATGGTCTCTTCTCGGCGGGGTCTGGAAAGTGAACACGGTGTTGGAGTTATGCTTGACGTAGGTTGTTCTAGGATCACTTCTTGATCATAGTTTCTCGATCGTGCTTTGCCTTCTCTTCTCGCTCTCTTTTGTGAATAGGTTAGCCACCATATATGCTAGTCGCTTGCTGCAACTCCACCTCATACCTTTTACCCTTCCTATAAGCTTAAATAGTCTTGATCGCGAGGGTGTGAGATTGCTGAGTCCCCGTGACTCACAGATACTTCCAAAACCAGCTTGCAGGTGCCGTTGAACCGTGCAGATGACGCAATGAAGCTCAGGAGGAGCTCGATGAAGATCTTGTCCTTTATGTTGTTTTGATCCAGTTGATCAGTAGTGGAGCCCAGTCGGGACAATCGGGGATCTGTGTAGCTTTTGGGGTAATCTTCTTTTATTTTGGTTCCTTAGTCGGACCTTGATTGTATTTGGATGATGTAATGCTTTATTCATGTAATTGTGTGAAGTGGCGATTGTAAGCCAACTATGTATCTTTTTCCCCTATTGTATTACATGGGTTGTGTGAAGATTACCTCACTTGCGACATTGCTTTCAATGCGGTTATGCCTCTAAGTCGTGCTTCGACACGTGGGAGATATAGCCGCATCGAGGGCATTACAATCTATATACTTGGTAAAGGGTGGAAGGCTCGGCCTTATGCCTGGTGTTTTGTTCCACTCTTGCCGCCCTAGTTTCCATCATACCGGTGTTATGTTCCTTGATTTTGCGTTCCTAACACGGTTGGGTTACAAGGGAACTCCTTGACAGTTCGCCTTGAACAAAACTCCTCCAGCAAGGCCCAACCTTGGTTTTACCATTTGCCACCTAAGCCTTTTCCCTTGGGTTCTGCAGACTCTAGGGTCATCTTTATTTTAACCCCCTGGGCCAGTGCTCCTCTGAGTGTTGGTCCAAACTAGAGCCCCTTGCAGCGCCACCTCGGGGAAACTTGAGGGTTGGTTTTAGTTGTACGGATTGCTCGTCCGGTGTGCCCTGAGAACGAGATATGTGCAGCTCCTATTGGGATTTGTCGGCACATTCGGGTGGCTTTGCTGGTCTTGGTTTACCATTGTCGAAATGTCTTGTAACCGGGATTCTGAGTCTGATCGGGTCTTCCTGGGAGAAGGAATATCCTTCGTTGACCGTGAGAGCTTGTGATGGGCTAAGTTGGGACACCCCTGCAGGGTTTTGAACTTTCGAAAGTTGTGCCCGCGGTTATGGGCAGATGGGAATTTGTTAATGTCCGATTGTAGAAAACTTGACACTTAACTTAACTAAAATGCATCAACCGCGTGTGTAGCCGTGATGGTCTCTTTCCGGCGGTGTCCGGGAAGTGAACACGGTGTTGGTGTTATGCTTGAACGTAAGTAGTTTCAGGATCACTTCTTGATCACTTCTAGTTCACGACCATGCTTTGCCTTCTCTTCTCGCTCTCATTTGCGTAAGTTAGCCACCATATATGCTAGTGCTTGCTGCAGCTCCACCTCACATACCTTTTACCTACCCATAAGCTTAAATAGTCTTGATCGCGAGGGTGTGAGATTGCTAAGTCCCCCGTGACTCACAGATACTTCCAAAACCAGCTTGCAGGTGCCGATGATACCAGTGCAGATGCCGTAGCTGAGCTCAAGTGGGAGCTCGATGACGATCGTGTGTGTTGAGTTGTTTCATTTCCAATTGATCAGTAGTGGAGCCCAGTCGGGGTGATCGGGGATCTTTTACATTAGGGGTGGTCTTCTTTTATTTTGGTTCCGTAGTCGGACCTTGATTGTATCTGGATGATGTAATGCTATGTTCATGTATTGTGTGAAGTGGCGATTGCAAGCCAACTCTGTACATCTTTCTTATTCAGTACATGGGATGTGTAAAGATTACCCCTCTTGTGACATGCCTACAATGCGGTTATGCCTCTAAGTCGTGCTCCGACACGTGGGAGATATAGCCGCATCGTGGGTGTTACACTGGCATTGACTACGATGAGACTTTTTGTCCCATCGTCAAGCCAACCATGATCCGCATTGTGCTCAGCATCGCCGTCTCACATGCTTGGACGGTTCATCAGCCGGACGTCAAGAATGCGTTTCTCCATGGCGATCTTGATGAGGTGGTACATTGTGAGCAGCCGCCCGGCTTCATCGACCCTACACGCCCCAACCACGTCTGCCTACTCCACAAGTCCCTCTATGGACTCAAGCAGGCTCCCCGCGCGTGGTACCAGCAGTTCACTCATCACACTCATCGACTGGGATTTGTGGCTTCCCATAGCGACGTGTCTCTGTTCGTGCTTCGGCGAGGTTCTGAGATGGCCTACTTGCTCCTCTACGTGGACGACATCATCCTCACCGCATCCAGCGTCGGGATTCTCCAGCACATCACCGACCAGCTTTACCGGGAGTTCTCCATGACCGATCTCAGGGACTTGACTTACTTGCTCGGGATCTCGGTCTCTTGGTCCGCTTCAGGGATGCTTCTCTCGCAGCGCTAGTTCACCATCGACCTTCTTCACCGTGTTGGCATGATGGATTGCAACCTATGTGTTACGTCCATTGACACCCATTGCAAGCTCTCCGCCGATGAGGGTCCCCTCGTCACCGATGCTACTGAGTACCGGAGTTTTGCCGGGGCCCTTCAGTACCTGACGCTCACTCGCCCCGACATTGCTCATGCTATCCAGCAAGCGTGCCTCTACATGCACGCTTCCCAGGAACCTCGTCTCAACCTCGTCAACAGGATTCTTCGCTATGTTCGTGGCACCCTCTACCATGGTCTTCAGCTCCACTCCATACCAGCCGCCTCGCTCACTGCCTACTCCGACGCGGATTGGGCCGGCTACCCCGACACCCGACGCTCTACCTCTGGCTACTATGTCTACCTCGGTGACAACCTGGTGTCTTGGTTCTCCAAATGCCAGGCCACGGTGTCTCGCTCCAGTGCCGAGGCCGAGTACAGAGCCGTGACACATGTCGTGGCTGAGTGCTGCTGGCTTCGACGGCTTATTCTTGAGCTTCATTGTCCTCTTCCGTCCGCAACCATTGTCTTCTGTGATAACGCTAGTGCTGTTTACATGGCATGTAACCCGGTCCAGCATCGCCGCACGAAGCACATCGAGATCGACATCCACTTCGTTCGCGAGAAGGTGTCTCTCGATCAGATTCGGGTTCTCCATGTGCCATCCTCACAACAGTTTGCCGATATCATGACGAAGGGCTTACCATCTCAGCTCTTCTTGGACTTTCGGTACAGTTTATGCATTCGACTGACGCACAAACTGTGTGTGTGGGGGGTGTTAAAGTATAACTTTGTATAGCTAACCTCGCGTATTATGTTTGCATAGGGTTGTACATATACGCGTATAGGGTTTATTTCTTGGTTTCCAAGACATGTAATCCTGCTATAAATATATGAGCCGATCGCCCCTTGAGAGGCGTCTTCCCTCAAACCGTTTCACGCTTATAAAAAATATGTTTTTATATGTTATGTCATTTGACTGTGACTTTGTTAAGTCTCACCACTTTTTATACGAGATGGGTTTCGACACTCGCAGACGACACAATGACACAAGGCATTCCAAAACTCTGCAATACCCATAAAGTTCGGGCATATCACCATTGAGAGCACCTGGATTACATGATTGTGGAACATAGGAATAAAAAACAGACATATCTTTCCTCAAAAGAAAAAAACACATATCCTCCAGAGTTGACAGTGCAAAAAAAGAAGACGATAAAATACACAATAATTGCATGATAATTGTTTGGTAGGAACACATGAAAATAAAGATAAAATGCCTCAATCCCACGCGATCGAGTCTAGAAAAAGGTTGGCGTGGATGTCCAAATTCCTATGAAACTGAGGCATATGAATCCATTATGTAGGAATTTGGGCGCCATCATTTCTTTGATCCAAAGATAATCCTCAGGAAAAATTTGAAATAATTGAAATCCTAAAAAATCCAAGCGTGATTCACAAAAAAGGAAAAACGTATCACAATTTTTCATGGGCGGAATGGGCTTGCCATTCCAGCGTCCCTCTCGCTCTTTATACTTTGTTGTATACTAGAAAGGTTGGAAGCGCTTCACTGCATTGCTAGTGTTGTTGGGATTCATATTTTTTTTTCATTTAGCGAGTGGAGGATATGATAGTTGTATTTTTTCTAAGAATGCAGTGTTTTGGTGGGTTCTTCCTGACGATATGATTTTGTGTTATATGTTAATTAACTTATACTTATGTAGGTTAGTTTTTTCGCTCATGGCCACATGTATTATATAGGTGTTATAGTGTCGCATATTGACACTTTTTTGCCAGGTTGTGAGAGGGGCGATGATTGTTTTTATAGGCTAATAGCTGTCAATTGATTTAAAAAATCGTTGACTCCGTCAAATTCATAAACCAAATCTAAATTGAATACATATCGTTGACTTAGTCAAAATAATAAGCAAATCTAAAATTAAACATCTAGGAGAAACCTCAAATTGGGGAGCATATAGTTAAGGGAAAAGTATATATTTTTTTGACCCTGAACTTTCTCGGAAATATAAAAATGGTCCTTCAACTTTGAAACCAGCAAAATTCAGTCCCTCAACTTATGAAACCGGATTAGTTTAGTCCCTCTGCTCAATTGAAGTGGTTTTGAGTTGACATGGCGTGGTTTTGACTGTTCTTGGTCCACGTGTCAACATTACTCTCATTTCTTCTTATCACTGTTGTAGTCATTTTGTCGAGCACATGGCGTGCGGTGTCAGCCGCTCCTGGCGGTATGCCTCTGTCCTAATGTTGAGTGATTCAGAGCTTGTGGAGGCAGCGAGCAGGTAGGTGAGAGAGCGCACGATGTGCAGAAGGCAGTAACAAGGGATCGTCGGGTGGCATGGATCAAGTGGCAGCGGCATCGGGGTCGAACTCGTCCGCACCTCGTGGCGCCATATGAAAGTGCAACTATCCCTGGGTGGTTTTGGTAATTCCTAACAACATATAAATCATTGAGCTAATGCTACTTAAAGATAAACATTTCAGGAAAGCTCAGTGATTCGCATGGCATGTATATGAAAAGTGGATCCCTCAAAATACTAAGGACAAAGAATTGGCTCAAGCTCAAAGCTCAGGACTCTATATCTTTTCATTTTAAGTGATCCAAGATCACATTGAGTCCATAGGAAAAGCCAATACTATTAAGAGGGGATGAGGTGTTGCCTAATGGCTTTCTTGCTCAAAGTGCTTAGTGATATGCTCCAAAACCCTCAACTACGTTCTCACATCCACATATGTCCCAAACCAAAAGTCAAACTCGGCCCCACCGATATTTTCTATCCAGCGCCACCGAGTTCAGTTGACATAGCCATTGCCAGAAACCCTAGTCTTTTCGGTCTCACCGATAGGGATCTCAGTCTCACCGAGATGGGATTGTAATCTCTCTGTTTCCCTTCATAACGTTTCGGTTAAACCGAGATGAGCGATCGGTCCCACCGAGATTTCAATGCAAACTCTCTGTTTCCCTTTCGTAACGTTTCGGTCGAACAGAGATGAGCGAATCGGTCCCACCGAGTTTTCTTGACTAACTCTCTGTTAGTCCATTACCAAAATCGGTCTCATCGAGTTTGTGTAATCGGTCTCACCGAGATTACGTTATGCCCTAACCCTAACAAAATCGGTCCCACCGAGTTGACATGTCGGTCCCACCGAGAACCCTAACACTCACATTTTGAACTAAATCGGTCTGTCCGAGTTGTATGATTCGGTCCCACCGAGTTTGGTGATTTGTGTGTAACGGTTAGATTTTGTGTGGAGGCTATTTATACCCCTCCACCCAGTCTTAATTTTTGGAGAGAGCCATCAGAACATGCCTACACTTCCAACAAATATTTTTTGAGAGAGAACCACCTACACTTGTGTTGAGGTCAAGATATTCCACTCCAACCACATAAATCTTGATCTCTAGCCTTCCCCAAGTTGCTTTCCACTCAAATCATCTTTCCACCAAATCCAAATCCTGTGAGAGAGAGTTGAGTGTTGGGGACACTATCATTTGAAGCACAAGAGCAAGGAGTTCATCATCAACACACCATATATATATATCCTTTTGGAGAGTGGTGTCTCCTAGATTGGTTAGGTGTCACTTGGGAGCCTCCGTCAAGGTTTTGGAGTTGAACCAAGGAGTTTGTAAGGGCAAGGAGATCGCCTACTTCGTGAAGATCTACCTGAGTGAGTCAAGTACTTTGTGGGCGACGGCCATGGTGGGATAGACAAGGTTGCTTCTTCGTGGACCCTTCGTGGGTGGAGCCCTCCGTGGACTCGCGCAACCGTTACCCTTCGTGGGTTGAAGTCTCCATCAACGTGGATGTACGATAGCACCACCTATCAGAACCACGCCAAAAATCTCTGTGTCTCCAATTGCGTTTGCATACTCCAAACTCCTCCCTTTACCTTCATATGCAATTGTTTTACTTTCCACTACTATACTCTTAGAATTGCATGTTTAGGTTGATTGCTTGACTTGTGCTAAGTTGCTAAAATCTGCCAAGAACTAAAATTGGGAAAAGGCTAGATTTTTATTTGGTCAAGTAGTCTAATCACCCCCTCTAGACATACTTTTGATCCTACAAGTGGTATCAGGGTTTTGGTCTCCATTTGCTTTGATTTCCAGCTTTTGGTGGTCATAGCCTTGGTTTCACAACCTAGGAGAGTATGGCGTCCAGCAAGGGAAATTACCACCGTAGAGGTCCTTACTTTGATGGTACAAATTTTGCTAGTTGGAAGCATAAGATGAAAATGCATATTCTTGGACATAAACCCACCGTTTGGGCTATTGTGTGTATTGGATTGCAAGGTGAATTCTTCGATGGGAGAGAACCAAACCGTGAAGCTACCACGGAAGATTTGAAGATGCTACAGTATAATGCTCAAGCTTGTGATATTCTCTTCAACGGATTATGCCCCAAAGAATTCAACAAAGCAGCCGTCTTGAGAATGCAAAGGAAATTTGGGATACTTTGATTGATATGCACGAAGGTACTGAATTTATCAAGGAATCCAAATTGTATGTGCTTCAAAGTCATCTTGACAAGTTCAAAATGAAGGATGGTGAAGGTGTCGCTGAAATGTACTCTATACTTGCTCTCATCACAAATGAGATTGCCGGCTTAGGAAGTGAAGAGATGACCGATAGATTCATCATCAAGAAGATCCTAAGAGCCTTGGATGAAAAATATGATACTGTGTGCACATTGATCCAAATGATGCCCGATGACAAAGATCTCAAGCCAACAGAAGTTATTGGAAGAATTGTTGCTCATGAGATGCCACTCAAGGATAAGGAAGAGCTTCACAACAAGTCAAGTGGTGCTTAAAAGCCTCTTGTGATGCTCCCACATCATCAAGTGAGAAGCAAACCTTCAATGAAGAATTGAGTCTAATGGTGAAGAACTTCAACAAGTTCTACAAGAGTAGAAGCAAGGAAAGAAGTTCCAAGTCAAGGTCCTGTAATGAAAAGAGATCTTCTAGTCGTGAGCGCAATTGCTACAATTGTGGAAGACCCGGACACTATTCCAATGAGTGTACAACTCCCTACAAAAGAAGAAGTAGAAGAGAAGAATCACCATCAAGAGAGAGAAGGAGTAGAGATGATCGTTATGAACGAAGAACCTCTCGGAGAAGCAAGGACTCGGAAAGGAAGGACAAGTCATCAAGGAGCTACACAAAAAGAAGACATCAAGCTCATGTTGGTGAATGGGTATCTGGTTCCGACTCCGACAATCGCTCTAAAAGAAGTTATCACTCCGACTCCGAATATACTCAAGATCAAGGTGTTGCCGGACTAGCACTTGTGACAACCAACTCCTACGACATATTTGACTCACCAAATGAAGGAATTAGAAGATGCTTCATGGCTAAAGGCCAAAGGTAACACACCCCGAGTATGTTGATTTAAATAGTGATGAAGATGATTTGCTAGGAGATGATGATTTACTTGTTGACAACTCTAGTTATGAAAACTATGATGAGCTTGCTATTAACCATGATAATCAAGATAAAACGAATGATGATGATAAGAAGGAGATTGAGCGCCTAACTAAAGAACTAAACACTCTTAAGTTAGCTCATGAAACTACCTTGGAAGATCATCGAGAACTTTTAAAGACTCATGATAAGCTACGCTTTGAAAAGCTCAACCTTGAGCAAGAACATGAGTTTTTAAAGGCAATCAATGATGATCTTCGCAAGAAAAGTTCTTCTTACATTGCCAAGCGTTTACTCTTGTCTACTTACATGACACAAGTTAAATCTAGTAACAAGAACAAGAAAGATTCTTCATCTAATAGTAACAACAATCATGCTAAATCAAATGTTGTTGCTTCTAGTTGCTCTCTTGATCCCACTAATGATTCTCTTAGCCAAGTTACACTTGAGCAAGAAAATAGCTTATTGAAGGGAATTATAGAGAAAGGTGTTTACAAGAGCCTTGCCGGAAGTAAGCAATTTGAGGAAATTGTACACAAGCAAGGAAGACACCGGAAGAATCAAGGTGTTGGTTTTGAACGAAAGTTCAATGCCAATGGAGTTGAGTGGGAAGAAGATCAATACCCCAAGACGAAGTTTGTTCCTCAACAAGAGAAGTATGATCCTACTTCTTTCCAAGGAAAACAAGCCCAAGATGATCTTCCACCACAAGACCACAAGCTAAAAGGCAAGGACAAGCTTCAAGAGGAGATTGATGCATTTGAAGAAGCACCTAAGGCCTTGGTAAAGTGGGTTCCCAAGACTACATCAAGTTCTACTTCATCAAGTATGACTACAACTCCAAGGATTCCCATCAAGATGGTGTGGATCCCGAAGAAGAAGAACTAGAGAGTTCTTGAGGGTGACTCCACCAACATACTTCACTCATATCATTTTGGCAAGGACAAGTGCAAACAACTTTCCTATCTTGCACTAGTTCAAGGAGTCACAAACCCTCTTGTTGGTAAGACAAGGGACAAGGTAACCTAATGCTTCCATGGACATCATCTTGTGTACACATCACTCTATGTCTATGGATATCCTTGTTTGTTCCTTGTGGGACTAACCCATGTAGGTATTGAAAGTGCAACTCACTCCAAAGAATTGCTCCGAATGATCTACATCAACATTGAGCATCCACATCTTCAACACCCACATGAAGTCATCATCGACAAAACCCAAGGTTAGTTGATCCCTCTTAGGCGGGATTTCACATCTAGGGGGAGCTTTACTCTAATCAATTGAGTTAAAGAAACTCTAATGGTGTGAACACAACAATGCTTTATGAAAAGGTGGTAACCCCACTTGTGCTTAAACGATGACTATGGCCTATGATCAAATGTTCTCATTTGACTCCTAAGTCAATACACTCATATATAGATGACCTAGTCATCGCCAATTGCTTGATAGATGCTAGAGTGTTTGTGCATGCTTTGTCACATATTTCTTTTGCCATTTTATTGTGTGAGCATGTTGGTTGCATATTTTACTCATTCGAGGACATCCATTTGTTGCTTTGATTGTTTGGCCTTTTTCTCTTTTGCCAAATGGATGGACAAGAATGCCTAAGAACTCCCTCTAGCTATCTATGCTTTTCTCGTCCCAAACTCTATTCATGCTACATCACAAAGTTTGAACAAGTCAGATTCGAACCACTCTGTGTGAGGAGCACTCGGAGTTCCCGATTCGTCATAGACTTAAACTTCCAAAACCTCTTTGTGTATTTCAGTCTGAGCGATTCATCCTTTTCGGTCCTACCGAGATCACTTAGTTGATCTAGGTTTTAAATCTCGGTGCAACCAATTAGAACCTTTCGATCACATCAAGTTGCAGTAATTGCCTGCAGTTTTGCATCTTGGTGCCACCGAGTTGTTCCACTCGGTCACACCGACGGGGTCAGGTTATATATACCGACGGGCCAAAATTTGGAAATTTTTCCGAAACCCTTCGCTCGCGCATAACCTACTCTGCCTCTTCGGGTCTCCGGATCATCCTCTCGCCGTTAGCGACCTCCCGCCACTTGTCTCTGCTGCCGTCAATGGCAATCTGCCCCGCTGTCGGTGTCAAAACCGGCGGATCTCGGGTAGGGGGTCCCGAACTATGCGTCTAGGTCGGATGGTAACAAGAGGCAGGGGACATGATGTTTTACCATGGTTCGGGCCCTCTTGATGGAGGTAAAACCCTACGTCCTGCTTGATTAATATTGATGATATGGGTAGTACAAGAGTAGATCTACCACGAGATCAAGGAGGCTAAACCCTAGAAGCTAGCCTATGGTATGATTGTTGTTCGTCCTACGGACTAAAACTCTCCGGTTTATATAGACAGCGGAGAGGGCTAGGGTTACACAGAGTCGGTTACAATGGTAGGAGATCTACATATCCGTATCGCCAAGCTTGCCTTCCACGCCAAGGAAAGTCCCTTCCGGACACGGGACGAAGTCTTCAATCTTGTATCTTCATAGTCCAGGAGTCCGGCCGAAGGTATAGTCCGGCCATCCGGACATCCCCTAACCCAGGACTCCCTCAGTAGCCCCTGAACCAGGCTTCAATGACGACGTGTTCGGCGCGCAGATTGTCTTCGCCATTGCAAGGCGGGTTCCTCCTCCAAGTACTTCATAGAAGATTTTGAACACAAAGGTAGTGTCCGGCTCTGCAAAATAAGTTTCCACATATTGCCATAGAGAGAATAATATTTACACAAATCTAATCTGCTGACATACTCCATAGCGTGACATCACACCATGACCAAGTCTATATTCGAATCGTTTTACTGTCCCACCTCAGCGCATTTAGCAAGGCGGTTTCCTTGGCACGCCTTGTTAAAGCAGAGATCGTGTCCCCTTATTCCGGGATTCTCATCAATACGGGTGTGGGTAACCCAACCGCGCCATTGACTACGGCGCTTGGGAGATAAGCGAGTTTTACCAGGCTGGTGGGGGCGCATAGTCGCATCCGCCCATATAAGGGGATAAGGATCCACCTTTTCATTCACGCCTTCTTCCTCCTTTGCCTATCCATTTCCGCGCACTCGAGCTCCAGCGCCCAAGTCCGCACACCCCACCTCAACCTTCTCCAGCCATGTCCGGAGCGGGAGGCAAGTGGATGGTCTCCTCCGTCACAGAGGGACATATCAAAAGACTGAGGAAGGCCGGATACTTGTCTAACGACATTGCGCACCGGCTTCCCGAAGAGGGGCAACTCATCCCCACCCCTAGGCCCCATGAGAGGGTGGTGTTCCTCCCCCATTTCCTCCGCGGACTGGGCTTCCTTCTCCACCCATTTGTCCGGGGGCTCATGTTCTACTATGGCCTGGATTTCCACGATCTGGCCCCGAACTTTGTCCTCAACATCTCGGCGTTTATCATCGTGTGCGAGGCTTTCTTCCGCATCCGCCCCCATTTCGGCCTATGGCTCAAGACTTTCAATGTCAAGCCGAAGGTGGTGCGCGGCACCCAAGTGGAGTGCGGAGGAGCCATGGTGGGCAAGATGCCCAACGTCCTATGGTTCGAGGGCTCCTTCGTGGAGTCCCTAAAGGGGTGGCAATTGGGGTGGTTTTACATCACCGAGCCGCACGACCCTGAATGGGTCGCAACCCCCGAGTTCTGATCCGGACCCCCTACGCGGCTTGCCTCCTGGAAAGAGACGGGCCTGTCGTGGGGTAAAAAAGGAGAGCTGGCCGGACTCCAAACATGCGTCCAAACCCTGGTGGACAGGAAGCTCAAACTTGTCAACGTAGTCCAGGTTATGCTCATCTGCCGGATCCTCCCGTGTCAACAACGGGCTTTCAACCTGTGGGAGTTCGACCCGGTGCGGCACCAAACTCTGAGCAGGCTCTTCGACACGACGCACGAAGATGCCTGCAAGGTGCTTTTCAAGGGCGCCGAAGCCCCCGCATCCGCCACCGAGGATCGCGGATTCAGCATGCAGCGTCACACTCGTGTGGTAAGCTGCTTTTCCCTTTTACAGGGTATTAGTTTTTCATAGTTTGACTCCATGCGGGATCTAAGCTCCCTTACCTTTGACAGGATTGGCAGGAGACGTCCGGACAGATCAACTGTCCGGCTCCTTTGCCCGAAGGCCCAGCGGACGCTCGCTTGGCGAAGCTGCTGGTTCCGGCACCCTATGTGGTGCCGGAGAAGAAGGCCAAGAAGAAGGCCACGGGGACTCGAAAGAGTGCCCGGCGCCAGGAGGTGTCGGATTCATCATCCGACGACTCCAAGGCGCACTCCTCCCATGAAGACGAGGAGGAGGAAGAAGAGACCTCTCCCCCTCCAGCGAGGGGAGGGAAGACAAGGAAGGCCGCCCCAACCGGGGAGGCCGAAGGGTCCAAGAGGGGGAAGACCCCTCCTCCGGACTACTCCACCAACGCCGACGATGGTGAAGAGGAGTGGCCGCACAGGGCCAATGTAACACCCCGAATGTAATTTACCTTATATGTATCCCAACTCTTGCCGTTTCCGGCGCTAAGTTATTTTATTTCCTCGGGTTCAGGTTTTTGTTACCGTGTGTTGTTGCCTTTGTCATGCATCTCATATTATGTCATCATGTGCATTGCATTTGCATACGTGTTTGTCTCATGCATCCGAGCATTTTCCCCGTTGTTCGTTTTGCATTCCGGCGCTCCTATCTCCTCCGGTGGTCCTTTCTACCTCTTTTCATGTGTGGGGGTTAGACATTTCCGGATTGGACCGAGACTTTCCAAGCGGCCTTGGTTTACTACCGGTATACCGCCTGTCAAGTTTCGTACCATTTGGACTTCGTTTGATACTCCAACGGTTAACCGAGGGACCGAGAAGGCCTCGTTTGTGTTGCAGCCCAACACCCTTCCAATTTGTCCCAAAACCTCTCCCATCGTCTAGAGCGTTCGATCACGATCGCGTGGCCAAAAACCGCGCTCAATTTGGAGACTCCTAGCTCCTCCTACCTCTATATATAGGCCTCTCCCCGAAAATCCCGGATCCAAAACCACCCCTAACCCTAAAAAAAATCCTAGCGCCGCCGCCGGACATGTCCGCCGCCGCCCGGACACACCGCCGCTGCCAATCGCCCCGCGCCACCTATCCCGCCTGAAGCCCCACTTCGCCGCGCCGTCGTGCCGCCGCCCGGCCCGCTCGGCCCGCGGGAGGCCCCCGCGGCCCGCCTCCGCCGCCTCTCGCCCGAGGCCGCACCTCCCTCGCCACGCCGCCCGCGCCGGCTGCCGCCTCCGCCGCGACGCGCCTCGTCGCCAACGCCGACCCCGCCTCCTCCTGCCGAGCGCCGCCATAGCCTCCTACACCGGCCGCCTTCGCCCTCCGGCGCCGGCGCCGCCCGCCACCGTCCTCCGCCGGCCACCGCCGCCTCCTCGCCCCCGCAAGCCGGCGCCGCCCCGACCTCCCCTCACTCCGGCGAACCTCGGGCGCCGCGCTCCGCTACTATTCCGGCGAGATCCGATCAAGGCTACAGTAAACCCTAGATTTGAGGGTTGACTTTGTCTCCTAACTCCCATATTTTTTTTTCATGTTTTTCGACATGCCGTTACTCCGCATCTGTAGCTCCGATTTGCACGTGTAGCATATCAAAATGTTCGTCTCAGAGAGTGCATCATTTCATCTCATTGCATCATTTTCATTTGAGCTCATTTTGGTGCCCGAAATGCTGCTGGAAGAGGGCTATGTGATAAAATTGTCAGATCTGTTTCATCAAATGGATATTTGTCATTTTTGCCATGATTAATGTGTGCATGATATGCTGTTGAGCTCTACATGAGTTTTGTTATATGCCATGCCATCTTTATAGAGGTGCTTACCATGTATTTTTGTGATATGCGTGGTCACTAGCACATGCTTGCAAAGTAGCGTAATCGGTAATGCTGATTTCAGGGACTTGGAATTTCACTAAGTCCTTGTCCTGATTTTGTCATTATGCCATATGTTCATGTTGTTTCCTAGTGATCCGTGCCTCTTTTGAGGATGATCAGTAAGGATGATTTGTTAACATTGTGGTGCTCTATCCATGAATGTCTTTGTTTGCATTTATGGAGCACCCTAGCTTGATTCAATCGAGCTCTACTTTTGCTATTTCGTGAATCCTGGCAGATTGTTGACTTGTTAGCGATTTTGCCGAGGATGTTGCTATTGATCCGTGCATGCTATGTTGTTGTTCTTGCCATGTCTAGCTTCTATGCCATGTATTCTTGATGGGTGTATGCTTAGTTTGTCATGCCATGCTCTGTAGTGAGTGTATCGAGCTCGTGAACATGCCTACTCGTTAACTGATTTGCATGCTCCAGTTTTTCACTAAGTCTGGAATTTGATTATGTTTTTGCCATGTTCACATGCTTGCAATTGTATTTTCTGATCCCTTTTGGCTCAAGGTCACTAAGGGACTTTTGTTAAGTGCTTTCAGTAGCTTGATGCCATGTCTTGATTTGCCATGTTAAGTTCCTGTAGCATGTAGTTTTCATGCTCCAAAGTGTGCTTCCTGATGTTAAATTCCAGACTAGTGTTAATTTCACTAAGTCTGAAACCTGTTATCGTTTGCATTTTTGCCATGTTTGTTTGAACCTGTTAATGGATGAATTGGCCGTAGCTCAGTGTTCATCTTTTGTCAAGCATCATGAATGGATCCCTGCCATGTATTTTGTTGTCATGTTTGAGTGCTTTAGCATACTTATCTTGATGCATTTAGATGGCTACTTGCTGTTTATCGCAGACCGGTGCCATATTTGTTTTGCTTGCCATTTTCAAACCGTGCATCCGATTCCGGTGATCTTTATATCGATTTCAACCGAAATCACCTCACATTTCCAGTGGCACTCTTGGTTTTCCAAGTTGAGGCCAGGTTCAATCATTCCTTGTCAAATCTTGCATATGCATCACATACCGCATCCCGCATAACATACCATGTTCGCATCATGTTGTTTGAGCATTGCACATGGTTGATTGTGTTCCTTTTGCTTATTTGTCTTGTTTGGGTAGAGCCGGGAGACGAGTTCGCGAACGAGGAGCCCGTTGAGTTTGCTTACGAGGATCAAGTCAACTCTGACAACTTTTCAGGCAAGATGATCATACCCTCGAAATCACTTCTATCTTTGCTTGCTAGATGCTCGCTCTTTTTCTATGCCTATGCTACGATGCCTACCACTTGCTTATCATGTCTCCCAAATTGCCATGTCAAACCTCTAACCCACCATGTCCTAGCAATCCGTTGATTGTCTATGTTACCGCTTTGCTCAGCCCCTCTTATAGCGTTGCTAGTTGCAGGTGAAGATTGGAGATCGTTCCTTGTTGGAACATTGTTTATTGTTGGGATATCACTATATTATCTTCTTATCTTAATGCATCTATATACTTGGTAAAGGGTGGAAGGCTCGGCCTTTTTCCTAGTGTTTTGTTCCACTCTTGCCGCCCTAGTTTCCGTCATATCGGTGTTATGTTCCCGGATTTTGCGTTCCTTACGCGGTTGGGTTATAATGGGAACCCCTTGACAGTTCGCCTTGAATAAAATTCCTCCAGCAATGACCAACCTTGGTTTTACCATTTGCCACCTAGCCTCTTTTTCCCTTGGGTTTCCGGAGCCCAAGGGTCATCTTATTTAAACCCCCCCGGGCCAGTGCTCCTCTGAATGTTGGTCCAAACAGAGCCACTTGCAGCGCCACCTCGGGGAAACTTGAGGGTTGGTTTTAGTTGTACGCAGTGTTCATCTGAGGGTGCCCTGAGAATGAGATATGTGCAGCTCCTATCGGGATTTGTCAGCACATTCGGGCGGTGTTGCTGGACTTGTTTTACCATTGTCGAGGATGTCTTGTAAAACCGGGATGCCGAGCCTGATCGGAATGTCTCGGGAGAAGGAATATCCTTCGTTGATCGTGAGAGCTTGTGATGGGCTAAGTTGGGACTCCCCTGCAGGGATTTGAACTTTCGAAAGCCGTGCCCGCGGTTATGGGCAGATGGGAATTTGTTAATGTCCGGTTGTAGATAACTTGAAACTTAACTTAATTAAAATGAATCAATCGCGTGTGTAACCGTGATGGTCTCTTCTCGGCGGAGTCCGGGAAGTGAACACGGTGTTGGAGTAATGTTTGACGTAGGTTGTTATAGGATCACTTCTTGATCATAGTTCTTTGTTCGTGCTTTGCCTTCTCTTCTCGCTCTCTTTTGCGAACAGGTTAGCCACCATATATGCTAGTCGCTTGCTGCAGCTCCACATATTACCTTGTCTTACCTATAAGCTTAAATAGTCTTGATCGCGAGGGTGCAAGATTGCTGAGTCCCCGTGACTCACATATTACTTCCAAACCAGATGCAAGGACCGATGATACCGTTCCAGATGATGCGCTTGAGCTCAAGTGGGAGTTCGATGAAGACTCTCGCCGTTACTATGTGTCTTTCCTAGATGATCAGTAGTGGTGCCCAGTTGGGGCGATCGGGGACCGTGTCGCATGTGATCTTTATTTTGGTACCGTAGTCGGACCATGAGTGTATTGGATGATTGTAATGTTATTCATGTATTTGTGTGACATGGCGAGTGTAAGCCAACTATGTATCCTTTCCCCTTTTATATATTTACATGGGTTGTTGTGAAGATTGCCTTACTTGCGACATTGCTTTCAATGCGGTTATGCCTCTAAGTCGTGCTTCGACACGTAGGAGATATAGCCGCATCGAGGGCATTACAGCCAAGCCCCTGGCGAGATCGTAATTATCCGGATACCAGAGTGATTCATAGTATTCCCCCATTGCACAGTTTTTCCTTACGTCAAACATGATTGTGCAGTCCGCCCAAGGCCGGGCTCGACGAGTCGTCGAGCGGCTCCCTGGATTCGTCGGATGTGAATTCGCTGCCGACGGCTTCCTCCTCCCACCCTATGGATGACACTGAGGTGGCGTCCCAACAGGTTCCAAGCCAGGAGGAGGTGGTCCTGGAGGCGCCACAAGGCAACCTCCCGGACTCCAGGCGTAAAGGGGATAGAACCCCCAAGGGCTCCAAGTCCGGCCTTGAGCCGGACACCGCGCCGGAACCTTCAACGGTTCTGGACTCCGGTAGGCAGCCTCCTTCCAAGAGGAGCAAGCCTACCGAGCTGGTGACCTCCGTCCAACCGGAGGCACCAGACAGTTTGTTGGAGATGCTTAACAGCGCCTCCATCGACGAGGAGCACCGCACTATTATGAGTGCGGTGATCCAGAAGGTTCAGTCCGCCAAGAGCGGACTGACTGAAGCCTGTGCCAGCCTTCTAACAGGCTTTGAGGTAAGTAAAGAATATGTAAAAATATTACCGCATAGACAGTAGCCCCTGATGCTCTGTTCGGCGTTCGGAAAGAAAAGCCGAATAGAGGATCTAATAACATTCGCAGGAGTCTAACATGATTAAGTCAATATGCGTATGCAGGCTTCGCTGCTGGCCTCCGCCGCATTGACCGCGGAGGTGGATACGCTCAAGCAGAACCTCGAGCGGTCCGAGCAAGAGCTCGGCCTAGCCAAGCAGCAGCTCGAGGAGAAGGAAGGTAAGGAATACCTTATTGAAATATGTGAAAGGTGCAATTGCAAAAAGTGACAGGATTAACGCAGCTATTGTAGGGGCCACAACTGAGGTGGCGACCCTTAAGCAAGCGCTTTCCGAGGCCGAAAAGAGAGTGACCACGGAGCGCACCGAGCGGGAGAAGCATGAGACGCAGGTTGGCGAGGTGCGGCAAGAGCTCTAGGCTCTCATGAAAAAACATGAGAGTTTGGAGCTTGACTCAAAGACGCGAGAGTCTTAGCCCGCGGCGGCCATTGAAGATGCCAAGTCTGCCAAGGCCGAAGCCTAGAAGGCCCTCCAGGAGGTTGAGGCAATAAAAAAGATAGCGGCGGGTAAGGCATTCTTTATGCAAAGCAAGCACGTAAAAGTGAATTACTTGTCACTTACCCGAATCCGGAGCTCTCCAGGAGCATTCGCAGACTTGCCCCGTAGCGTGTCGGATGCCGCCGCCTTCTACCGAGCCGAGGAGGGAAGCTTGACGGAGAAGGTGTTCTGGTCTCAGTATGCTGAGGCCGAACACCCGGTGCCCTTAAGCGACCAACTGAAACAGCTGGTCGAGCTCCATAAGGTGGCCGAACAGGCCATGAAGGGCCTCATAGTCCGGCTGTGTCCTGGAGAGGCCATGCCTGGGAGCTACTTCAGGCTGGTGAGGCGGCTGGTGGAGGCCTGTCCAAGGCTCGAAGTCATCAAGCGCTCCGTATGCATCGAGGGTGCCCGTAGGGCGCTTGCCCGTGCGAAGGTGCACTGGGGCAAGCTGGATGCTGAGAAGCTTGTGAAGGATGGGCCACCGCCGGGCAAGGAGCATCGCAAGCCCGAGATGTATTATGAGGGCGTTCTGAAGGGTGCCCGCCTTGTGGCGGATGAATGTTCCATGAATGTAATTTTTCACTGAACTCACTCGTTTTGTCCTGTGCGCTGAAAACTTGTTCATGTGCGCTAAGCAATGCTTTTTGAATTTAAAATATTACCTTCTGTGCGGCCGTTTATCAAATTTGAGAGATGGCGAGTCGTCGGCTTCTGCCCCCATGGCATGAGTGCTGGGGTGTTCGGGATAAACATGAGCGCTCCTTTTCCCATTCTTGGGTCCTTCGAGGGAGGCGCTCAACACAACGAACAAGGCAATCGGACTATAATGCTTGAACACTCTCACTTAGCCATAGAATTGTATAATTTTAAATTTCGGCGAAGCCCCTAGTGTTTGGATGACCGAGTTCGGGGCACTATCCACGCCTAGGCCGGACAAAGCCGACTCCTCGCTCTAAGCGGCATAAGTCCTTAGGGACTCGAAAACCTCTCGAACAGCGACCAATTCTCGCCTCATCATGACGGTCAGTTTTAGCTTTCTCTACTGAGGTGCTTAGCCCAGCTCAACTGGGGCACAATCGCAGTAGTTCTCCTAGTGCTACCTTAGCCAATATAACGGAACGTAAGGTACCAAAACATAGGAGCTGGGCAAACCCAACTATTGACCCAAGACATGATTCGGAGCCGATGCATATAATGCTATAAGTTCGGGGTGCCGCACTTGTGAAAGTGTTCGGACTTCTCACACCATGTTGTGGGGTACTTAAGCCCCTGGCGTATTGGCCGTACCAAAGTGTACGGGTGCAACATGTCATTAATGAACATATATTCGAAAAAAGAGGTAATGCAATAATAGACGGAAGCTATGCATTGTTTATTAAAAAAAGCTGCGATCAAAGCAGAACGATACAAATAGTGCGATAAGCAAAAGATGGGACTATCAAATATGTCCTTTCCAGGGGCGAGCTGCGGAATGTTATGCGAAACAGGTATACTGCTCATTATAGAGACCACCTTAGAGTTCCGTAGTGCGGCATAGCTTTCTACTTCCCTGGTTGTATCGTTTGTGCGGCAATTGTAGTGCCGGACAAGCCTTCCGAAGAATGGAGTCCTGAAAATGAGAGAAAATTAAGAAATTGGCAGCCCCTAGTGCGGTTTAAGCCGCGTTTCGGGCGTGCCGTGATGGTGCCCCTCCCCCTGTGCCCATGGTATTTCTAGAGCGTAGTTATGTACGCAAAACACTGGTTTCGCAAGTTCGCGAGGGCTGGGGTTGGGGCCGCATTACTATGCTTGCTAGGAACGTGCCAGGAGGTCTTGTTGTAGGTTACTCCGGGCGCGCTTGATGGTGTCCGGACGTTTAATGGCCGGACTGGAGAATTGCCTTGAGAGGCTGCTTTGTACTTCCACTACGATAGCCGCCGTATGCTCCTCCATTCGGAGAGAGCGTTCGGTGTTTCCATTGACCGTGATTACTCCTCGAGGGCCTGTCATCTTGAGCTTGAGGTATGCGTAGTGCGGCACCGCATTGAACTTGGCAAATGTGGTTCGCCCGAGCAATGCGTGATAGCCATTGCGGAACGGGACTATGTCGAAGATTAACTCCTCGCTTCGGAAATTATCCAGAGATCCGAAGACCACTTCAAGTGAAACTGAGCCTGTATAGTTGGCTTCTATACCTGGTATGACGCCTTTAAAGGTCGTTCTGGTGGGTTTAATCCTCGAGGGATCGATGCCCATTTTCCGCACTGTATCCTGATAAAGCAGGTTCAGGCTGCTGCCGCCGTCCATAAGGACTCTAGTGAGGTGAAATCCGTCAATAATTGGGTCTAGAACCAATGCGGTGAATCCGCCATGACGGATGCTAGTGGGGTGGTCCCTTCGATCAAAAGTGATCGGGCAGGAAGACCATGGGTTGAACTTTGGGGCAACTGGCTCCATCGCGTATACGTCCCTTAGCGCACGCTTCCGCTCCCTCTTGGGGACGTGGGTTGCGTATATCATGTTCACCGTCCGCACTTGTGGGGGAAAACCTTTCTATCCACTGTTGTTTGGCGACCGGGGCTCCTCCTCGTCATCGCTATGCAACCCCTTGTCTCTGCTTTCGGCATTTAACTTGCCTGCCTGCTTGAACACCCAACAATCCCTGTTGGTGTGATTGGCTGGTTTTTCGGGGGTGCCATGTATCTGGCATGAGCGGTCGAGTATTCGGTCCAAACTGGACGGGCCCGGAGTATTTCTTTTGAATTGCTTTTTCCGCTGACTGGGTTTAGAGCCTCTGAATCCGGCATTAATTGCCGTATCCTCAGCATTGTCGCCGTTAATGCGGCGCTTTTGCTTGTTGCGACGCGACCTACCACTGCTGTCCTTGGTATCCGAATTACCAGGGCTCTTGGTCATGTCATTGCTGCGAGCTAGCCAGCTGTCTTCTCCCGCGCAAAAGTGGGTCATAAGTGTCATGAGGGCTGCCATAGATTTCGGCTTTTCCTGTCCTAGGTGCCGTGCAAGCCACTCATCGCGGATGTTATGCTTGAAGGCTGCTAGGGCCTCTGCGTCCGGACAGTCGACGATTTGATTTTTCTTGGTTAGGAAACGTGTCCAGAATTGTCTGGCCGATTCCTCTGGCTGCTGAATTATGTGGCTTAGGTCATCGGCGTCTGGTGGTCGCACATAAGTGCCCTGGAAATTGTCGAGGAATGCGGCTTCCAGGTCCTCCCAACAACCAATTGATTCTGCTGGCAAGCTGTTAAGCCAATGCCGGGCTGGTCCTTTAAGCTTGAGTGGGAGGTATTTGATGGCGTGTAGGTCATCACCGCGGGCCATGTGGATATGAAGGAGATAGTCCTTGATCCATACCGCAGGATCTGTTATGCCATCATATGATTCGATGTTCACGGGTTTGAAACCCTCGGGGATTTGATGATCCATTACTTCATCTGTGAAGCATAGTGGGTGTGCGGCGCCTCTGTATTGGGCTACATCACGATGCAGCTCAAACGAGCTTTATCTACTGTGTTCGTCCCGGCCGGATTTACTGTATCCGGCATGACGAGTACCGTCTCGTGCCGTGGGGCGCCCACGTGATCCGTAGATCAATCTTGTTTGCCTTGCCTTGTCCTCCAATATATCTCGCAGGTCTGGCGCATTTTCCCATGCCTTGGTGGTTTTTGAGCGGCGCCCTGGTGCGGCTTGAGTGGAGGGCCGAGAGGCCTGTCTGTCGCGGGCACGGGGTGACCGGTCGTCCGCATCATGCGTTGGTGATGTAGGTTTAAGTGCTTCCTCCTCTAATTGGGGTAGCAACCTGCGCTTTGGGTAGCTCTTGGAGGGGCGTTTGAGTTCATACTTGTAACACCCTCGATGCGACTATATCTCCCACGTGTCAGGGCACGACTTAGAGGCATAATCATATAGAAGGCATATGTCGCAAGTAAGGTAATCTTTACAACATCCCATGTAATATAATAATAAAGGGGAGATAACATAGTTGGCTTACACTCGCCACGTCAATCAAGGTACATAAATAACATTACATCATCCAAACACTCATGGCCCGACTACGGCGCCAAAATAAAAGATAACCCAACATGCGACACGGTCCCAATCACCCCCAACTGGGCACCACTACTGATCATCAGGAAAGGAAACATAGTAATGTTGAGAGTCCTCGTCGAACTCCCACTTGAGCTCGAGCGCGTCACCTGGAGCGGAATCATCAGGCCCTGCATCTGGTGTAATAGTAATCTGTGAGCCATAGGGACTCAGCAATCTCGCACCCTCGCGATCAAGACTATTTAAGCTTAATAGGTATGGCGAGGTAATTATATGTGGAGCTGCAGCAAGCGACTAGCATATGTGGTGGCTATCCTGTTCGCAAAAGAGAGCGAGAAGAGGAGGCAAAGCGCGAACGCATAACTAAAGAGGACAACATGCGCAAGCATTACTCCAACACCGTGTCCACTTCTCGGACTCCGCCGAGAAGAGGCCATCACGGTAACTCACACGGTTGATTCATTTTAATTAAGTTAAGGTTCAAGTTATCTACAACCGGAAATTAACAAATTCCCATCTGCCCATAACCGCAGGCACGGCTTTCAAAAGTTCAAATCCCTGCAGGGGAGTCCCAACTTAGCCCATGACAAGCTCTCACGGTCAACGAAGGAATAGACCTCCTCCCAAGACGTTCCGATCAGACTCGGTATCTCGGTTCTTCAAGACACTTCGACAGGTTAAAACAAGACCAGCAACACCGCCCGAATGTGCCGACAAATCCCTATAGGAGCTGCACATATCTCTTTCTCAGGGCACACTCAGATGAGCCAGACGTCGGGTAGGCCAACCCAGAGTTTCCCCTGGTAGCCTCGGACATCACTCGGTTGGACCAACACTCAGAGGAGCACTGGCCCAGGGGTCTAAAATAAGATGACCCTCGGGCTCCGGAAACCCAAGGGAAAAGAGGCTAGGTGAAAAATGGTAAAACCAAGTTTGGGCATTGCTGGAAAAGCTTTATTCAAGGCGAACTATCAAGGGGTTCCCATTATAACCCAACCGCATAAGGAACGCAAAATCCGGGAACATAACACCGATATGACGGAAACTAGGGTGGCAAGAGTGGAACAAAACACTAGGCGAGAGGCCGAGGCTTCCACCATTTACCAAATATATAGATGCACTAAGATAACAAGATAATATAATGATATCCCAACAAGTAAATAAATGGTCCAACAAGGAACGACCTCCAATCTTCACCTGCAACTAGCAACACTATAAGAGGGGCTGAGCAAAGCGGTAACATAGCCAAACAACGGTTTGCTAGGATAAGGTGGGTTAGAGGTTTGACATGGCAATTTGGGAGGCTTGAAAGCAAAAGTTAGGCATCATAGCATTGGCATAGCAAAAGAGCGAGCAATCTAGCATAGCAAAGATAGTAGTGATTTCGAGGGTATGATCATCTTGCCTGCAAAGTTGTCAGAGTTGACTGGATCCTCGAAAGCAAACTCAATGGGCTCCTCGTTAGCAAACTCGTCTCCCGGCTCTACCCAAACAAGACAAACAAGCAACAAGGACACAATCAACCACGTGCAAAGCTCAAACAATATGATGCAAAGATGATATGCTATGCGGGATGCAATGCAGGATGCATATGCAAGATTTGACAAAGGGATGCATGAACCTGGCCTCAACTTGGAAATCCAAGTGTGCCACTAGAAATAAGAGATGAAATCGCTTGAAAACGATATAAAGAACGCCCGAATCGGAGTTACGGTTTGGAAATGGCAAGCAAAACAAATATGACACCGGTCTGCGATTTACAGCAAGTAGTCATCTAAATGCAATGAGATGAACACGCTACAGCACTCAAACATGACAACAAAATACATGGCAGGGATGCATTCATGATGCTTAACAAAAGTCTAGCACTGAGCTACGGCCAAATCATCCATTAACAGGTTCAAACAAGCATGGAAAAAATGCATATGGCAAACAGATTTCAGACAGTGAAATTAACACTTGTCTGGAATTTCAGATCAGGTAGCACTCTTCGGAGCAACAAAACTACATGCTACAGGACCTGAACATGGCAAAGTAAAGCATGACATGGAGCTACTCAAAGAGCTTAACAAAAGTCCCTTAGTGACCTTGAGCCAAAAGGGATCAGAAAATACAATTGCAAGCATGTGAACATGGCAAAAACATAATCAGTTCTCAGACTTAGTGAAAACGGGAGCATGCTGAAAACAGATATCAAGTAGGCATGTTTACGAGCTCGATGCACTCACTACGGAGCAAGTCATGACAAACTAAGCATACACCCATCAAGAATACACAAAATGCAAGCTACACATGGCAAGAACAATAGCATAGCATGCACAGATCAACTATAACATCCTCGGCAAGATCGCTAACAAGTAGACAATCTGCCCAGATTCACAAAGTAGCAAAAGTAGAGCTCTATGGACTCAAGCTAGGGTGCTCCATAATTGCAAACAAAGATATGGATGGATAGAGCACTACAAGATTAACAAAACATCCTTAGTGATCATCCTCAAAAGAGGCACGGATCACCCGGAAACAACAAGAACATATGGCCATATGAAATAAACAGGTCAAGGACTTAGTGGAATTGCTAAGTCCCTGAAATCAGCACTACCAAGTGCCTCACTTTGCAAGCTCGTGCTAGTCACCACACACATCACAAAAATACATGGGTTACACCTCTGGAAAGATGGCAAAACCCTTAACAAAACATATGTAGAGCTCATGGGCATATCATGCACACAATAATCATGGCAAAAATGACAAATATCTAAATGGAGCAGAAGATCTGACAATTATCTCAAGTATCCCTCTTCTAACAGCATTTCGGGCATCAAGATGAACTCAAATGAAAATGATGCAATGGAATGAAATGATGTACTCTCTGAGATGAACATTTTGATATGCTATATGCCCAAATCGGAGCTACGGATGCAAAGTTACGATGCAATGAACATGGCAAGATAATTAGGGTTTCGGGGCAAAAGTCAACCGAGATATTTTCAGATCTGGATCTGGCACGGATTACGGAGCAGCCTGCCGGAGTTACTGTTCATGGCCGGAGAAGAAGCTCGCCGTAGGAGCTCGGACGAGGCCGGGGCGGCGAGGAGGCGGAGCTCGTCGGAGCGGTGGCGGTGGTGGCCGGCCGGCGCGGCGGAGCGGCGGCTGCCGGCGAGGGAGCGGCGAGGCGGTGCGGGAAGCGGCGCGGTGCTCCGGCCGCCGGAGTCGGTGAGGGAGGCGGCGGAGCCGGGAGCTGCGGCTCGGGAGGAGGCGCGGCCTGGCGGCGGAGGAAGCGGGCTCGGGGGGGCCTCCCGCGGGCTCGCCGGGCCGGCGGCGCCCGCCACGTGGCGCCTCCTGGTAGGCGCGGGCGGCGGCATGGACAATGTCCGTCGGCGCGAATTTTTGTCCGGCGTGGCGCGGGGAACGAGGAGCTAGGTTTTCCGGTAGGAAGGAGAAGGAGATTTTTGGGGGTTCTTTAAATAGGCATAGAGGGAGCTAGGAGAGTCCAAATGAGGTGCGGTTTTCGGCCACGCGATCGTGATCGAACGCTCTAGATGATGGAGAGGGTTTTGGTGGGTTTTGGGCCAAATTGGAGGGGTGTTGGGATGCAACACACACGAGGCCTTTTCGGTCCCTCGATTAACCGTTGGAGTATCAAACGAAGTCCAAATGATACGAAACTTGACAGGCGGTCTACCGATAGTAAACCAAGGCCGCTTGGCAAGTCTCGGTCCAATCCGGAAATGTTTAATCCCCACACACGAAAGAAAGCTAGAAATGACCACCGGAGGAGAATGAAGCACCGGAATGCAAAACGGACAACGGGGAAAATGCTCGAATGCATGAGATGAACACGTATGCAAATGCAATGCACATGATGACATGCTATGAGATGCATGACAACGATAACAACACACGGAGACAAAAACCCGAACCCAAGAAAATAAAATAACTTAACGCCAGAAACGGCAAGAATTGGAGTACAAATTGGGAAAGTCATATCCGGTGTGTTACAACACTCCACCACTACGAAAGGATCTCGTCCCGAGATCTAGGACTGAAAGAACGCCGGGTACTCAGAACGGAGGTGATCCTCGCGTTCCCAGGTAGCTTCACGGTCGGAATGATGTGACCACTTGACTTTGAGGAATTTGATTGACTTATTGCGAGTCTTGCGTTCAGTCTCTTCGAGAATAGCAACTGGGTGCTCACGGTAGGAGAGATCTTCTTGGAGCTCAATGTCCTCGAAGTTGACGGTGCGATCAGGAGTCTTGAAGCACTTTCGAAGCTGAGAGACATGGAAAACATCATGAACATTTGCAAAGTTTGAAGGAAGCTCGAGTTGATAGGCGAGATTGCCTCTCTTGTTGACAATCTTGAAAGGTCCCACGTATCTAGGGGCAAGCTTCCCTTTGATACCGAAGCGACGGGTACCTTTCATAGGAGAGACGCGGAGGTAAACATGATCTCCGATCTCGAAAGCCAAATCATGGTGCTTACTATCATAGTAGCTCTTCTGACGGGATTGGGCTGCTTTGAGGTTATCTCGAATGACTTTGCACATTTCCTCTGCCTCTGTGATTAAGTCATTTCCGAGAAGCTGACGTTCACCGGTTTCATACCAGTTGAGAGGGGTACGGCACTTCCTGCCATACATAATTTCAAATGGGGCCTTGCCCGAACTTGCTTGAAAACTATTGTTGTAGGAGAATTCGGCATAAGGAAGACAATCCTCCCACTTCATGCCGAAGGAGATCACACAAGCCCTGAGCATATCTTCAAGAATCTGGTTGACACGCTCGACTTGACCGCTAGTTTGAGGATGGAAAGCTTGCTGAAGCGGATGTTGGTGCCCATGGCCTTCTGAAAAGAATCCCAAAACTTGGAGGTAAAGATGCTGCCACAGTCTGAAGATATCACTTGTGGAATACCGTGTAGAGAGACAATCCGAGAGATATAGAGTTCCGCCAATTGAGCTGCAGTGATCGACTCTTTGATAGGCAGAAAATGAGCTACTTTGGTGAGTTTGTCGATGACAACGAATATAGCATCATTTCCATGCTTGGACTTTGGAAACCCAGTCACGAAGTCCATCTCAATGTGGTCAAACTTCCATTCTGGAATGGCAAGAGGTTGGAGGAGACCCGCCCGCCTTTGGTGTTCTGCCTTCTCTCTTCTGCAGACATCACATTCATTCATGAATTGAGCAATCTCGCGCTTCATTCGAGTCCACCAATAAGCCTGCTTAAGGTCCTGATACATCTTCGTGCTCCCAGGGTGGATGGAGAGGAGAGAATTGTGAGCCTCGTTCATGATCACTTTACGGAGGTCACCTTTGGGCACAACAATACGATCGTCGAAGAAGAGAGTGTCCTTGTCGTCAAGGCGGTAGCACTTGTACTTGGGTTGACTCTTGGCAATCCCAATCTTCACCTTTTTCACCATAGCATCAAGAAGTTGAGCCTCGTGAATCTGCTCTTCCAAGGTAGGAGAGACTTGAAGGTTGGCGAGGAAACCTTGAGGAACAACTTGCAGATTAAGTTTGCGGAAAGCTTCACAAAGCTCGGGTTGATAAGGCTTGAGAATCAGACTGTTGCAGTAAGCCTTCCTGCTCAATGCGTCAGCAATCACATTGGCCTTGCCTGGAGTATACTCGATACTCGGATTATACTCTTGAATCATTTCGACACAATGAGTTTGCCTGAGGTTGAGATTAGGCTGAGTGAAGATGTACTTGAGACTCTTGTGGTCAGTGAAGATGTCCACTTTTCTTCCCAATAAGAGATGTCTCCAAGTCAAAAGAGCATGCACAACTGCCGCCAACTCGAGGTCATGAGTGGGGTAGTTCTTCTCGTTGGGCTTCAACTGGCGAGAGGTATAAGCCACAACTTTCTTCTCTTGCATCAACACTGCACCAAGACCTTGGAGAGAGGCATCACAAAAGACCTCGTACGGTTGGATTCATCAGGCGGAGTCGGAACTGGAGCAGTGATCAATTTCTCTTTCAAAGTGTTGAAAGCAATGTCACACTCCGGAGACCAAACGTACTTGACGTGCTTCTGGAGAAGATTTGAGAGAGGCTTCACGATCTTTGAAAAGTTCTCAACGAACCTTCGACAGTAGCTTGCGAGACCGAGGAAGCTACGGAGTTGCTTCACGTTCTGAGGTGGTTCCTAATTCACAATTGCAGACACCTTCTCAGGATTCACGGAAATGCCCTTGGCAGAGATGATATTACCAAGATATAGAACCTCATCGAGCCAGAATTCGCACTTTGAGAACTTTGCATAGAACTGGTGTTCCCTGAGCTTATCAAGCACCAAATGCAAGTGCTTGGCATGATCTTCCTTGTTCTTCGAAAAGACCAGAATGTCGTCGAGATAGACCAAAACAAAGTCATTGGTGTAGGCGTTGAAGATGAAGTTCATCATGCGAGAGAAAGTCGGAGGAGCGTTGATGAGGCCAAAAGACATGACGGTGTATTCATATGAACCATAGCTTGTCCTGAAAGCCGTCTTGGGAATATCTTGCTCACGGATTCGAAACTGGTGATAACCCATGCGGAGATCAAGCTTGGAGAATACTTGGGCACCTTTGAGTTGTTCGAACAGCTCATTGATGTTGGGAAGTGGGTATTTGTTCTTGATGGTCTTCTTGTTCAATGGACGGTAATCAACACAAAGTCGGTCCGTTCCATCCTTCTTCTTCACAAAAAGAACACCACAACCCCATGGAGAAAACTAGGCCGGATGAGACCCATTCTTTCTTGAATATCGAGTTGCTTCTTCAGCTCCTTCAACTCTTCAGGTCCGAGCTTGTAAGGGCACTTGCACACCGGTTCCGTGCCAGGCTCAAGATCGATGACGAATTCAACTGGCCGGTGCAGAGGCATTCCTGGAAGCTCTTCTGGAAAGATGTCTTGATATTCGCAAACGACTGGAATTTGCGAGATGGCATCGAGTTCACCCTTCTCATTGAGAGAAAACAGACGGATTGTATCATCACGAGCGGCAAAGACAATTACATCCTCAGACGAATGAGTCAATTGAATCTGCCTGGCTGCACAATCAAGATGCGCCTTGTGCTTAGAAAGCCAATCCATTCCGAGAATAAGATCAATATCCAAGTCACCAAGAACCATTGGGGAAGAAAGGAACTTGTAGTCGCCCAAAGTGATAGTAACATCTGGAACCTCCATACTTGCACTCAAGCGTTTGCCAGGAGAAACGATATCCATTTGTTTGCCCAAATGAGAAGAAACGAATTGATGCTTGGTAAAAAATGGCTTTGACATGAAACAATGCGATGCACCAGTGTCAAAAAGAACTCTTGCAGGAATATCGTTAACAGGAAGGTTACCCATGATGACATCTGACGAGTCCTCTGCCTGAGCTGCATTCATCAAGTTGACCTTGGCGTGCTTGGGGTTATGCTTGACCATAGTTGTACTTGCCGATCTCACAGGAGGAGGAGGAGGGAGACGCCTCTGGTTGAAGCACTTGTTGGCATAGTGACCCTTCTGTTGGCACTTGTTGCATGTGACCTCTAAAAGCGGACGGTGATACGGAGCACTCGATCTTGGAGCTTGAGACAAAGTCTTGTTCTGAAAGCCAGGGTTGGGTGGGTGGGAAGATCCACTACCACCTTTGCTCTTCTGATACGGCTGACGGAACGGAGGAGGAGGAAGCCAATACTTCTGCTGCTTGGCCACTTGAGTAGAGGAAGAAGGAGTAGCATCTCTGACTCGCTTCTTGGAAGCATCACACCTCAGTTGAGCAGCCTCTTGCTTCAATGTCATGTTGTAGAACTCATCGTACCTCAAGGGCTCAAAGAGAACAATAGCTAGCTGGATTTCTTCTATGAGACCACCCCTGAACTGGTATATCATGCTCTTCTCGTCAGGGACGTCCTGCTTAGCAAAGCGGGCGAGCTTCTGAAACAACTTGTTGTAGTCATAGACAGACATAGAGCCTTGCTTCAGGTTGCGGAATTCCTCACGCTTGCTTTCAACCACGCTCTAAGGAATATGATGAGCTTTGAAGTCTTGACGGAATTCATCCCAATTAATCACACGGCCTCCTCGGGAATCCTTGTACTGCTGGAACCATTCTGCAGCTTGGTCTTTGAGTTGGAAGGAAGCGAACTTGACAAAGTCCTCAGGCCTGACGTTACTGCACTCGAAATGCTTGCATAAGTCCATGAGCCAATCATCAGCATCAGTTGCCTCAACACAATTGCTGAAGGTCTTTGGCTGGTTAGCAAGGAACTGGTTGAGTGTAGCAAAGTGATTCTGATTGTTGCCTTGGTTGCCTTGGTTCGCTTGATTGCGCTCTTGAAGAATTTGCATGATCAACTACGTGTTTGCATTGGTAGCGGCCATCACAGCTTGCCATGCCTCCGGAGGAGGGGGAGGTGGTGGCTGATCCTGATTCTGATTCTGATTTTGATTGCTGCTCTTAGCGGGAGCCATCCTGAAGAGGGTGACATCCGTTAGCACATTGACAGATAAAATTGAAGCTGAATCAAGCGGGTTGAAATAGCAACATATAGTCTTCACATCCGAACATAAGAACGAATGCATTCCACTTGAAATGGTCACATATCCATAAATTGAGAAGCCACTTAGAATTTAGGTAGAGGAATAAATCAACAAGGTACGGATCAAGATCGAATACTCGGTAAGAAATCCCAATCTCAAACCAAATATCCGTGGAAGAAGACCTAGAGCTACAAGAATTCCCACCTATGAAACTCCCGAACCTTTTTGGTTATGCAATCAGGTGTTGGGGATACAGGGGAAGCATAATATCTCACCCAAATCTAGCAAATCCTACATCCAGCTGTATCCATCCTTCAACACATAACCGAGAAAAACTTCGGAAACCATCTACCTCAACCTTCGAAAAGCATCCGTTATACAAGTTATGGCAATACTCCCGAACTCCCGCCCCAGTACTGGGTGGCGTCAAGGTTATCTCACCAACAACTACATAAAAGAGATTTTCGATGTTGGCGTACTAAACTCAGGTATTCCAGAACTGCAACGATAAAACTGTGACGACAACACCTCGGAGCTCAACTCCCCGGGACACTGCCACAACCCCTAAATGACAGGAGGCACCAAGAACAATGTTCTCGTCACAAATCCATCGGAACGATTCCAAGATACCCGCGTGATTCTAAATTTTTTTTAGTGAAATTTGAGAAGAGAAGAGTCAAAACTCTATGTCAGGATGCCTTACCAGAGCGATGAAGGGACTAGGGAGTAAAAAGAATTCCTAAACTCTCCTATATATAATTCCTAAATGACTCAAAACATTTTTCTAGACTCAACAATGGCTACTAAAAACGAACAACCTGTGGGGGCTCCTAAGGTCGGGGAAGGCTCTGATACCAACTTGTAACGCCCTCGATGCGGCTATATCTCCTACGTGTTGAAGCACGACTTAGAGGCATAACCGCATTGAAAGCAATGTCGCAAGTAAGGTAATCTTCACAACATCCCATGTAATATAGATAATAAAAGGGGAAGGTACATTGTTGGCTTACACTCGCCACGTCAAACAAAGTACATAAATAGCATTACATCATCCAATCACTCATGGCCCGACTACGGTGCCAAAATAAAAGATCAACCCAACATGCGACACGGTCCCGATCGCCCCAATTAGGGAAAGACACATAGTAACAGTGTGAGTCCTCGTCGAACTCCCACTTGAGCTCAAGCGCGTCATCTGGAACGGAGTCATCAGGCCCTGCATCTGGTTTGGAAGTAATCTGTGAGCCACAGGGACTCATCAATCTCGCACCCTCGCGATCAAGACTATTTAAGCTTATAGGTAAGGCAAGGTAAATATGTGGAGCTGCAGCAAGCGACTAGCATATATGGTGGCTAACCTGTTCACAAAAGAGAGCGAGAAGAGAAGGCAAAGCGCGAACGAAGAACTAGAGAACCAACTACGGCAAACATTCCTCCAACACCGTGTTCACTTCCGAGGACTCCGCCGAGAAGAGACCATCACGGCAACTCACACAGTTGATTCATTTTAATTAAGTTAAGGTTCAAGTTATCTACAACTGGACATTAACAAATTCCCATCTGCCCATAACTGCGGGCACGGCTTTCGAAAGTTCAAATCCCTGCAGGGGAGTCCCAACTTAGCCCATGACAAGCTCTCACGGTCAACGAAGGATATACCTTCTCCCGAGACATTCCGATCAGACTCGGTATCCCGGTTCTACAAGACACTTCGATAAGTTAAAACAAATCCAGCAACACCGCCCGAATGTGCCGACAAATCCCGATAGGAGCTGCACATATCTCATTCTCAGGGCACACTCAGATAGGTCAAGCTACGAGTAAAACCAACCCTCGAGTTTCCCCGAGGTGGCCCCGCAGGCTGCCTGGTTCGGACCAACACTCAGAGGAGCACTGGCCCGGGGGGGTTTAAATAAGATGACCCTCGGGCTCCGTAAACCCAAGGGAAAAAGAGGCTAGGTGGCAAATGGGAAAACCAAGGTTGGGCATTGCTGGAGAAGCTTTATTCAAGGCGAACTATCAAGGGGTTCCCATTATCACCCAACCGCGTAAGGAACGCAAAATCCGGGAATATAATACCGATATGACGGAAACTAGGGCGGCAAGAGTGGAACAAAACACTAGGCGAGAGGTCGAGCCTTCCACCCTTTACCAAGTATATAGATGCATTAAGATAACAAGATAATATAGTGATATCCCAACAAGTAAATAATGTTCCAACAAGGAACGGTCTCCAATCTTCACCTGCAACTAGCAACGCTATAAGAGGGGCTGAGCAAAGCGGTAACATAGCCAATCAACAGTTTGCTAGGACATGGTGGGTTAGAGGTTTGACATGGCAATTAGGGAGGCATGATAAGCAAGTTTTAGGCATCGTAGCATAGGCATAGCAAAAGAGCGAGCATCTAGCAAACCAAAGATAGAAGTGATTTCGAGGGTATGATCATCTTGCCTGCAAAGTTGTCAGAGTTGACTGGATCCTCGAAAGCAAACTCAACGGGCTCCTCGTTAGCGAACTCGTCTCCCGGCTCTACCCAAACAAGACAAACAAGCAAAAAGAACACAATCAACCACGTGCAAAGCTCAAACAACATGATGCAAACATGTATGCTATGCGGGATGCGATATGTGATGCATATGCAAGATTTGACAAGAAATGAATGGACCTGGCCTCAACATGGAAATCCAAGTGTGCCACTGGAAAGGTGAGGTGATTTCGGTTGAAATCAATATAAAGAACGCCAGAATCGGATGCATGGTTTGGAAATGGCAAGCAAAACAAATATGGCACCGGTCTGCGATAAACAGCAGGTAGCCACCTAAATGCAACAAGACAAACATGCTACAGCACTCAAACATGGCAAAAAATACATGGCAGGGATCCATTCATGATGCTTAACAAAAGATGAACACTGAGCTATGGCCAATTCATCCATTAACAGGTACAAACAAGCATGGCAAAAGTGCAATTGGTAAACAGGTTTCAGACTTAGTGAAATCAACACTTGTCTGTAATTTCAGATCAGGTAGCACACTTTGGAGCATGAAAACTAGATGCTATAGGAATTTAACAGGGCAAAGTAAAGCATGGCATGGAGCTACTCAAAGAGCTTAACAAAAGTCCCTTAGTGACCTTGAGCCTGGCAAAAGTAGAGCTCGATTGACTCAAGCTAGGGTGCTCCACAATTGCAAACAAATACATGGATGGATAGAGCACTACAAGATTAACAAATCATCCTTACTGATCATCCTCAAAAGAGGCACGGATCACTAGGAAACAACATGAACATATGACATATTGATAAAACAGTCCATGGACTTAGGGGAATTGCTAAGTCCCTGAAATCAGCATTAACAAATGCAACACTTCGCAAGCTTGTGCTAGTCACCACACACATCACAAAAATAGATGGATTGCACCTCTGGAAAGATGGCAAAGCATATGACAAAACACATGTAGAGCTCAGCGGCATATCATGCACACATTAATCATGGCAAAAAGGACAAATAGCTAATTGGTGCAGCAGATCTGACAATTAACTCAAATAGCACTCTTCCAACAGCATTTCGGGCATCAAGATGAACTCAAATGAATATGATGCAATGAGATGAAATGATGTGCTCTCTGAGGCGAACATTTTGATATGCTATATGCCCAAAACGGATCTACGGATGCAAAGCTACGGCACGATGAACATAGCAAAATAAATCGGGGACTTTGGGAAAAGATGAAGTCAACCCTAGGGGTTTGAATCCAGATCTGAGATCCAGCGTGTGGATCGAGGTTCGCCGGGGGACCTTCGCCAGAGTTCGTCGGGAGGTGACCGGAGAGGGCCGGTTCCGGAACCGGTGAGGCGGGGGTGCGCCGGGGCGCGGTCGCCGGCGTGCTCGCCGGCGCCGGGCGGGGTCTTGAGGCGGCGAGGCGAGGTCCGGTGGCGGCGGCGAGCTCCTGCCGGCGATGGTGCACCGGGCGGCGGCGGCCGGCGAAGTGCGGCGGAACGACGAGGAAGAAGAGGCGGCGAGCGCGGGCGGATCTGGCCCGTGCGGCCGGCGGGGAGGGCCGGCCCCGGGCCTCGCGGGCCGGCGGCGGGAGGCGGTGGCTGGGCCATGTGGCATTCGCTGATTGGCCCGGGCGAGCGGCGGATGTTGTCTGGTGGCCGGCGGACGTGTCCGGCCGCGCGGAGACGGGTGGATCTAGGGTTAGGGGTGGAAAGACCCGGGATTTCGAATGGGGGAAGTATATATAGGCATAGGAGGAGCTAGGAGAGTCCAAATGAGGTGCGGTTTTCAGCCACGCGATCGTGATCGAACGCTCTAGATGATGGAGAGGGTTTTGGTGGGTTTTGGGCCAAATTGGAAGTGTGTTGGGCTGCAACACACACGAGGCCTTTTCGGTCCCTCGGTTAACCGTTGGAGCATCAAACGAAGTCCAAATGGTACGAAACTTGACAGGCGGTCTACTGGTAGTAAACCAAGGCCACTTAGCAAGTCTCGGTCCGATCCGGAAATGTTTAATCCCCATACACGAGAAGAAGGTAGAAATGACCACCGGAGGAGAACGGAGCGCCGGAATGCAAAACGGACAACGGGGAAAATGCTCAGATGCATGAGATGAACACGTATGCAAATGCAATGCACATGAAGACATGATATGAGATGCATGACAACGAGAACAACACACGGAGACAAAACCCGAACCTGAGAAAAAATAAAATAACTTAACGCCGGAAACGGCAAGAGTTGGATTACATATTGGGTAAATCATATCCGGGGTGTTACGTGAGCCATACTCCTTTTTAGCACCTTTTTATTTGAAGTGGCCTCATCCTCAACAGCCACATAATCTTCATCCTCTGAATCATAAGTTCTCTTCTTCCTTGTCCTGGTAGCTGCCTTTGGCATGTTACTTGGAGTGCTCCTGCTTCCATCATCAGAAGAGCTGGAGGGACTAGTGCCCTCACTCATCTGCACCTGCTGTTCAGACTTGTTCTAGATGTCACTTTGGTCAGACATCTTGCAGGAAAACTGTCAGTAGACCCTATGAATAGATTATAGATGAGATAGAGAAGATGAGCATCACAAGTGCAGGAGTTTTGCAAAACAGATGACTTAAAAACTTAGTTTTAGTTCTTCACAGAAAGCATTTCGGATCTACCAATTTTGTAAACTCGGTGATACCGAAGCAGCTTTTGGAACCTAAACTAGTGAACTCGGTCAGACCGAGTCATAGTTCGGTGGCACCAAGACTGCTAGGGTTTCACAGAGAATTGAACTCGGTCACACCGATTTGCAATTTTTGGTCAGACCGAAAACGCATGTGCAATGGCCTAAGCCAAATCGGTGAGACCGATTTCTACAACTCGGCCGGCCCTAGATGAATTTGGCGGAGACCTAACCCTAAATTCTCAAATCAAAACTAATCTACGGGGTGTTTTCGCTGGACAGGATGATTTCATTCGTGGCAAGAATCATGGCAAAGCAATGTGCTAAGAATCAGAGTTATGGATTAGCACAAAGATCAAGTTTGTACCCTAGTTCGGAGGCAATGGCGGGTGAGGGAGTCCTGGGTTAGGGGGTGTCCGGATGGCCGGACTATACCTTCGGCCGGACTCCTGGACTATGAAGATACAAGATTGAAGACTTCATCCTGTGTCCGGAAGGGACTTTCCTTGGCGTGGAAGGCAAGCTTGGCGATACGGATATGTAGATCTCCTACCATTGTAACCGACTCTGTGTAACCCTAGCCCTCTCCGATGTCTATATAAATCGGAGAGTTTTAGTCCTTAGGACGAACAACAATCATACCATAGGCTAGCTTCTCGGGTTTAGCCTCCTTGATCTCGTGGTAGATCTACTCTTGTACTACCCATATCATCAATATTAATCAAGCAGGACGTAGGGTTTTACCTCCATCAAGAGGGCCCGAACCTGGGTAAAACATCATGTCCCCTGCCTCTTGTTACCATCCGACCTAGACGCACAATTCGGGACCCCCTACCCGAGATCCGCCGGTTTTGACACCGACATTGGTGCTTTCATTGAGAGTTCCTCTGTGTCATCACTTTTAGGCCCGATGGCTTCTCCGATCATCAACGGCGATGCGATCCAGGGTGAGACTTTTCTCCCCGGACAGATCTTCGTATTCGGCGGCTTTGCACTGCGGGCCAGTTCGCTTGGTCATCTGGAGCAGATCGAAAGCTACGCCCCTGGCCATCAGGTCAGATTTGGAAGTTTGAACTACACGGCCGACATCCGCGGAGACTTGATCTTCGACGGATTCGAGCCACAGCCGAGCGCGCCGCACTGTCACGATGGGCATGATTTAGCTCTGCCGCCGAACAGTGCCCTGGAGGCCGCACCTGTGTCCGCTCTGACCCCTAGCTCGGAGCCGATCACACCAACCGAGGATGGGTGGTTAGACACCGCCTTGGGGGCTGCAATCTCTACGGTGATCGAGCCGAACACCAGCCCTATTCTCTGCGAAGCCCGTGACTCCAAGGAGCCGGACTCCTCTCCAAACTCCGAGCCCTCCGCGCCCCGACCGATCGAACCCGATTGGGCGCCGATCATGGAGTTCATCGCCGCGGACATCTTTTAGCACTCGCCCTTCGGCGATATTCTAAATTCACTAAAGTCTCTCTCTTTGTCAGGAGAGCCCTGGCCGGACTATGGTCAGCAAGGTTGGGATGCGGATGATGAATAAATTCAAAGCCCACCCACCACCCACTTCATAGCCACTGTCGATGATTTAACCGACATGCTCGACTTCGACTCCGAAGACATCGACGGTATGGACGCCGATGCAGGAGACGATCAAGAACCAGTGCCTATAGGGCACTGGAAAGCCACCTCATCGTATGATATATACATGGTGGACACCCCAAAAGAAGGCAATGGCGATGGAACAGCGGAGGATGACCCCTCCAAGAAGCAGCCTAAGCACCGGCGTCAGCGGCGCCGCTCTAAATCCCGCCAAAACAAAAATGGTGATTCCGGCACAGGGGATAATAACACCTCGGATAGTGCCGAAGACAACCACCTCCAGCAAGATTCAGCACAGGAGGATAGAGAAGCCGGCCCTCATGAGAGAGCGGCAGACAGAGAGGTCAAGGACGATAATTATATGCCTTCCTCCGAAGACGAGGCAAGCCTCGACGACGATGAATTTGTCATGCCGGAGGATCCCGTCGAACAAGAGCGTTTCAAACGTAGGCTTATGGCCACGGCGAGCAGCCTCAAGAAAAAACAGCAACAGCTTAGAGCTGATCAAGATTTGCTAGCCGACATATGGACCGAAGTCCTTGCGGGCGAAGAGTATTGTAACACCCCGGATATGACTTTCCCAATTTGTACTCCAACTCTTGCCGTTTCCGACGTTAAGTTATTTTATTTTCTCGGGTTCGGGTTTTTGTCTCCATGTGTTGTTATCGTTGTCATGCATCTCATAGCATGTCATCATGTGCATTGCATTTGCATACGTGTTCATCTCATGCATTCGAGCATTTTCCCCATTATCCGTTTTGCATTCCGGCGCTTCGTTCTCCTCCGGTGGTCATTTCTAGCTTTCTTTCGTGTGTGGGGATTAAACATTTCCAGATTGGACCGAGACTTGCCAAGCGGCCTTGGTTTACTATCGGTAGACCGCCTGTCAAGTTTCATATCATTTGGACATCGTTTGATACTCCAACGGTTAACCGAGGGACCGAAAAGGCCTCGTGTGTGTTGCATCCCAACACCCCTCCAATTTGGCCCAAAACCCACCAAAACCCTCTCCATCATCTAGAGCGTTCGATCACGATCGCGTGGCCGAAAACCGCACCTCATTTGGACTCTCCTAGCTCCCTCTATGCCTATTTAAAGAACCCCCAAAAATCTCCTTCTCCTTCCTACCGAAAAACTTAGCTCCTCGTTCCCCGCGCCACGCCGGACAAAAATTCGCGCCGACGGACATTGTCCACGCCGCCGCCCGCGCCTACCAGGAGGCGCCACGTGGCGGGCGCCGCCGCCCCGCGCCGCCGGCCCGGCGAGCCCGCGGGAGGCCCCCCCGAGCCCGCTTCCTCCGCCGCCAGGCCGCGCCTCCTCCCGAGCCGCAGCTCTCGGCTCCGCCGCCTCCCTCACCGACTCCGGCGGCCGGAGCACCGCGCCGCTTCCCGCACCGCCTCGCCGCTCCCTCGCCGGCAGCCGCCGCTCCGCCGCGCCGGCCGGCCACCGCCGCCACCGCTCCGACGAGCTTCGCCTCCTCGCCGCCCCGGCCTCGTCCGAGCTCCTCCGGCGAGCTTCTTCTCCGGCCGTGAACAGTAACTCCGGTGGGCTGCTCTGTAATCCGTGCCAGATCCAGATCTGAAAATATCTCGGTTGACTTTTGCCCCAAAACCCTAATTATCTTGCCATGTTCATCGCATCGTAACTTTGCATCCGTTGCTCCGATTTGGGCATATAGCATATCAAAATGTTCATCTCAGAGAGTACATCATTTCATTCCATTGCATCATTTTCATTTGAGTTCATATTGATGCCGGAAATGCTGTTAGAAGAGGGCTACTTGAGATAATTGTCAGATCTACTGCTCCATTTAGATATTTGTCATTTTTGCCATAATTATTGTGTGCATGATATGCCCATGAGCTCTACATATGTTTTGTTAAGGGTTTTTCCATCTTTCCAGAGGTGCAACCCATGTATTTTTGTGATGTGTGTGGTGACTAGCATGAGCTTCCAAAGTGAGTCACTTGGTAGTGCTGATTTCAGGGACTTAGCAATTCCACTAAGTCCTTGACCTGTTTATTTCATATGGCCATATGTTCTTGTTGTTTGCGGGTGATCCGTGCCTCTTTTGAGGATGATCAGTAAGGGTGTTTTGTTAATCTTGTAGTGCTCTATCCATCCATGTCTTTGTTTGCAATTATGGAGCACCCTAGCTTGAGTCAATCGAGCTCTACTTTTGCTACTTTGTGAATTTGGGCAGATTGTCTACTTGTTAGCGATCTTGCCGAGGATGTTATAGTTGATCCGTGCATGCTATGCTATTGTTCTTACCATGTCTAGCTTGCATTTTGTGTATTCTTGATGGGTGTATTCTTAGTTTGCCATGACTTGCTCCGTAGTGAGTGCATCGAGCTCGTAAACATGCCTACTTGATATCTGTTTTCAGCATGCTCCAGTTTTCACCATGTCTGAGAACTGATTATGTTTTTGCCATGTTCACATGCTTGCAATTGTATTTTATGATCCCTTTTGGCTCAAGGTCACTAAGGGACTTTTGTTAAGATCTTTGAGTAGATCCATGCATGCTTTACTTTGCCATGTTCAGGTCCTGTAGCATGTAGTTTTGTTGCTCCGAAGAGTGCTACCTGATCTGAAATTCCAGACAAGTGTTAATTTCACTAAGTCTGAAATCTGTTTGCCATATGCATTTTTGCCATGCTTGTTTGAACCTGTTAATGGATGATTTGGCCGTAGCTCAGTGCTAGACTTTTTTTAAGCATCATGAATGCATCCCTGCCATATATTTTGTTGTCATGTTTGAGTGCTGTAGCATGTTCATCTCATTGCATTTAGATGACTACTTGCTGTAAATCGCAGACCGGTGTCATATTTGTTTTGCTTGCCATTTCCAAACCGTAACTCCGATTCTGGCGTTCTTTATATTGATTTCAAGCGATTTCATCTCTTCTTTCCAGTGGCACACTTGGATTTCCAAGTTGAGGCCAGGTTCATGCATCCCTTTGTCAAATCTTGCATATGCATCCCGCATTGCATCCCGCATAGCATATCATCTTTGCATCATATTGTTTGAGCTTTGCACATGGTTGATTGTTTCCTTGTTGCTTGTTTGTCTTGTTTGGGTAGAGCCGGGAGACGAGTTCGCTAACGAGAAGCCCGTTGAGTTTGCTTTCGAGGATCCAGTCAACTCTGACAACTTTGCAGGCAAGATGATCATACCCTCGAAATCACTACTATCTTTGCTATGCTAGATTGCTCGCTCTTTTGCTATGCCAATGATACGATGCCTACCTTTTGCTTTCAAGCCTCCCAAATTGCCATGTCAAACCTCTAACCCACCTTATCCTAGCAAACCGTTGTTTGGCTATGTTACCGCTTTGCTCAGCCCCTCTTATAGCATTGCTAGTTGCAGGTGAAGATTGGAGGCCGTTCCTTGTTGGAACATTTATTTACTTGTTGGGATATCATTATATTATCTTGTTATCTTAGTGCATCTATATATTTGGTAAAGGGTGGAAGGCTCGGCCTCTCGCCTAGTGTTTTGTTCCACTCTTGCCACCCTAGTTTCTGTCATATCGGTGTTATGTTCCCGGATTTTGCGTTCCTTACGCGGTTGGGTTATAATGGGAACCCCTTGATAGTTCGCCTTGATTAAAGCTTTTCCAGCAATGCCCAACCTTGGTTTTACCATTTGTCACCTAGCCTCTTTTCCCTTGGGTTTCCGGAGCCCGAGGGTCATCTTATTTTAGCCCCCCTGGGCCAGTACTCCTCTGAGTGTTGGTCCAACCGAGCGATGTCCGGGGCTACCAGGGGCAACTCTGGGCTGGCCTACCCGACGTCTTGCTCATCTGAGTGTGCCCTGAGAATGAGATATGTGCAGCTCCTATCAGGATTTGTCGGCACATTCGGGCAGTGTTGCTGGTCTTGTTTTAACCCGTCGAAGTGTCTTGTAGAACCGAGATACCGAGTCTGATCAGAACGTCTTGGGAGGAGGTCTATTCCTTTGTTGACCGTGAGAGCTTGTCATGGGCTAAGTTGGGACTCCCCTGCAAGGATTTGAACTTTCGAAAGCCGTGCCAGCGGTTATGGGCAGATGGGAATTTGTTAATGTCCGGTTGTAGATAACTTGAACCTTAACTTAATTAAAATGAATCAACCGTGTGAGTTACCGTGATGGCCTCTTCTCGGCGGAGTCCGGGAAGTGGCCACGATGTGGGAGTAATGCTTGCGCAGGATGTTCTCTAGATTTCTCGCTCGCGCTTTGCCTCCTCTTCTCGCTCTCTTTTGCGAATAGGTTAGCCACCATATTTGCTAGTCACTTGCTGCAGCTCCACATATTTACCTTGCCTTACCTATAAGCTTAAATAGTCTTGATCGCGAGGGTGCGAGATTGCTGAGTCCCTGTGGCTCACAGATTACTATTACACCAGATGCAGGGCCTAATGATTCCGCTCCAGGTGACGCGCTCGAGCTCAAGTGGGAGTTCGACGAGGACTCTCAACGTTACTATGTTTCCTTTCCTGATGATCTGTAGTGATGCCCAGTTGGGGGTGATTGGGACCGTGTCGCATGTTAGGTTATCTTTTATTTTGGCGCCGTAGTCGGGCCATGAGTGTTTGGATGATGTAATGTTATTTATGTACCTTGATTGACGTGGCGAGTGTAAGCCAACTATGTTATCTCCCCTTTATTATTATATTACATGGGATGTTGTAAAGATTACCTTACTTGCGACATATGCCTTCAATGCGATTATGCCTCTAAGTCGTGCCCCGACACGTGGGAGATATAGTCGCATCGAGGGTGTTACAAGTTGGTAATCAGAGCCTTCCCCGACCTTAGGAGCCCCATTTCTTGATCGTTATTAGCGGCCGAGTTGTGTCTAGAAAAATGTTTTGAGTCATTTAGGAATTATATATCGGAGAGTTTAGGAATTCATTTTACTTCCCAGTCTCCTCATCGCTCTGGTAAGGCATCCTGACGTAGAGTTTTGACTCTTCTCTTCTCAAATTTCACTAAAAAAAATTTAGGATCACGCGGGTATCTTGGAATCGTTCCGATGGTTTTATGATGAGAACATTGTCTTGGTGCCTCCTGTCAGGGGTTTTGTGGAAGTGTCCCGGGGAGTTGAGCTCTGAGGTGTTGTCGTCATAATTTTATCGTTGCAGTTCTGGAATACCTGAGTTTAGTACGCCGACATCGAAAATCTCTTTTATGCAGTTCGTTGGTGAGATAACCTCGATGCCACCCAGTAGTGGGGCGGGAGTTTGGGAGTATCGCCATAACTTGTATAACGGATGCTTTTCGAAGGTTGAGGTAGATGGTTTCCGAAGTTTTTCTCGGTTATGTGTTGAAGGATGGATACAGCTAGATGTAGGATTTGCTAGATTTGGGTGAGATATTATGCTTCCCCTGTATCCCCAACAACTGATTGCATAACCGGAAAGGTTCGGGAATTTCATAGGTGGGAATTCTCGTAGCTCTAGTTTTTTCTTCCACGGATATTGGTTTGAGATTGGGATTTCTTACCGATTATTCGTTCTTGATCCGTACCTTGTTGATTTATTTCTCTACCTTAATTCTACGTGGCTTCTCAATTTATGGATATGTGACCATTTCAAGAGGAATGCATTCGTTCATTTTGTTCGGATGTGAAGACTATATGTTGCAATTTTCATTCCGTTGGATTCAGCTTCAATAATTGTCTATCAATGTGCTAATGGATGTCAACCTCTTCAGGATGGCTCCTCCAACGCGCACGACTCTGAATCCTGATCCGCCACCACCTCCACCTCCTCCGGAGGCATGGCAAGCTGTGATGGCCGCAACCAATGCAAACACACAGTTGATCATGCAAATTCTTCAAGAGCGCAATCAAGGCAACCAAGGGAACCAAGGTAATAATCAGAATCACTCTGCTACACTCAACCAGTTCCTTGCTAACGGGCCAAAGACTTTCAGCAATTGTGTTGAGGCAACCGATGCTGACGATTGGCTTGTGGATCTGTGCAAGCATTTCGAGTGCAGTAACGTCAGGCCTGAGGACTTTGTCTAGTTCGCTTCCTTCCAACTCAAAGATCAAGCTACAGAATGGTTCCAGCAGTACAAGGACTCCAGAGGTGGGCGTGTTATCACTTGGGATGAATTCCGTCAAGATTTCAGAGCTCACCGTATTCCTCAGAGCATGGTTGAAAGCAAGTGTGAGGAATTCCGCAACCTGAAGCAAGGCTCTTTGTCTGTCTATGACTACAACAAGTTGTTTCAGAAGCTCGCCCGCTTTGCCAAGCAGGACGTCCCTGATGAGAAGAGCATGATATACCAGTTCAAGGGTGGCCTCAGAGAAGAAATCCAGCTAGCTCTTGTTCTCTTTGAGCCCTTGAGGTACGATGAGTTCTACAACATGGCACTGAAGCAAGAGGCTGCTCAGTTGAGGTGTGATGCTTCCAAGAAGCGAGTCAAAGATGTTACTCCTTCTTCCTCTACTCAAGTGGCCAAGCAGCAGAAGTATTGGCTTCCTCCTCCTCTGTTTCGTCAGCCGTATCAGCAGAAGAGCAAAGGTGGCAGTGGATCTTCCCACCCACCCAACCCTGGCTTTCAGAACAAGACTTCGTCTCAAGCTACAAGATCGAGTGCTCTGTACCACCGTCCGCTTTCAGAGGTCACGTGCAACAAGTGCCAACAGAAGGGCCACTATGCCAACAAGTGTTTCAACCAGAGGCGTCTTCCTCCTCCTCCTGTCAGATCGGCAAGTACAGCTATGGTCAAGCATAACACCAAGTCCGCCAAGGTCAACTTGCTGAACGCAGCTCAGGCAGAGGACTCACCAGATGTGATCATGGGTAACCTTCCTGTTAATGACATTCCCACAAGAGTTCTTTTTGACACTGGTGCATCTTTATCATTTTTATCGAAGCCTTTTGCATCTATGCATGATGTGCATACTATTGATTTGCCTAAGCCGATAGCGGTTTCTTCTCCAGGTTTATTCATGAACACCAAAATGATGGCTCCGGATGTTACTATCACCTTGGGCGACTACAAGTTCCTTTCTTCTCCTATGGTTCTTGGCAACTCGGATATTGATCTAATTCTCAGAATGGATTGGCTTACTAAGCACAAGGCTCAGCTGGATTGTGCAGCCAGGCAGATTCAATTGACTCATTCGTCTGAGGATGTAATTGTCTTTGTCGCTCGTGATGATACAATCCGTCTATTTTCTCTCAATGAGAAGGGTGAACTCGATGCCATCTCGCAAATTCCAGTCGTTTGCGACTATCAAGACGTCTTTCCAGAAGATCTTCCAGGAATGCCTCCGCACCGGCCAGTTGAATTCGTCATTGATCTTGAGCCCGGCACGGAACCTGTTTGCAAACGTCCTTACAAGCTCGGACCTGAAGAGTTGAAGGAGCTGAAGAAGCAACTCGATATTCAAGAGAAAATGGGGCTCATCCGGCCTAGTTCTTCTCCGTGGGGTTGTGGTGTTCTTTTTGTGAAGAAGAAGGATGGAACAGACCGGCTTTGTGTTGATTACCGTCCATTGAACAAAAAGACAATCAAGAATAAATACCCACTTCCCAACATCAACGAGCTGTTCGAACAACTCAAAGGTGACCTTCGTAAAGTGATCATGAACGAGGCTCACAATTCTCTCCTCTCCATACACCCTGGGAGCACGAAGATGTATCAGGACCTCAAGCAGGCTTATTGGTGGACTCGAATGAAGCGCGAGATTGCTCAATTCATGAATGAATGTGATGTCTGCAGAAGAGAGAAGGCAGAACACCAAAGGCAGGCGGGTCTCCTCCAACCTCTTGCCATTCCAGAATGGAAGTTTGACCACATTGAGATGGACTTTGTGACTGGGTTTCCAAAGTCCAAGTGTGGAAATGATGCTATATTCGTTGTCATCGACAAACTCACCAAAGTGGCTCATTTTCTGCCTATCAAAGAGTCGATCACTGCAGCTCAATTGGCGGAACTCTATATCTCTCGGATTGTCTCTCTACACGGTATTCCACAAGTGATATCTTCAGACCGTGGCAGCATCTTTACCTCCAAGTTTTGGGATTCTTTTCAGAAGGCCATGGGCACCAACATCCGCTTCAGCACAGCTTTCCATCCTCAAACTAGCGGTCAAGTCGAGCATGTCAACCAGATTCTTGAAGATATGCTCAGGGCTTGTGTGATCTCCTTCGGCATGAAGTGGGAGGATTGTCTTCCTTATGCTGAATTCTCCTACAACAATAGTTTTCAAGCAAGTTCGGGCAAGGCCCCATTTGAAATTCTGTATGGCAGGAAGTGCCATACCCCTCTCAACTGGTCTGAAAATGGTGAACGTCAGCTTCTCGGAAATGACTTATTCACAGAGGCAGAGGAAATGTGCAAAGTCATTCGAGATAACCTCAAAGCAGCCCAATCCCGTCAGAAGAGCTACTATGATAGTAAGCACCGTGATTTGGCTTTCGAGATCGGAGATCATGTTTACCTCCGCGTCTCTCCTATGAAAGGTACTCGTCGCTTCGGTATCAAAGGGAAGCTTGCCCCTAGATACGTGGGACCTTTCAAGATTGTCAACAAGAGAGGCGATCTCGCCTATCAACTCGAGCTTCCTTCAAACTTTGCAAATGTTCATGATGTGTTCCATGTCTCTCAGCTTCGAAAGTGCTTCAAGACTCCTGATTGCACCGTCAACTTCGAGGACATTGAGCTACAAGAAGATCTCTCCTACCGTGAGCACCCAGTTGCTATTCTCGAAGAGACTGAACGCAAGACTCGCAATAAGTCAATCAAATTCCTCAAAGTCAAGTGGTCACATCATTCCGACCGTGAAGCTACCTGGGAACGCGAGGACCACCTCCGTTCTGAGTACCCGGCGTTCTTTCAGTCCTAGATCTCGGGACGAGATCCTTTCATAGTGGTGGAGTGTTGTAACACCCCGGATATGACTTTCCCAATTTGTACTCCAACTCTTGCCTTTTCTGGCGTTAAGTTATTTTATTTTCTCGGGTTCGGGTTTTTGTCTCCGTGTGTTGTTATCGTTGTCATGCATCTCATAGCATGTCATCATGTGCATTGCATTTGCATACGTGTTCATCTCATGCATTCGAGCATTTTCCCCGTTGTCCGTTTTCATTCCGGCGCTTCGTTCTCCTCCGGTGGTCATTTCTAGCTTTCTTTCGTGTGTGGGGATTAAACATTTCTGGATTGGACCGAGACTTGCCAAGCGGCCTTGGTTTACTATCGGTAGACCGCCTGTCAAGTTTCGTATCATTTGGACTTCGTTTGATACTCCAACGGTTAACCGAGGGACCGAAAAGGCCTCGTGTGTGTTGCATCCCAACACCCCTCCAATTTGGCCCAAAACCCACCAAAACCCTCTCCATCATCTAGAGTGTTCGATCACGATCGCGTGGCCGAAAACCGCACCTCATTTGGACTCTCCTAGCTCCCTCTATGCCTATTTAAAGAACCCCCAAAAATCTCCTTCTCCTTCCTACCGAAAAACTTAGCTCCTCGTTCCCCGCGCCACACCGGACAAAAATTCGCGTCGACGGACATTGTCCACGCCGCCGCCCGCGCCTACCAGGAGGCGCCACGTGGCGGGCGCCGCCGCCCCGCGCCGCCGGCCCGGCGAGCCCGCGGGAGGCCCCCCCGAGCCCGCTTCCTCCGCCGCCAGGCCGCGCCTCCTCCCGAGCCGCAGCTCCCGGCTCCGCCGCCTCCCTCACCGACTCCGGCGGCCGGAGCACCGCGCCGCTTCCCGCACCGCCTCGCCGCTCCCTCGCCGGCAGCCGCCGCTCCGCCGCGCCGGCCGGCCACCGCCGCCACCGCTCCGACGAGCTCCGCCTCCTCGCCGCCCCGGCCTCGTCCGAGCTCCTCCGACGAGCTTCTTCTCCGGCCGTGAACAGTAACTCCGGTGGGCTGCTCTGTAATCCGTGCCAGATCCAGATCTGAAAATATCTCGGTTGACTTTTGCCCCAAAACCCTAATTATCTTGCCATGTTCATCGCATCGTAACTTTGCATCCGTTGCTCCGATTTGGGCATATAGCATATCAAAATGTTCATCTCAGAGAGTACATCATTTCATTCCATTGCATCATTTTCATTTGAGCTCATATTGATGCCCGAAATGCTGTTAGAAGAGGGCTACTTGAGATAATTGTCAGATCTTCTGCTCCATTTAGATATTTGTCATTTTTGCCATGATTATTGTGTGCATGATATGCCCATGAGCTCTACATATGTTTTGTTAAGGGTTTTGCCATCTTTCCAGAGGTGCAACCCATGTATTTTTGTGATGTGTGTGGTGACTAGCACGAGCTTGCAAAGTGAGGCACTTGGTAGTGTTGATTTCAGGGACTTAGCCAGAACACCAAAAGTGATGTCTGCAGAAGTGTGAAGGCAGAACACCAAAAGCCAGCTGGTCTCCTCCAACCTCTTGCCATTCCAGGATGGAAGTTTGACCACATTGAGATGGACTTCGTGACTGGGTTTCCAAAGTCCAAGCGTGGCAATGATGCTATATTCGTTGTCATCGACAAACTCACTAAAGTGGCTCACTTTCTGCCTATCAAAGAGTCTATCACTGCAGCTCAATTGGCGGAGCTGTATACCTCTCGGATTGTCTCGCTTCACGGTATTCCACAGGTGATCTCTTCAGACCGTGGCAGCATCTATACCTCCAAGTTTTGGGATTCTTTTCAGAAGGCCATGGGCACCAACATCCGCTTCAGCACAGCTTTCCATCCTCAAACTAGCGATCAAGTCTAGCGTGTCAACCAGATTCTTGAAGATATGCTCTGGGCTTGTCTGATATCCTTCGGCATGAAGTGGGAATATTGTCTTCCATACAACAATAGTTTTCAAGCAAGCTCGGGCAAGGCCCCATTCGAAATTCTGTATGGCAGGAAGTGCCGTACCCCTCTCAACTGGTCTGAAACCGGTGAACGTCAACTTCTGGGAAATGACTTAATCATAGAGGTAGAGAAAATGTGCAAAGTCATTCGAGATAACCTCAAAGCAGCGCAATCGCGCCAGAAGAGCTACTATGATAGTAAGCACCGTGATTTGGCTTTCGAGATCGGAGATCATGTTTACCTCCGCGTCTCTCCAATGAAAGGTACTCGTGGCTTCGGTATCAAAGGGAAGCTTGCCCCTAGATACGTGGGCCTATCAACTCGAGCTTCCTTCAAACTTTGCAAATGTGCATGACGTGTTCCATGTCTCTCAGCTCCGCAAGTGCTTCAAGACTCCTGACCGCACCGTCAACTTCGAAGACATTGAACTCCAAGAAGATCTCTCTTATCGTGAGCACCCCGTTGCTATTCTTGAAGAGACTGAATGCAAGACTCGTAATAAGTCAATCAAATTCCTCAAAGTCAAGTGGTCACACCATTCCGACCGTGAAGCCACCTGGGAACGCGAGGATCACCTCCGTTCTGAGTACCCGACGTTCTTCCAGTCCTAGATCTCGGGACGAGATCCTTTCGTAGTGGTGGAGTGTTGTAACACCCCGGATATGATTTACCCAATATGTAATCCAACTCTTGCCGTTTCCGGCGTTAAGTTATTTTATTTTTTCTCGGGTTCGGGTTTTGTCTCCGTGTGTTGTTGTCGTTGTCATGCATCTCATATCATGTCTTCATGTGCATTGCATTTGCATACGTGTTCATCTCATGCATCCGAGCATTTTCCCCGTTGTCCATTTTGCATTCCGGCGCTCCGTTCTCCTCCGGTGGTCATTTCTACCTTCTTGTCGTGTGTGGGGATTAAACATTTCCGAATTGGACCGAGACTTGCCAAGTGGCCTTGGTTTACTACCAGTAGACCGCCTGTCAAGTTTTGTACCATTTGGACTTCGTTTGATGCTCCAACGGTTAACCGAGGGACCGAAAAGGCCTCGTGTGTGTTGCAGCCCAACACCCTTCCAATTTGGCCCAAAACCCACCTAAACCCTCTCCATCATCTAGAGCATTCGATCACGATCGCGTGGCCGAAAACCGCACCTCATTTGGACTCTCCTAGCTCCTCCTATGCCTATATATACCTCCCCCATTCGAAATCCTGGGTCTTTCCACCCCTAACCCTAGATCCACCCCTCTCCGCGCGGCCGGACACGTCCGCCGGACGCCGGACAACGTCCGCTGCTCGCCCGGGCCAATCAGCGAATGCCACGTGGCCCAGCCACCGCCTCCCGCCGCCGGCCCGCGAGGCCCGGGGCCGGCCCTCCCCGCCGGCCGCTCGGGCCAGATCCGCCCGCGCCCGCCGCCTCTTCTTCCTCGCCGCTCTGCCGCACTTCGCCGGCCGCCGCCGCCCGTCGCACCATCGCCGGCAGGAGCTCGCCGCCGCCACCGGACCTCGCCTCGCCGCCTCAAGACCCCGCCCGGCGCCGGCGAGCACGCCGGCGACCGCGCCCCGGCGCACCCCCGCCTCACCGGTCCCGGAACCGGCCCTCTCCGGTCACCTCCCGACGAACTCTGGCGAAGGTCCCCCGGTGAACCTCGATCCACGCGCTGGATCTCAGATCCGGATTCAAAACCCTAGGGTTTACTTCATCTTTTCCCTAAGTCCCTGATTTATTTTGCTATGTTCATCGTGCCGTAGCTTTGCATCCGTAGATCCATTTTGGGCATATAGCATATCAAAATGTTCGTCTCAGAGAGCACATCATTTTATCTCATTGCATCATTTTCATTTGAGTTCATCTTGATGCCCGAAATGCTGTTGGAAGAGTGCTATTTGAGTTAATTGTCAGATCTGCTGCACCAATTAGCTATTTGTCATTTTTTCCATGATTAATGTGTGCATGATATGCCCCTGAGCTCTACATGTGTTTTGTCATATGCTTTGCCATCTTTCCAGAGGTGCAATCCATGTATTTTTGTGATGTGTGTGGTGACTAGCACAAGCTTGCGAAGTGGTGCATTTGTTAATTCTAATTTCAGGGACTTAGCAATTCCACTAAGTCCTTGGACTGTTTTATCAATATGTCATATGTTCATGTTGTTTCCTAGTGATCCGTGCCTCTTTTGAGGATGATCAGTAAGGTTGATTTGTTAATCTTGTAGTGCTCTATCCATCCATGTATTTGTTTGCAATTACGGAGCACCTATCTTGAGTCAATCGAGCTCTACTTTTCCTATTTCGTGAATCTGGGCAGATTGTCTACTTGTTAGCGATTTTGCCGAGGATGTTGTAGTTGATCTATGCATGCTATGTTGTTGTTCTTGCCATGTATAGCTTGTATAATGTGTATTCTTGATGGGTGCATGCTTAGATTGTCATGCCTTGCTCTATAGTGAGTGCATCGAGCTCGTAAACATGCCTACTTGATATCTGATTTGCATGCTCCAGTTTTTCTCTAAGTCTGTGAACTGATTATGTTTTTGCCATGTTCACATGCTTGCAATTGTATTTTCTGATCCCTTTTGGCTCAAGGTCACTAAGGGACTTTTGTTAAGCTCTTTGAGTAGCTCCATTCCATGCTTTACTTTGCCATGTTAAGTTCATGTAGCATCTAGTTTTCATGCTCCAAAGTGAGCTACCTGATCTGAAATTATAGACAAGTGTTGATTTCACCAAGTCTGAAATCTGTTTACCAATTGCACTTTTGCCATGCTTGTTTGAACATGTTAATGGATGAATTGGCCGTAGCTCAGTGTTCATATTTTGTTAAGCATCATGAATGGATCTCTGCCATGTATTTTGTTGCCATGTTTGAGTGCCGTAGCATGTTTGTCTTGCTGCATTTAGATGGCTACTTGCTGTTTATCGCAGACCGGTGCCATATTTGTTTTGCTTGCCATTTCCAAATGCATCCGATTCCGGCGTTCTTTATATCGATTTCAACCGAAATCACCTCACCTTTCCAGTGGCACACTTGGATTTACAAGTTGAGGCCAGGTCCATTCATTCCTTGTCAAATGTTGCATATGCATCACATATCGCATCCCGCATAGCATACCATGTTTGCATCATGTTGTTTGAGCTTTGCACGTGGTTGATTTTGTCCTTTTTGCTTGTTTGTCTTGTTTTGGTAGATCCGGGAGACGAGTTCGCTAAAGAGGAGCCCGTTGAGTTTTGCTTTCGAGGATCCAGTCAACTCTGACAACTTTGCAGGCAAGATGATCATACCCTCGAAATCACTTCTATCTTTGCTTTGCTAGATGCTCGCTCTTTTGCTATGCCTATGCTACGATGCCTACCACTTGCTTATCATGCCTCCCTAATTGCCATGTCAAACCTCTAACCCACCATGTCCTAGCAAACTGTTGATTGGCTATGTTACCGCTTTGCTCAGCCCCTCTTATAGCGTTGCTAGTTGCAAGTGAAGATTAGAGACCGTTCCTTGTTGGAACATTATTTACTTGTTGGGATATCACTATATTATCTTGTTATCTTAATGCATCTATATACTTGGTAAAGGGTGGAAGGCTCGGCCTCTCGCCTAGTGTTTTGTTCCACTCTTGCCGCCCTAGTTTCCGTCATATCGGTGTTATGTTCCCGGATTTTGTGTTCCTTACGCGGTTGGGTGATAATGGGAACCCCTTGATAGTTAGCCTTGAATAAAGCTTCTCCAAAAATGCCCAACCTTGGTTTTACCATTTGCCACCTAGCCTCTTTTTCCCTTGGGTTTCCGGAGCCCGAGGGTCATCTTATTTAAACCCCCCCGGGCCAGTGCTCCTCTGAGTGTTGGTCCGAAGCGGGCAGCCTGCGAGGCCACCTCGGGGAAACTCGAGGGTTGGTTTTACTCGTAGCTTGACCTATCTGAGTGTGCCCTGAGAACGAGATATGTGCATCTCCTATCGGGATTTGTCGGCACATTCGGGCGGTGTTGCTGGATTTGTTTTAACTTGTCGAAGTGTCTTGTAGAACCGGGATACCGAGTCTGATCGGAATGTCTCGGGAGAAGGTATATCCTTCGCTAACCGTGAGAGCTTGTCATGGGCTAAGTTGGGACTCCCCTGCAGGGATTTGAACTTTCGAAAGCCATGCCCGCGGTTATGGGCAGATGGGAATTTGTTAATGTCCGGTTGTAGATAACTTGAACCTTAACTTAATTAAAATGAATCAACTGTGTGAGTTACCGTGATGGTCTCTTCTCGGCGGAGTCCTCGGATGTGAACACGGTGTTGGAGTAATGTTTGCCGTAGTTGGTTCTCTAGTTCTTCTCGCTCTCTTTTGCGAACAGGTTAGCCACCATATATGCTAGTCGCTTGCTGTAGCTCCACATATTTACCTTGCCTTACCTATAAGCTTAAATAGTCTTGATCGCGAGGGTGCGAGATTGATGAGTCCCTGTGGCTCACAGATTACTTCCAAACCAGATGCAGGGCCTGATGACTCCATTCCAGATGACGTGCTTGAGCTCAAGTGGGAGTTCGACGAGGACTCACACCGTTACTATGTGTCTTTCCCTAATGATCAGTAGTGGTGCCTAGTTGGGGCGATCGGGACCGTGTCGCATGTTGGGTTGATCTTTTATTTTTGCACCGTAGTCGGGCCATGAGTGATTGGATGATGTAATGCTATTTATGTACTTTGTTTGACGTGGCGAGTGTAAGCCAACAATGTACCTTCCCCTTTTATTATCTATATTACATGGGATGTTGTGAAGATTACCTTACTTGCGACATTGCTTTCAATGCGGTTATGCCTCTAAGTCGTGCTTCAACACATAGGAGATATAGCCGCATCAAGGGAGTTACAGCTCAGCTGCCACAGTTAAGCCAGGGATGCATAAGAAGGCACCAGCAAAGAGAGTCCCCATGTCTAAGGCCAGAGTATCCACTGCTGAAACCTCCAAGCCATCGGAAGAGGCTGCTGGAGAAGGAAAGAAAAGGAAGGAAAGGGTCAAGAAGACCACTGCCAGAGTGCTTGGCAAATCATCAATTATGAGAGATGATGATGAAGAGGATGCTGCACCAGCACCCAAAGCTCAAAAGCTCATGGGAGATGCAATCAGATCAGGGGATGCTCCATCTAAGCCCAAAGTTTCTCCCAAGCACTACAAAAAATACACTTCCGTGATGATACGTGTTTGTCACAGTAGGTCGCTTTTTTGTCATGCATGTACATCCGTGACAAATTTATGACAGAATCAAGATAGTCATACCTGTGCTGTCGTAGAAGTTTTCCATGACATTACGAAAATTATCATCACGGAAGTGTCCACTTCCATGATGATAAATCGCGCGTCACAGAAGTGCTTTCGTCAAGGGTGACCAACACGTGGCATCCACTGTAACGGTACGCCATTAAGCTATCGGGTTGGGTTTTGGATCCGATAACCCATTAACAGCCCCGACCAATGGGGATTTTCCACGTGTAAAATCATCATTGGCTAGAGGAAACACGTGTCGGCTCATCGTCGGGACAGATGTCATCCACTCACTGGACAGAAGGCGCCTATGATACGTCGACACATGGCACGACCCAACAAGTTTAAATGGGCCAGCCCAACTAAAGTCCCACAAGATTTTGCGGACCATAATGGGCCGGCCCAGCTAAAGGCCCACGAGATTTTGCGGATCATAATGGGCTGGCCCAGTTAAAGGACCACAAGATTTCGCGGGCCATAATGAGCCGGCCCAGGTAAAGGCCCACAAGATTTTTGTGTGCCATAATAGGCCGGCCAAGGTAAAGGCCCACAAAATTCTTGCGGATCATAATGGGCCGCCCCAGCTAACGGCCCACGAGATTTCGCCGACATTAATGGGACGGCCCAGCTATAGGCCCACAAGATTTTGAGGACCCTAGTAGGCCGGCCGGTTAACTGGCTGCCATGTTTTGGGCCAAATGCCGGCCCATATTTGATATGGTCTATTAATGGCCTGCCACGCTCCGGGCCTAATAGTGGCCCATATGAGATCCGGCCCATAAAAAGCCTACCACGTTCTGGGACAAATTACGACCCAGATCAGGTCCGGCCCTTCAAGAGGTTTTGGGCCTAATTATGGCCCATATCAGATTCGGCCCGTCAACTGGACACTATGCTTTTGGGCCCGCATGCTAAAGGCCCACTTAGTAATTCGGCCTGATATTAGTTTTGGCCTGTTAAGGGCCCGTTTAACATTTCGGCCCTATATTAATTTTAGCCTGTTAAAAGCCCGTCATATAGTTGGGCCTAACTACTGCCCGGTTTGCATCAGGCCTGCTCGCAGCCGATATCTGATTGGGCCAAACAAGGACCGAGACAATTTTTCGGCCTGTTAAAAGCTCATGATTTGATTTGCACAATCATGGGCCGGGGTTCATTTCGGGCTGCTGCCGGCCCATGAGTTGATCGTCACGTTATAGGCCCAACCTACATCATGATTGCATGACTGCCCGATTATGTACCGTAATTTTATGGTTTGGCCGGTTTACTGCGAAGACAAGATATATATACAGTAAAATAACTGCAGCATTGTGAATAAGAAAAAACCTATACTATACAATAAAGAAATTATGGCATATTACATCCACTAGGCATCAAAGTTCGCCACTATGATAATAAAGCACAAGCAGACAGCAGATTACATACACTGGGCATCAAAGATCGCCACCAGTCTAAATAAACACGCCGACAAAATAATATACAAACCGACAACACTTCAATAGAGTTCAAGAAAGGTTAGCCCTGCTAGGGAGCTGCAGCGCAAGCACCTGAGCAAGATGATGAGACTGCGCTTGTTCAACACTTATATCTTCCTCACTCTGAAAGATAAACAAGCAGACAGATGACAGGTTTTGCACATAAAAGTATCATTGCTGACAATTCATCACATTTATTACTGACGAATAAAGTGACACAGTTTAAATTTGCATTAACACAATATGGTATTATTCAGGTCAAGACATGGCAGGAAATGACATTGTGAAGGAGTTGGCAGCTTCACGACACCACTGGATTACAGATCAAGAACTCATAAGTATCAATGGTTAGTGTGCTGTCAATTTATACCATTTCAGATTGGCAAATAAAGAAACGGTTTAAATAATAGTAGAATGATATGACATTTTTCATAGTTAAGACATTGCAGAATATGACATTGTGCTGTAGTGGGTAGGTTCACCACACCACTGGATTACAGATGAAGAACAGAAGCATACATGTAGTGCAAAAGAAGATCACTTGCTCTGTATAGTTTAATTTACATGGTATGAAGAAGGAACTTGGTTGTACAACTGAAAACTTAAATTGAGAAAGGACGAACTTTTGTTTATGAACTACATATAATAAACTTTAAACAAGCAATTTGATGCAAACACCAAAAATAAACAACTTTTGCAGTCATGCCTAACCAAATATATACAACAAAGATTGAAGGCTTGAGATGGACAAACTTACATTATTGGTGAAGACAGGCTCTATAAAGGCCTTGTCCATGCTGATGGGGGGCAATTGAAGAAGTTTACCACAGAATCTTCTTCAAAAGCATTGCCTTTATTCTACATTTTGTTAAGAGTAAATATAGATGTGATAATATACGAAAAAAATGGAGAATATTTAAGATAAGATGAAGAGTGATGCTACATAACCAAGTAGCTATAAATGTAAGTGCGGTGATACAGGCAAAAGGTACAGCCAAGAGCAATGCACAGCTAAACTTCTTTAGTACCAACCTTATGGTAAGAGTAAATATAGATATGATGTGTAGAAAATGGAGGGCAAAGGAAAATAAGCTGTAGAGTGATGGTACATGAACAACTACCTGTCATTATAAGTACATTGATAAAGGACATCATGTACTTACAAGAACAATGCAGAGCTAAAAAAACATTGGCATTGGATATATTCTACACTAATGTAACCATTCATACAGATCAGATAATTTGGAGCGAACAATTGATAAGCAAGCTATCATGCATACTGCTGTCACATAATGAACCAGGTATGTATGCAAGTATAGTGATACAGGACAATAGGTACTAACAAGAGCAAAGCAGCGGGCAGCATATTTGCGCTATCCTGTCATTCTTGTCAAACTGGAATTCTTCTTCGAGCAGATTTCCTGCAAAAAAGATCCGTAAGGCACATGCGGAAAAGTAGAAGTTCAAACTGTCATGTGATTTCATAGACAGTACCTCATCCTGGGAATGAGACCAGTGCATAACAAGGATTTTCCATTCAATGTTTTCTAAATTTAGCACAGGAGACTTCACCGGAAATTCGTTTATAGACTTGCCATCAAAGTGTGATTTCCTCAGGTAACACCGATACTGCTGCAATGCTTCCTTGAAAAGCACAAGCAAGCTTTGCTCGTCATGACTATCCAGATTGACCCTCGCCTAGTTACAACAATGTAATGTAAATCATTGATGTGTTCAATCAGCAGAAAATAGGAAAATAATAGCCATGAATAATAGCACTTACACGTAAGTTGGACAGGAAGATGTGAAAATGGTGTTTGTCTTCACAATAATCTTCCCATGATGGGAATATATGCACGTAGTCCCTAACAACATTGAAAGCATTGTCTTTTAAACTGGGAATAAATGAAATGGGGTTCCAATCTGCAGGAATTGGCTGTCTCTGCAGTTGGGATAGGTCTTCGGCCGGTGGACTTGCTGCACTTTTTGCGGGAGTGGGATTTTTCTGTGGTACAGCTGGTGCTATGGCAAATGAAATCGGTATACCTTTTGCTGGAGTGCAGGTCTTGTGTGGTGGGGCTAGTGGTGTGGCCAGTGAAGTATGGGTACAGTCTGCTGGAGTCGGTCCTACATTTTGTGTCAGTGGTTGTACAACCAATATAAGTGGGGTGCTGTCTGATTTCTCCGGCACCACCACGTTTTTGAAGGACTTTGCTGGTGCTCCTTCAGGTTCACCAATCACCCTCTTCCTTTTTGGTGTCTGATGCACAAGAACAACATTTGAGTGGAAAAACATGGTATGATGCCAGATGGAATATGTATTGATAATGGATGGGCATGGCATCTCGACATATATGATGAGTAAACTAAGCAGATGGTGGTGCAACAAAGTAGAAGAAATGCAAGACAACATATGCAAGATACACGCAATCAATAAAACCTTGCCAAATTAGAACAAACACCTTGATGGGTGAACAGGACAGGCCATCTGCCTTTGACTCCTAGAGGTTAGAATAGTCATTAGGATGATATTCTGAACAAGAATCAACAGGTGGGGAGCGTATGAGTTTCATTGCATCCAGAATGGCACTCAATGCCTTGCTGCCAATTTTATAAGTCATTGCAGTGTTCCACAATATTCTTCTGATGCGCAGATTCTATTATTCACTATAATTGCTTATAATATCTGAGAACCATGAAAACATAAATAGTTGTGAGATTATCTTTGTAATGCAGATGATATTCTAATATAGGGGCGCCCCTGTAAACACTTGTGTGCTATCACTGGATTCTGATGAGAGAGCTCATGTGTGCTGTAATATGGTGCGTGCATTTATATAATCTGGCACAAGTACACAAAAAAATAGGCTCCATAAGTAAGGATAGCTGGCAGATGATAGGTTCATAATATACTATATAGATTGTTTATTGCCAAACCATGATAACAAGAGCACACAGCAACTAGGTAGATCATAGTGTACATAACAGTGGTACACCATAACCAGGATATATAAATCGGGAAAGTGGAACTGGCTGGAAATTATGGTGTTGTATTGCCGCTAGTAATTGAAAGCCTATCGATCATGTATAGGCCAGCTCTATCAGCTGTTGACTGTAGATGTCCCTGCTCCCCTTCATGACAAGGAACATAATGTGCTTCCCATACAGAACACCGCACGGGCCGCCGGCCGAAGCACCGGCCCCACTGCCTATGTTCCTCCGCCACCCCACCCCCGCCCCCACCCGCGTTGAGTTTTCTTCGTTCGACGAGGCCCCACCACCGCCCCCCACAACCACCATCCCCACCCGAGCCCCTTCGATCGCACCAGCGAACTCTGGCGAGCTCTGAAAAATTGACTGACCCAATTTTGAAATTTAGTCTGCTGTGATTTAACTAGTGTGGAATATAAAAGGGGAAAACCATAAGCATTGCGAGTATGGTGTTGAGCGTGCCATGGCGGATCTGAAGGTGCAAACCGGACAAAGGCAACTTCGCAACCAAGACAATAAATCAGAGTAAAGCAGTGGCGATCTATTTTCTTGCCACGATAAATAAGTTGAGCAGATACGAAAGAGTACCGCCTCTGGTGCAGCGCCATGTACGCATCTGCTCAGAATTTGATGGTGCTGCGGTAGCGATGGCTGTCAGCGGCGTGGAAACAGATCTAGGAGGGTAGACGGTGGTGGCGGGGCGCGGTGGACGAGACGGTCGTAGGAGCGGTGCCGACAAGGTGGACGACGGCGGGGATGAAGCGAGAGGACGGGATGCAAGGATCCCGGTCCGAAGCCGTGGATGAGAGAGGTCGATCTCTTGTAATGGACGGCGGCGTCGGGGTATCAGCTCCGGCATGGTGGAGGAGGATGACGGCGGATGGGGTGGCGGATGGCGGCGGACGGAGGAGGGTGGGGTGGAGAGGGTGTTTTGGCTCCCACGGAGTACGAATGGGGAAAAGGGAGGTAGAGAGGAAGGGGGAACCATGTATTCAGGGCGCGCTTGTCTCAAATGCGAGGAAATTTTACAAACTTAGCCCCCGTTTACAATTTCTACTACATCACAGCAACACTAGTTGGTTGGGGATAGGACGGTAATCTCGCATACGCCGAATACTTGCTGATGAGAGTTTGTTTTTGGTGCCCACCGTGTATGAATATGAATCGGGGAGGGAGTCGATTTCGGCCGAGGACACACTGTGTTTTGGTGCCCACCATGTATGAATCCGGGTGAGAGGCGGTTACGTCACGTTTGGGTGAAATTACAAACCTACCCCTATCGAAACCTATAGAAATCCAGCATATAGGCTTTGCGTGGCAGGGATAGGTAGTAGTGATTTCCGTCTCGCAGATTTTGGTTTCAGGCGGTTACTACGACTTTCCCCGCTTTGTTCAAATTTTGCAGAATGCATGTTTACCGTGCCAACTCAATTCGAATCCCGTTTGTATTCTATTTTTTTCCGGGCGGGATCCATTTTCAATTGGAATTACATTCTATATACATCATTTTTTATATATACTTTCAAAAGCACAACAAATATTTCTGCTCCTTTATACGTATAATATGATTTACAAATACAACGATCTCGAAATCTTAAGGTTGAATTCGAAATTTTTTAACCAAATTATGTTCTACTAAAATGTATGGATCAGTAATATCTACATATTAAATAACATATATGTGCGTGAATTCATATGAGTATGCATGTTTGATAGATCAATTCTGGTTCGAGTATGGATTACATGTATCATCATCTCGAATTCAAATATTTGAATGCCTTTTTTGTTCACTCCTTTCACGCCCATCTCTCTCGCATGCATGCTCCTTCAGGTAGCTATCACTCTCTTTTCTCCATCTCACCCGCACGCTCACTTCATGTTGCTCCTATCCTCGCAAACATGGTCTCTCGACGTCTCCCTTGAGAAGTGTCACACTCTCCCTATCATTATAAATTACACGGTTTTCATTATCTCCCACGTCTCTACTGTTCTCTAGTATCACTCGGTACCTAAGCTTTCTTTTTCACCGCCAAACACAGTCTCCACTCGTCTTTCACTTTGTCTTTCTCTCTATGGGATTCTCTCACACACCCTATATGTCTCTACATATGACTCATACCACTAAAATTACTCTCTCTATCTCTCCTGTAGACACAACATTTGTTGCGGTTTCCTTTTCGTCTCCATCCTAGACTGACATTATTCATTTGTTTACCGATCAGACAACCCCGACTACCGTCTCCTCTCTCTCACAGACACACACGCACAACTCCTACCACTAAAATGTGAATGGAAAACGAGATTTTGTTATGCCCAAACAAAAAAGGACTGAAGGGAGTGATTGCTCTGACACAGACGCGACCTCTCATAGCGTAGGCATTGAACCGGCGCGCCGACCAAGAGGGCTGCACTCGCTGCAGGCTCGGCTGAGCACGCCTCCTCGCCGCGTGCAACCAGCTTAAGACTGCCCTGCCTGCCTTCATTGAATCCACGCGTGTGCCGGCAACACGTCCTTCCGCGAGCCGACATGCATTTTAGAACACAAAAAATGACTAAAATATAATTAATTTATGCATGGTCTTGACTTGTTGTGCTCGCACTGGTAGCAAGAACTAGTAGAGGATTTTCTTTATTTATAACTCTCCTCACATTTTTTGGCTTTGAAGCGAATCATGGTTGTGGACATTATGTATGAATGCCCAGATATCTGTGAACATGAGTTTGATGTGGAAGTTGAACTTGGAATGTCGGGCTTGCGCATGAACTATACCATGTCCAATGCTTCGTCTATTATTGTTTGGAAAGTAATTGCTGTTATTACATGACCCGAAAAAAAACATTTTGTGCCACATCAGTAGATGCACGGACATCACAACAGGCATGCTGACTGGATAAACATTTGAACCTAGCTATTATGAAGGAAATTTTGTATTGACAATAGTTTTAGATAGCAGGAGACGCCTAGCCTGCTCTGCCTCTGCTAGCTTATTTCTGGCTTCTTCCATCTCTTCTTTGGCTTGGGTGAAGAGAGCATCTGATTGCTCTTTGCACTTCTTCAGGAACTCAGCTACATTCTCAAGGGCTGCTGCACGCTTTCTTTCAGCCTTTAATAATGCCACGAGGACATGAACAACTGACGACTCCACCTGGCTTGTGTGTAATCCAGCATCATCTGGGAATTTGCACCTTGTGTCTAATCCAGCATCATTAGGGAACTGGCACCTTGTGTGTAATCCAGCCTCATTTTGGAAACATGATCTCGAGGTTGACCATACTTCCCTCCTCGCAGGAACTGCATCCTGACATGAAGTTACTTCTTTTTTAGATCAATACTCAGAGCAACCTAGATCTATTTAGTAGAAGCCAGATAAACAGAACTCGGAGAAGTGAATTCAAAAGGAAAAAATAAATAAAAACAGACTACAAGGTGAGAACACCCACTTCCTACATCAAGCTAAAAACGAAAACATTAGGACGATTAAGACTCTTCTTATTACACATCGAAGAACACCATGCTTAAGAGAAACAGAAACTACAACATATACACATCAAAGAACCCGAGGCTACACGAAAGTAATTGAAAGGGTGTTACTTACCAAAGCTCGTTTTATAGGTTCGGTGCAGCTCCTCTTTAACTTGCCACGCTCCTTGAAGATGTCCCGAATATCCCGTGTTTGGTCTTCATTGCTCCTCTACATGTTCGCACTCGTGGTTTTAAAATCTCAACATGGCAAGAAAAATATACTACTAGTAATACTTGCGCATCTTGTGGGCAACATTAAAGCACTCGTCTGCCATGTTAGAGCATCTCCAGCAAGATAAACTACTCATACAAATGCATCTTGATGCGTGCAATGCATGGGAATTTTGCTAGTTCTAAAAACCTTTCCATCATTTGCCACACTACTGGTTGCAGATGAAAAGCCTACCCAAGCACAGCGTGATACATGAGCGACGCACAATTACAAGCTGATATTCTGTTGGACAATGGAGGCTATAACCAATTACTTTTACGGGAACAATAGCACCTAGGAAATTTGAAGGGTAGGTATGAACAAAATTGGAACTGCACATGTACTGCTAAGTGATTCAATACACACATTACCAATCGAGGAGGAGAACGATGGTCGCGGCGGCCTCTGTGAGTCATGGTCGGCAATGGGAGTCAGTTCATTGTCCACGACGGTGGTACTTCTGCGCTTGGCGTCGGCTTCCGGGAAGCAGATCCGAGACCGTGGAAGACGATGCCGGGGAAGAGGCTCCGTGTACGACGACGACAGTGAACCGGCTCCAGTGCGGCATATGAGGTCGTCGATGAGGCAGATGCGCTGCAGTGGATGAGTGCGCCGATGTAAAGGGGAGGAGCACGAAGGCTGCGGTGCCGTGGAGAAGTCTATTTTGTGGTGGGGATAGAAATTGGGGAGTATTCAGGTGTACTACTCTGGGTGCCGGGGTGGGGTTGGCTGGGTAGGGTGAACCTGAAGTTACAAAAACAACCCCCTACCAAGCGTCATCCGTAGGCCTGTTCTGAAGGCTATGATGGTAACTTCCCACTGCTCGAATCAGGGTCGCGGGAGATTTTCCCGCCGACCTCAAAATTTTGTAACACTGGACTCCCCGTGTGGCGTGTTGAGTGATTCGGCTAAGCAACTAGTGAGTAGTAGTAGTAAACTCTGCATATTAGGTTTGACCAAAGTCAAACTTCCTAAAGTTTGACCAAGTTTATAGAAAAATATAAACATTTACCATAACAAATATGTATGATGTGAAAGTACATTCAATAATGAATCTAATGGTATTTATTTGTTATTGTATATGTTAATATTTTTTTATTATAAGCTTTCTGAGAGTTTACAAAACTTGACTTTGACCAATGCTAATATGCTGACTTAAATAAAAACGGAGGGAGTACACATTTGTTTTCTTAGTTTGTAGTTAACTAATCATTTGTTGAAATTGTGAAATAAATATATTAGGCTATTGACTTCGAATGTAATGGTCTATACAATTCAATAGTTACAATCATTGTCGAATCCCAAGATGTATACAAGGTCTATAGTACTTCACAACATGCTCAAACTCACATAATCCCAGTCAAATGAGAATCTAAATGCATTTCATAGTTATTACTTTGTAGGATGCAACAAGAACAACCATAACTCTACATCAGCCATTATAGAAGCAACATTTTGACATATCCCCATGTGTGAATGAAACGTGCAGAGAGAGCTTTTGAAGATGGAGCAGATAGGATGGGAAAGATTGTATGTATGTGGACGAGAGAGTAGGAGACAAACCTGACGAGACAGAGAGAGAGAGATAGAGAGAGAAAGAGAGAGGAAGAAGTTAGGTCTGTGAGAAAGATGCATACATGTAATATACATGAGATGCGTGTGCATCTGGATTCTGTATAAGTGGAAGGAGAAGAGACAACATGTTTGATGAGAGAGCAGGAAAAACATGGACAAGAGGGGAAGGATCTCGTGGGTTGAGGGATTGACAATTTTTTGCGGGGGATAGAGGGATTGGTAATTTTGTGCAAGAGAGAGAGAGAGAGAGGGTGGGGGGAGGATTCAGTCAGCCGTCGTCACATCACCCTGCTTCCAAATGACCCCGCACTCTCTAGCTCGGTGTGGTCGCCGTCTTCGATCTACTCGTTGCCCTCTTTGAAGATTGAGGTGTTGTGCATGTTGGGGTGCAAAGAAGCACAAGCAAGAGTGGTCGCCGTATAACCTTGGATGGGGATGAATTGTGTGCTTGGGGGAGTGTGTGTGTGTTGTGCTGCGTGTCTCTCTCTCTCTCTCTGTGTGTGTGTGTGTCAGATATTGAGAGAAAACAAACCTAAGGAGAGAAATGGGTATTCACGAAGAGATTGTGCGGGCCTTGAGGTGGGTAGGGGCCGGGTGAGGGTGTCAAAATGTGCGCGTTGATGCATGTGTTGCATGCGACCGTGCGAGGGACGGACGAATCGAGAGAGATGGTTGTTGTGTTACAGATGCTCCTCTCTCTCTCACGCACACACACACACACAAGTAAACTAGAAGACCGTTCTCTCATGTATACACAACGTATCGACATCTGTCTATCTCTCACTCATGCACGATCATTTGCACATTCACACCTCTCTATGTCTGTATCACACGCACACCGTCTCCACATTGCCCTTCCACCACAACACACATATGGACACATACACACGTTCTCTCTCAGTCACACACACAAAATTAGTATTAAAAAAACTAGGGCGCACCTAAAACGTCCAAATCCAAGTAAACACGAACTGGAGCTAAATTCAAATATATGGAAATATTATAGCGTCAAGAACTTTCACAGGGAAAAAAAGTTGAGTAATATTCGAGGATTGTTTTCACACACACACACAAAAAGGTTCGGTGGATGTCCTTCGAGCGCGACACGGTGATGCACCATTCGATCGACCGCGCGGCCGCGGTTCACGCGCTTGCACAGGATTCCGTATCATGGCCATGGTACTAAGGCTGGTCACAATGGGCAAGAACATAAACTAGTAACTAATAAAAGCGCTGCCTAAGTCTAATGTTTACGTGTACTAGTACGGTTTTCTTTTAAGTTTGACCAACCTTATATGTAAAACTAAAGTAAGCTCCCACACGCGCACTCATCAATATGCCGCCGCCGCCGTTGCGCATGCCGGCGCCTGCCTGCTCCGGCCAACAATTTCTCGCCCATCACCACCATGTCGCCGCCATCCCTGTGCCATGAAGCCGAAGGCTCGCCTGCTCATGTCGTCTGCAGTCCCTCCTCGCGATGCCGCCGTGCTGCCAAGCACGCGAGCAGCTGGTGGAGCCACGTCTATGCACGCAGCGTACGAAGAGGAGGACAAGCGCATGCTCCGGCACGCCGGCGAGGAGGAACTAGCGTGTCATTGTTGTCTCCCCCCGCGCAGAGGAGGCATGCATGGTGGCTGTCGCGGCGGAAGCCGGTCGTGGCGCAAACCGGGTGCGGACACGGAATCTACCTTCGAGACCTTGAATGCCACGTGGATCCTGCAATCTGAAGGAGCAATTTGGGTCAGTCGACTCATGTGAGGCATTTGATGCAACATGAATGGCTAGAAGGGCTTCTTCCACCTCTTCTACCGTCTTCTTCCTTCGCTCCGTCGAACTTCTTTCACAAATCGACTGACCCAAATTATACTACTAGTACGAATGTATTAAGTACAGTAGGAACATGAAGATACGAGCAGTAGTACCAACTGCAAGAAGAACAGTAGTAAGACATAGTGCTAGTACTACTGTACGTACTAAAGAGTTCAATTAATGAGAAAGAACATAAACATAGTTCTGCTGGGGCCTCAGCACAACACACCCTTGAAAATAAACTAATAAGCAACTAGTCCGCTTGACACTGTAGTAGAACCAGCATGAGCGACGACACTGCCACCTACTTGGAGTCCGAATCCACGTCCTCGACTTTGTCCTCGTCTCTCTTCCTCTTCCTCTTCACCGACGCTTCTTTGCTTGAACCGAACACTGGGCTCTGCTTCTTCATCCAACCCTTGTAGATATTTAAACAAAGGTAGGCATCCATTGCTGCGTACAGGATGTGATGTTCATCTAATGTCTTCGACTCCCATGCATGATGAAACTCGTGATGAGGTTTCTTCAGTTTAGCGTACGAAGTATCAATCATGGCTGCTGCCAGGGTCAACATTGAAGGTTGAGAAGAGGACACCAGGCTTGCCTTCTGGAGATCGAAGGGCTGGCCTACAACGAGACCTATCCGACGTAGGACGTCACTGTCGTTCTTAAAGCCTACAGTATCGAATTTCACTCTTTTGTCCTTGAGGAAGTTCTTAAAATCCTGGCACTCAACGTCGGCATGGCATATGTGGTAGACCAAGCAAACGTTATGTACGCAAACCTGGATCACGGCAGGCTTCTTCCTCTCTTCGTCCTTTAGATCCTTCTCTGTCCCAGGACTGTTGTGTACTCAACATCTAGCCCAGCGACCCACTCATCCGTTGAACTGTTGAACATGCGTAGGAAGCGAGCAAGCCATGCTTTCACCGTCTCGGATCCACGTGTGTAGATGACGATGAACTGATCGCCGGTGATGGCTCTAACCTGGTACTCACGGCGACCATGGAGATTTGGGAGGCCATGGATTTGGGAGGAGGGTTAGGAGAAGTTGAACTGTTGTACCCCGCAAAAAAACCGGGAGCAAACTAATGTGAAAGGACGGGACGACTGGGAGCGAACTGTTGTAAGGTAGAAGACGGGGACGAGTAGGGCGTGCGAACGGAGTGGGGTTGCTGGCTTGCCCGGTGGATAAACGGCTGCAAGCCCCCAAAGAGTTCTCGAGAACTATGCGGGACCCACTAGATGTCATGTCTACTAGACCCATATCGTAGGCCTGACGGTATAGCTTCTGCCTGTTTGCACGCCATGCCGGCGCGTGGATGTAACTTCACTTAATTCCGTCAAACGTCGCGCCTCCCACGACCTTCGCCTCCCTCGCGTGGTCGCGCCCTTTGAGACTTCGATCGGCTATAAATGAGCAATTTTTTGCCTTTTTTTTACACAAGCAATTTTTTTTGCCTACTCCGCATGCATGATACTCCCCCTGGTCCTTTTTACTCCCGTCAACCGTTTGCAAAGTGTTTGACCAAATTTATACTTTTTTTGAACACCACCTTATATTAATTAACCAGCCACACCAGTACACTCATTCGATACAATATTCACCACACAGGGCGGTACGTTATTTACAAGAATACCATCTAATCTATTTTCAAAGCTATACTTAGCGATTAAGTGTGCCACCTTATTGGCCGAACGGCTAATCTTTGACAATTGAAGATTGTTGATCAACTTCGAGATGCTCAACGCTTTCATCTTCAGGTCACGCATAGCAGACCTATCAATGCTTTGACATGCATCAATGAAATCCCACGACCAAATTTATACTAAAAATATCAATATTTACAATACTCCCAAAACACTTAGGCGCGGTGCATTAACTTCTACCTCGTTTCTTGTTTCTTGACATATCAACCAATAGGAGATGTGGGTGTGCATGCTTTTAATGACTTGAGACTACCAAACACGACATGCAGTGGTTAGTTCATTGCATGCAATGCTATTAATTAGCAAATAAACATTAAGATCTCTCGTTTTCCCCTCCTCCTTGGTCACAGTGCACAATCTAAGATGACTTGCTCACCTAGACGGAGGGAGTACTGATTATAATGAGTATAAGAACTACGTTTTATAATGAGTGTAAAAATATTGATTTGACATTGTGAATGTTGACACATTGTGGAATAGTTTTTGAAGTCTGCAAAAGTACTCAACTAGTGCTATCGTTCTCCACAAAAAAATGTGTTTACCAATGCATGCATGAACACTAGTTACTCTAACCCCCCTCTCTTCTTTAATTCTTTGCCACATCAGCATGTTTGCTATTCCCGTGTGCATGATACCAGCTAAGATACCACCATTATGGCCAGCCTTAATCATCGCATGCAATAATTTAGTGCACCTTGAAATATGAACATGTGTGGGGCGTGTTTGTTTTTAATGACTTGAGACTATACCTAGCCCGGCATGCAAGATGACTTATTATGCACCGTTCCCCATACCTGCAGGAAGCCTGTTCGTCTCCAAATCTTTTCCTCTCCATGTGCGGAAACAATATGCTTGCCAAACTCTCCTTCTCCCTCCGGCGGTCCCACCACTCCACCCCGTGTGAAAAAATCTGCATGCATGACTCTCCTCCCCCCACGCTCGTCCAATCCGTTGTGACCAGCAATATTTCCACCCCTTCGCTCCCCCATAATTTACTCTAACAAATATGCCCATGTAGCTATTACTTAACTGCAGGTGCATTCGGTCACTGACATATGGGCCCAATAGGGGTCTGGCCCACATGTCAGTGACGCAACTGGACCGGCAGTTAAGTCAGTGCAGCTCAGTCCATATCTTACATAGGTGTGCCATTGCTCGCTATAAATACTGCGCCTCCCACGACATCGCTATCTCCTCCCCCTCACGTTCACGTTCATCGCTATCTCCTCCCCCTCCCTCTCACGTCGACCACCATGGCATCGCCCCTCCCATGCCCTAGGAGCCCCTCGCTGCACCGCATGGACGGTCACGCGTCGCCGTTCCGTTCCTCGCTGCCACTAGTCGAGGAGGACACGTCGGTGTTCCGCTCCTCACCGCTACGCGATGCGTCGCTATTCCGTTCCTCGCCGCCACTAGTCGAGGAGGACGCGTCGATGTTTCGCTCATCGCCGTGACGCGTCGAGGTGGACGCGTCGGCGTTCCCAATCTCGCCAGCACGCGCGCCGAAGGACGCGTCGGCTCCCCGCTACGAGGAGAACGCCGCGCCGCCCGCCGAGCCCCCCAGCCTTGAGGAGCTTTGGAAAGAAATGGATGTCGCCTTGTGGGAGGCTTTGCCTCCAGCAGAGCGCGCCAAAATAGAGGCGGAGAAGAAGGCCGAGGAAGAGAAGCGCACCGCGGAACAAGCTGCCTGGGAGGCCTATGTCGCGTCCGAGAGAGTCAGGCAATTGGCTATTTGGCACAAGGCTCGTGCGAGGGCCGTGAGGGTGGCGGAGGACGCCCGTGCCGACGCCCTGAGTGCAGTCGGGCCCAAGCGCCTCATCTACGCTTGGTGGTACGTGGACTGGGTGCACGCTTCCAGCGAGGAGGAGTACCTATTGGCACCGGATCACTACACCGGTGAGATCGTGCTCGCTCGCCGGCAAGCCGCCAATCAGCACCTCGCGAGTTGCGAGGCTGAGGAAGAGGCGTTGTGTGGGCGTGCTGGGAAACGACCGCGCACCAGGGCACTCGTGGCGCCCCGCAAGCGCTCCTGCGAGCGCCGTGGCTTTTAGGAGGAGTATAATTTTTGTTTCGTAAGGCGATCTCATTAGTTTTGGGACGCAAATGATAAATCCCGAATGTTCAGGAATTTTTAGCATCCTTAATTAAGTATGTAAAAGGGAAAGTTTGGAAACCTTGTGTATTCATACGCATTTTGCAAGTATGTGCATATAGCACAAACTTTACTATATACTATCGCACTACACGTCTCTCTCGATATATGCTTGCAGACTGTGCTACTCCCTCCGTCCAGGTCAATAAGTCATCTTCGGTTGTGCACCATGACCAAGAAGGAGGGAAGACTTATACACCTAGACGGAGGGAGTACTACTATTACTTATGTCTGTGCAAATGCACGTTTTAACATTACGATGCAGTTTTTGTAAAAGTAGAAAAACAGCACTAGTCAAGCTTGTGAAATGATTCAATGCAAAACAAATGCAAAAATGCTCGTTTGATTGTTTACTTTTAGCTTCCTTCTCTGTGGTTATTTCTTTGTCATACTTTGTACGGAGTATCTCACTAGTTGGAAAGGCATGCAAATTCCCAAACCGCTTCCTACACCCTGTATCTCACTGGTTGCCGGCGTTGACGTTGTCTCCCATGTCGAGGATGAGGTTGCCGAGGTCGGGGAAGAAGTCGTCGTTCGCAAAGTCATCGCTGCCAGCTGTCGCGCGAGTGCGCTCCCCAAAAACCTGATCACCCCTCTCCTGTACAGGATCACGAGAGGCGGGGTTCCGGAGGCCTGCTGTCCCTTCTCCCGGTGCACACCGAAAGGAGGGACGGAGAAGACTTGCTTGGAGGCGCAATGATCTAGAACGGTGGTGAGAAACTATATAGTGCGGGCCGGGTAGGTCGTGGGAGTATAGCTCTGTCCTCGGCTCGGCTCAATCCCGCAACCCGCGGCGCGTCGTGACGAGGCGTGGCGTGGCGAGGCGAGCGAGGAGGAGGAGCGCGCATGTAGGTCTCCTCTTCTCATGCTCATACAAGTGGTAGAAGAGCTCACCTTATAAAGGCCTACTAGCAAAATTCCAACATCGACCAGGCCGTCCATGAAACGGGAGTGGCTGTAGGGGACGTTGCGCCAGTTGAATATATGAGCAAGTTACTACGAGATTTAATCCGAATAAGCACAAAATAAATCATGACAGCTATAACAAAGATGAAACTAATCATGTGGACTAGCATAGTAGTAGGATACAAAGTAGAAACATGAATTCTACCACGATTTCGAACAGGAAGGACATAAACACATACGGTGCAACAGGAGCAGCACCGTTGGCGTTGAGGTTGTCGCCCATGTCGAAACACCATGTAGACACGGTCTTTGAGCATGGTTCGTAGTTGTTCCATCCTCGGGCATTGAAGTTTGTAACTATTTTAGATTAGAATATACTACTCCTCCGGTGCTAGTAGTAGAGCAGAGTCCTACTCTACTACTCTACTCAAGCAAGTTAGGGCATAACATTGTAGGGAGTACCAGTACTGTGATCACTCAAGCAAGTTGTCTGGCATCGACATGACCCTACGCTGCTGGTATGTGTCTCGTAAGTCAAGCGGCGTGTTGTAGTCATCATCACCTATCCACTTCCCACAACACATATTCGCTTCTCCATCTTTGTCCGCACATAATCTCGTCCAATCTTCCATCCCCGCTAAGGTGCCTCCCCCCTTGTCCGAAACCCAAGCACTAACAATGGCAGAACCGAGCAGTGTCCGCCGAAAGAGTGGCTGGAATTCGCTCCCCACAGAGGTAATCAAGCTCATTGTTTCGCGTGTGGACAATCTCAGTACCATGCCGCTCGCCGCGTGCTCGTCGGGGCTGTACCGTTTACTGTAAGCCCTCAGGCCGGAGCTTTTTAAGCCAACTCCTTGCTTGATGATGCCGCCTGATATTTAGAAACGGCGTGTCACGCAGCATAACGATCGTAGGGTGGCGAGCATCAACCCCCTTGATTGCGATCCGATCCCCGTCAGCCTCAACTACATTAACGGTATGTACTGGGTCGGCATGAACACGTCTTGGATGGTGCTCGTCGACGGTCGCGGCAACTGGATGCTTGTGGAGGTCTACACCCGGCGATCGATCCCCCTTCCTTCGATTAACACTGCACTGCTTTGGCACCGCGGCCCAGAATACTCGGGATCTTACAGTAGCCAACATGATACCAAGTTTGATTTGCTCAAGGTTGTAATCTGCCAAGTGCCCACAAGATCTGCGAATTATAAAGACTTCAGGCTAATTGCGTTCTTCAACCGCGGTCTCGCCTATCTGACAGGTCACTACGGTAAGTGGATAAATCTGCACGTCCATCGCAGGATCATACATCCTCCATGGTTCTCTGATGCCATTGAACACAAGGGCTTCATTTACGCTGTCGACTCCTTCTATGGCTGGATGTATTGCTGGCCTACTCCAGTCATCGCTACAAACGGCTGTTACAACAGTATGTTACTTTCCTATGATATCATGATGGCTTGCTTATATTACTGTCAACATTTGCTGAAAAAATATTCATGCTCATAACATGTCGTTCTTAAGATTGAGTAAACCAAGAGCCCTTTTTTATTTGACTCCAACTTGATATGATGTTGTAGGCCGCCTGGTGTCCCTACCCTTCCTAATCCAAGAACCTTTCAAAGAAAAGCGGCATGGCCGTTGCAGGTGGTTCCTGGCTCGATCAGATGACGGCGAAAGATTGATGATCGTTCGCACATACCGGACGTGTTGTTTCATGGAATACAATCACAGTCACTGCAAGGTCTTTGAGCAGGATCCCAGCTTCTCTGGGCCTTCAGGAATTTTTGATTGGAGGCTGGTAAGTAGCCTTGGTACATGCTCTCTGTTTGTCGGACTGATTTATCCGATTAACCAAGAGATAACCGACGGCAAGGATCATGATGACAACGCGGTTTTGTTCATTAGGCAAAACTGTGTGTACACAACGTACCATGTGTCTCTGCATGCACCATACCCTGATATATGCCGCCACGCTCTGCAGCCAAAAGTAGGAGAGAGGGTCACAAGTATCAGACTTCGACCTGCTGGCTGGAGTTTCCCCCGTTAGGTACCCATCTGGTTCAAGCCGTCAACCAATCTCCACAGCTTAATAAATAGTAACGTCTAACTGAGCCAGTTAGTTAGATGCGTACACTTGGTGTAGTAGGATCTTTATTTAGTTTGATTCATACACTTGTTCTTTTTTGGTAGCCCTTTTGTAATGATGGCTGATGTTTGGTTTGGAAGAGAGAGCTGCGTCTTCACTCTTCTGGCCTGCTTACTGCTTCTGTTGCACCCCCAGCCCTGGTTGCTGCTGCTGCTGTTTTCAATGTACAATTAGTAGTATATTTCGTCTGTTGGTTGAATAAATGTGTTGTTAGAACGACAAACACAATGTTTTGGAAGTAGTTGCATGGTTCGATCCTTTAGTGCCCCGTACCGTACGTAGCGCATACTATTTATCGTACGGAACACTTTTTTTTTGAAACTCGGAACACATTTTCCACTTGTTGATAACATGCAGCCCACTGATGAAGGCCCAATAGAGAAGCCCATAATTAACTGGAAGGGAGGCTCTCACATGAATCCGGCCCAGGTACATGCTCATGGTCCCCTAAACATAAATAAGTAAATAAATAAATAAGAAAAGCTAAATGCTCATGCACCAGTTCTTTGGGAAAATAGGTAGCCCAGTATATCTTTTTGAAGAATACCCAAGCTAGGCCTATTTGTTTTCTCCGAATTACTGGGCTGCAAATTTTTCAAGACGAGGAGGGATGCATTCCAGCCTGGCTTAAGAGTATGGTCAATGTCTGTTAAAAGTAATATCAAAATTGGTTGAAAATTCCAAAAAAATTATAGCAAATGGGATATAAGTTTCTTTTTTTGTTTTTGTTCTTCACTGATATCTTATACGTATTTCATTGGATTTAACATGACATAGTACTAATTTATTTTTAAATTAGTTTTAGTATGGCTATTAATTTTTGGATTAAGAATATTTTGTTCCCCAGCAAAAATTTGCGAAATTTCAAAATTTCCCACATATTTAGTTAATTTTTTGACCCTGGAACTGGCCAGAAAATGGCCAGCAATTCTAAAAATGGAAAAGGGCTGCAATAAATTCCATATGAATTAGAAAATGAGTAAAATTATAAAAAATAATAGCAAATGGGCTGTACACGCCACAGATTTCGAGGCTGACTTGTTTACGCAAGGCTTTGTCAGTGAACACACGATTCTAGCAGCAGTTAGTGTTGGATGTCCATCCAATGGCCGACGTGCTTCTTCAATCTCTGATCTTCCTGCTCCAGCCACCTAAACTAGCGCCGGCGGGACTGCCTGCTCCCTCCTCTTGTGGCCTGCTGTGATGCCGCGCAGGCTTCCCTGGCCCACCCTACTCCCTCTGCTGGCCTGGCCGCACGCAATCAACTGCCTCCTTATTACGCGAAAAAATGATTCCTCCCACTGACATCTAGGGCGCACCGGTTGGGAGGCTGACCTGTGGGCCTACTAAGTTGATGCATACGCAGGGCTTGTCTACTTTGTCAACAAACGATTCTAGCAGCAGTAATCGTTGGATTTGAATCGAACGATCCTGCTGCTTCTTCAATCGCTGCTCTTCTTGCACCAGCCGCCCAAACCAGCGTCGGGGAGACCGCCTGCTCCTGCCTCCAGTGGCCGGCTGTGCTGCCGATGAGGCCTCATCGCCCCCTACTACTCCCACCTCTAGCTAGGCCGTGCGGCGATGGCAGCCTCACACTGCAGCCGAACCAGTGAACCCTCGTACTCCTCTCCGCGTGGGCATCCACTGCCGCGTCTTCCCCGGCTCCGCGTCGTCCCCTTCCTAGGCCTCACCGTCGTCCACCGCCTTGGTGCTCTCGGCGCGGCGTGGTCAACATGGTCAATGACATTCCATCGGAAGAGTACTGTACGTGGAGAGGCTGACAGCTGGGTCCACGGCCACATCCTAATTTTTGTGATTTCCCAAGTAAGTCGCTTTGTCAGGCCTGTTGGGCTGCAAATCTTCAAGACGAGGAGAGCTTTCATTCGGCTGGCCGAGAAAATGGCCCTTCAGTAATGAGAAATGGGTTGTACATTTTTAAAACACATCAAACCGGCAATTAGTTTCAAATATCTTTTTTTCATTTCGAGATTTGAAATTACATTAATTTTTATGCGTGGAGGATTTGTTGGATTTTATATTGATATACATTTATTTTTAAAATCAGTTTGAATGTGAGTCGAAATTTCAGGATTAAAAACAGTTCGGACCGCACCGAAATATGCAAAATTTCATATAGTTTTTTAACCGTGGCCACAAAATGGGCTGTAATGCTAACAAAAAGAATATATGGGCTCCAAAAAACCTTAATAATTAGAAAATGGGCTATAAATTATTAGAAATAATGGCAGATGGGCTGTATGCTGTTTTCCACAGATTCGAGGCTTTCCTAAAAAAGGTTGACGCACAAGCAGTGGCTGTTGGATGGCCATCCAACGGCCGTCGTGCTTCTTCATTCTCTGCTCTTTCTGCTCCAGCCGCTCAAACAGGCGCCGGCGGGACTGCCTGCTCCCTCCTCCCCATGGCCGGCTCTGCTGCCGCGCAGGCCTCACCGCCCCACCGTACTCCCATCGCTGGCCTAGCCATCCCTCTACTCACCCACACCTGCTGTTATTCTCCGGTGACGGCAGACGAACCAGTAAACCCTCGTACATTCGTACTCCCCTCCGCATGGGAAACAACTGCCGAGTCTTCCTTGCCTCCGTGTCGTTCCCTTCCTAGGCCTCGCCGTCGTCCACCGCCATGGTGCTCTCGACGCGGCCTGGTCAACGTGGTCAATGACCGACATGCATCTGAAGTGGACTTTACGTGGAGAGGCTGACAGCTGGGTCCATGGCCGCACGCAAGGAAATGCCTCCTTATTACACGCAAAATAATGATTCCTCCACCTGACATCAGGGACCCACCGAAAGGGCCTCTGTATTTCGCGAGAAAACGTTACCGCCGCTGACAGCTCGGACCCACCAGCTATATCTTCGCACGCAAGGAAGTGCCTCCTTATTACGCACAAAAAAATGAATACTCCCCCTGTTAGCTGGGACCCAGTATAGTGGCAGGCTGACTTGTGGGCCTACTAAGTTGACGGGGACGGAGGGCTTTGTCAACTTTGTCAATATGCACGATTCTAGATCCAGTGACCATACGATGTCCATCCAACGGCCGTAGTGCTCCTTCAACCTCTGGTCTTCTTGCTCCAGCCGCCCAAACCAACACCGGTCGTGCCTCGTGCTCCTACCTCCCGTGGCCGGCTGCGATGCGGCGGAGGCCTCACCGCCCCCTACTACTCCCACCGCTGGCCAGGCCATCCCTCTACTCACCCACACCCCCTGTTTTTCTGTGGCGACGACAGCCTCACACCGCACCGAACCAGTGAACCCTCGTACTCCTCTACGCGTGGGCATCCACTGCCGTGTCTTCCCCGGCTCCGCGCCGTCCCCTTCCTAGGCCTTGCCGTCATCCACCGCCCTGGTGCTCTCGGCGCGGCGTGGTCAACGTGGTCAAGGAACGGCTTCCATCGGACGTGGACTGTACGTGGAGAGGCTGACAGCTGGGTCCAAGGCCGCAGCAAGGAAGTGCCTCCTTATTACGTGCAAAATAATTATTCCTCCTCCTGACAGCGGGACCCACCAGACGGGCCACCGTATTTCGCCTCCCTGACTGCTGGGACCCACCAGCTACATCTTCGCATGCAAGGAAGTGCCTGATAGTCGGGACCCACCTGGTCGAACCGTACGTAGCATTGTCATTCTGGTCGCGAACGTGTACGTACATATATACTGGTCGATGTAGAGGCGCACACGTGTCATAGTAGAGGCGGCCAGGGTGCAAGAAATAAAATACGGCCACGTATGTGTACATATGGGCGGGGTCTCGAACGCCTACTCGCGCATACGTACGGCCAGGGCTCGTGTACATGGCCGGGTCGGAACGGAGAAACAACGTCGTCGTCGTGTTCATGGGGAGGCAATGGAATGCATCGTGTTCATGGGGAGGCTATGGAATGCGTCGTGTTCATCGGGAGGGCTTGGACGGAACATGCGATGGAAACGAGGCCTGGCGTACCGCAAAATGGAGGAAACGACCTTGTGTTCGACCGGCCACATTCGAAACGGGATCCTGTTAATCGAGAGGGGTGTGGCGTACCGCAAAACGGAGGAAACAGACCTCCTACGGTCGAAACGGGGGTCCTGTTGATCGGGAGGGGTGTGGCGTACCGCAAAACGGAGGAAACGGACTTGTGTTGGAGCGTGACGGTCGAAACGAGGGTCCTGTTCATCGGGAGGGGTGTGGCGTACCGCAAAACGGGACTCCACGGGATACTGTTCATCTCCACCGTCGACCCCCTCCAGCCTCCCCGAGCTACTATTCATCCACTGTCGATCTCCTCCAGCCTCCACCTGCGACTGTTCATCCACAAGCTCCTGTTCATCCAGCCTCCACCGCGCGCTACTCCACTGGCTACTGTTCAACCAGCCCTCTCCACAGGCTCCTGTTCAACCACCCCTCCACAGGCTACTGTTCATCTTGCCCTCCACCGTCTACTGTTCATACAGCCCTCCACGGGGTGGTCCTGTTCATCCAGCCCTCCACGGGGTCCTGTTCATCCAGCCCCAACCGGCTCGATCGATCGGGGTCCTGTTCATCCAGAGGCAACACCACGGGGTCCTGTTCATCCACCCCCACCGGGAACTGTTCATCTAAACCCCCCCGCAACACTCACTGTTCATCCAGAGGCAGCATCGATCGGCTTCAGTTAGCAGCAGTAGCGAAGGAATCGCTCGATCGGGTTCAGTTAACAGCCATCGATCGATCGCTTGAGTTCAGTAACGCGTAGCCTGTAGTGCAATCGCTCGGGTTCAGTTAGAGCCAACACCTCACACACACGCGCGTACGTGTACGAGAGAAACGCGCATCGCTCGACCCCCGGCCTCCCACCATAACCGGGAACTCCCCGAAATTTTCCTCGCCCTCGCTTCTACCACGGTTTTTTCCGTCATGGACGGCCCAAAGAATGTCATGCAGCTGCGTCTCCGGCCCGCCCAAGACAAAAAGCCCATTTTCTGTCATGATTTTTTGTCATAGAAGTAGGATCCCACCACATCTATGATGATACCAGGGTTTGTCACAATTATCGTCATAGAAGTGTCATATGTATGACAGAAATTTTTTTCGTTCGGCCCAAAATGTCACGGATGTGTCTTTTTTTGTAGTGAAGGCTACTGCTCCAGCTCAGAAGCCTAAACCTAAGAGAAGCACTAGAAACATTCCTACTGAGGAGAAAAACAAGGCCCCAGTGCCTGAAGCTGCTGAAGAAGAAGAAGATGACTCAGTTGTGTTGAGGAAGCTGAAACTCAAGATCCCTAACCACAATGATGCACATCCAGTTGTAGAAAACATGAAAATCAGGAAGGATGCAGGACTGAGACTATGGAGACAGTCTGATCCATATGCTGTCAGGAGGAGAACTGTTGTGGACTACATGTTTCACACTAAGGAACAGGAGGACTTCTATGAGACAATTCTGCTTGATAAGAAGCCCATAATGTGTGTGACATGAGATGGGTTGACTCAGAGTTCATTAAGGAGAATGAGGATCCCTTCCCATGTGTGTATGATAGTTTCCAGTCATGTGGAGTTGACACATTTGTTGCCCAGAAGCTCACCAAATGGAACGATGAGTTGATCATGCAGTTTTACTACACTGCTCACTTCTATCCAGATGGAAGGATAGTATGGATGTCTAAGGGTACTAGGTACCAATCCACTGTTGAAGAATGGGCTCAATTGATCAATGCCCCAAAAGAAAGTGAGGATGACTTGGATATTTATGCTGAGAAGAAGAAAGACCACAACACAATGGCCAACATGTACAAAGAGATCCCAGATGCTGCTTTGGATACACATAAGTTTGGATCTGTCCACTACTTGTTGTCTGGTCTGCCTACCATAAACTGGATTCTAAGGCACACACTGCTACCCAAGTCAGGTGATCACAAGATGATCAGAGGACATGCTATAAACTTGCTGCACATATTTGATGTCCCATAGAAGTTCAAGGTCATGAGTTTGATTGTTGAGACAATCAAGAGGACTGTTGTTGACCAAAAGAGAAGCTATGGGTATGCCCCACAAATTTAGGAGCTCATCAACTCAAAGATGGGCACAGGCACATATCTTTTGGATAAGGAGCACCTACCCATATATCCTGAATTTGAAGACAACACTGTTGTCATGGATGAAAATAAACCATCTTTAGCTCAAGCACATGAAAAGAGAGAGAAGGCAAGGGCAGAGAAAGCCGCAAAGATGCCAACTATAGAAGAGGCATCTCAGGTATTCTTGAAGAGCAAGCAAGACCAGCTTGGATATCTGATCCAATCCACCTTGAGGATTGAGAAGGGCTTGGCCGCCCTGACTCAAAACCAGGAGAGTTTGAAGAGGATCGTTGAGCAGAAGTTCTATGATCTGGATGTCAAGGTAATTGAGATCCAAACTGCAGTTGAGCAACTATAGGAGGAAGCAGAGGAGAAGAAGGGCAAATCAACCACAGATGCTTTCAAGCGTGTGCCCAGATGTCCAAGGTCTGCTGCAGTGCCCGTGAAAGATACTCGAGCTTCAGTGTCAGCACCAACAGCCACAGCTCTAGTGCCACCTCCAGCACCCACTCCATCAGCTCCAACTACTTCACCGGAAGCCTTCGCCCTTGGAGTTCTCTCTACACCACCTCCCGAAGATCAAGCCTAAGAGTCGTTTAGCACTATGCATTTTTGAACTTTTTGGTAACTTGTTGCCAAAGGGGGAGAAAAATGTATATAGAATAGGCTTCGAGAGAGAGTGTTGTTCTTTTATCTCTCTTGCTATTTTGGTTGAACTTCTTTATTGAGTGCTTGTGTGAGATAGTTTATGCCCTTCTGAGATACTTGTTGATCATGTGTTTGATCATATTCTACCCTTAATGCTTGTTGGATAATATCATCTTTATATCCTTATTTGATCATTAACTAGCTTGGTGATGAGTGCATGCTTTTAATCTCTATCATTTTGAGCGCTCCACCAAGATGTATGTGACATGGAAGAGTAACCCATGATCCTAATCGATTGTGCATTTGCATTCAAAAACAAATTTTAAATAATGCACAAATTTAGGGGGAGCTCTTGCTTATCACATACTTCTCAAAGCGACAATGTTTTTTAATCTTACTTATCATTTGTCGAAGCTTTGATCTATATGTTGTCATCAATTACCAAAATGGGGGAGATTGAAAGTGCAACTATCCCTGGGTGGTTTTGGTAATTCCTAACAACATATAACTCATTGAGCTAATGCTACTTAAAGATAAACATTTCAGGAGTTCAATGATTGGCATGGCATGGATGAGAAAAGTGGATCCCTCAAAATACTAAGGACAAAGAATTGGCTCATGCTGAAAGCTCAGGACTCTACATCTTTTCATTTTAAGTGATCCAAGATCACATTGAGTCCATAGGAAAAGCCAATACTATTAAGAGGGGATGAGGTGTTGCCTAATGGCTTTCTTTCTCAAAGTGCTTAGTGATATGCTCCAAAACCCTCAACTACGTTCTCACATCCACATATGTCACAAACCAAAAGTCAAACTCGGCCCTACCGATATTTTCTATCCGACGCCACCGAGTTCAGTTGACATAGCCACTGCCAGAAACCCTAGTCTTTTCGGTCTCACCGAGATGGGATTGTAATCTCTCTGTTTCCCTTCGTAACGTTTCGGTCAAACCGAGATGAGCGATCGGTCCCACCGAGATTGCAATGCAAACTCTCTGTTTCCCTTTCATAACGTTTTGGTCCAACCGAGATGAGCAAACCAGTCCCACCGAGTTTACCTGACCAACTCTCTGTTAGTCCATTACAAAATCGGTCTCACCGAGTTTGTGTAACCGGTCTCACCGAGATTACGTTATGCCCTAACCCTAAAGAAATCGGTCCCACCGAGTTGACATGTCGGTCCCATCGAGAACCCTAACGGTCACATTTTGAACTAAATCGGTCTGACCTAGTTGTATGATTCGGTCCCACCGAGTTTGGTAATTTGTGTGTAACGGTTAGATTTTGTGTGGAGGCTATTTATACCCCTCCACCCACTCTTCATTTATGGAGAGAGCCATCAGAACATGCCTACACTTGCAACATATATTTTCTGAGAGAGAACCACCTACACTTGTGTTGAGGTCAAGATATTCCACTCCAACCACATAAATCTTGATCTCTAGCCTTCCCCAAGTTGCTTTCCACCCAAATCATCTTTCCACCAAATCCAAATCCTGTGAGAGAGAGTTGAGTGTTGGGGAGACTATCATTTGAAGCACAAGAGCAAGGAGTTCATCATCAACACACCATACATTACCTTTTGGAGAGTGGTGTCTCCTAGATTGGTTAGGTGTCACTTGGGAGCCTCCATCAAGATTGTGAAGTTGAACCAAGGAGTTTGTAAGGGCAATGAGATCACCTACTTCATGAAGATCTACCCGAGTGAGGCAAGTCCTTCGTGGGCGACGGCCATGGTGGGATAGACAAGGTTGCTTCTTCATGGACCCTTCGTGGGTGGAGCCCTCCGTGGACTCGCGCAACAGTTACCCTTCGTGGGTTGAAGTCTCCATCAATGTGGATGTACGATAGCACCACCTATCGGAACCACGCCAAAAATCTCCGTGTCCCCAATTGCATTTGCATACTCCAAACTCCTCCCTTTACCCTCATATGCAATTGTTTTACTTTCCGCTGCTATACTCTTAGAATTGCATGTGTAGGTTGATTGCTTGACTTGTGCTAAGTTGCTAAAATCTGCCAAGAACTAAAATTGGGAAAAGGCTAGATTTTTATTTGGTTAAGTAGTCTAATCACCCCGCCTCTAGACATACTTCCAATCCTACACCATACCGGAGCTAAGAGGTGAGCACGACACAGCGACGGGCCGAGCTCGGCCACCATAGAGCATCCAACGTCATCGGTGCTCGGCCGAGGACGGCGAACAAGAGCAGCAGCTGCTATCGTGGTTCGCAGAGGCCGCGAGCTCAGTGAGATGTTCAGCTCGCCGGACGCGGAGCGGCGGTTGCTGCGGGATGTCGTGGTGAGCTTCATTCTGGCCATGAAAGAAACGACGTCTTCCACTCTCACCTGGTTCTTCTGGCTCCTGGAATCCAATATACGCTGTGAGCGGCGCATGCACGAAGAGGTCACTTGCCTGCCGCACCCCACACGGAGGCGTCGATGACGACGGGTAGGAGGAGCTGAAGGGGATGCACTACTTGCACACGAGGTCGCTGATTTCATGGAGCACGCGGATGGCGGACCACGGAAGCACGCAGGCCGAGACGGCATTCATGTTGGGGCAGACATGGGATGCGTCATCCATGCACCAGTTGCGACAGCGAGGCAATGCTGTCGCGTGTTGTTCGCCGTGAACTCCGCTAAGAGCGCCTCACCGCCCACACCATCGCAAGCCAGGCCAAGGTCACTTGCTCGACATGAATTCCTCGGCATGCCATGTTGCACGAGGTAGTTTCCATGACCCCCTGGCCGTGGTGTACGAGTCAGTTTTCATGACCCCATGGCTGTGTTGTACGAGTCAGTTTTCATAAATTCCTCGGCATGGGCACTTGGGCAGCGCCATGCTCCTCACCTTACATAAGGCTGGTCATAATGGGAGTATCATAAGTGGTATCATGCATGTCAACTAGACTTTTTGAATGATGTGACACATAATTAAATGAGGAAAAAGAGGGTGTGGTATCATATCATGATACCGTATCATATTAAATGTTGTACTATTTTGTGTCATGCATGATAATTAATAAGACAACTTAAGATACCATGCATTATGGATGTATCATACACTAGTATCCTATGCATGATACTAGTATATGATACTTGCCATTACGACCAGCCTAAAGATGCCCAGGCACACCCTGGCCCACCACCCATCTTAACCTCGCCGCCCGACACTCCCACCGGGACAACCATCGTTCCTCTCCTGACGGCAGCGGCAACTGCGACATGGGCTCGCTGCTTTGCACCGGAAGCTGCTTTTGCTCGCTGTGGCTCATCCTGCAGGCCGTGGCCACCGGCGCCGTGCGCTCCTTACTAGCCCTCCTAAAGTGGCACCCTGAACAGGCAAGCTGCACGTCGTGGCGAGTTCAAGGACAGTTACATGAGGGTCAAACTTGTATGACGTGTCAAGTTTTAGTCAAAACCAGTTTCATGTCAGTGGAAACCACAAATGCGGCACTAGGGACTAAACTAATCTAGTTTAATAAGTTAAGGGATTAAGTTTTGTTGGTTTCAAAGTTGAGAGACCTTTCGACAGAGTTTAAGGAGGAAAAATATACTTTTTCCTATAGTTAAATTAAAGATAGATGTAACTGAGCTCACTGTCTGCTTCCCTATGAAGGAGGGACGAGGTCTTGGAGCGTAGCGATGGGCGATGGCAATGAGCGAATATCCGACAGCCGCATTGAATCCCATCTGACCATGCACCAAGTCAGGGACGGCACTATACATGTCGTCAAAAATACTTTAAGGCCGGATAGTGTCTTTTTTCTTTTTAAGTACTCCTACCGATATGTCCATTTTGCATCATGCTTTTATATAAATATTTATTGCATTATGGGCTGTTATTACACATTATGTCACAATACTTATGCCTATTCTCTCTTATTTTACAAGGTTTACATAAAGAGGGAGAATGCCGGCAGCTGGGATTCTGGGATGGAAAAGGAGCAAATATTAGAGACCTATTATGCACAGCTCCAAAAGTCCTAAAACTTCACGGAAGATGTTTTCCAAATATATAAAAAATACTGAGAGCAAGAACCTCACCAGGCGGCCACACCCTGCCCACGAGGGTGGGGGCGCGCCTTACCCCCCTAGGCGCGCCCCCTACCTCGTGGGCCCCCTGATGGCCCTCCGGTGGCCATCTTCTGCTATATGGATTCTTTCGATGGGAAAAAAAATCATAAGCAATCTTCTCGGACGAAACTCCGCCGCCACGAGGTGGAACCTTGGCGGAACCAATCTAGGGCTTTGGCGGAGCTGTTCTGCCGGGGAAACTTCCCTCCCGGAGGGGGAAATCATCGCCATCGTCATCACCAACGCTCCTCTCATCGGGAGAGGGCAATCTCCATCAACATCTTCATCAGCACCATCTCATCTCAAAACCCTATTTCATCTCTTGTATCCAATTGTTGTCTCCAAGTCTGGGATTGGTGCTAGTAGGTTGCTAGTAGTGTTAACTACTGCTTGTACTTGATGCTAGTTGGTTTAATTGGTGGAAGATCATATGTTCAGATCCTATATGCATATCAATACCCCTCTGATTATGGACATGTTTATGCTTTGTGAGTAGTTACTTTTGTTCCTGAGGACATGGGAGAAGTCTTGCTATTACTAGTCATGTGAATTTGGTATTCGTTCGATATTTTTATGAGATGTATGTTGTCTCTCCCCTAGTGGTGTTATGTGAACGTCGACTACATGATATTTCACCATTATTTGGGCCTAGAGGAAGGCATTGGGAAGTAATAAGTAGATGATGGGTTGCTAGAGTGACAGAAGCTTAAACCCTAGTTTATGTGTTGCTTCGTAAGGGGCTGATTTGGATCCATATGTTTCATGCTATGGTTAGGTTTACCTTAATACTTTTGTTGTATTAGCGGATGCTTGCAATAGAGGTTAATCATAAGTGGGATGCTTGTCCAAGTAAGGGCAGCACCCAAGCACCGGTCCACCCACATACCAAATTATCAAAGTACCGAACGTGAATCATATGAACGTGATGAAAACTAGCTTGACGATATTCCCATGTGTCCTCGGGAGCGCTTTACATCCTATAAGAGTTTGTCCAGGCTTGTCCTTGTCTAAAAAAAGGATTGGGCCACCTTGCTGCACCTTATTTACTTTTGTTACTTGTTGCTCGTTACAAATTATCTTATCACAAAACTATCTGTTACCACTTATTTCAGTACTTGCAGAGAATACCTTGCTGGAAACCACTTATCATTTCCTTCTGCTCCTCGTTGGGTTCGACACTCTTACTTATCGAAAGGACTATGATAGATCCCCTATACTTCTGGGTCATTAAGACTCTTTTCTGGCGCCGTTGCCGGGGAGTGAAGCGCCGTTGGTAGGTGGAATTTGGTAAGGAAAAATTTATATAATGTGCTGAAATTTAGTCTCACTTGTTACCATGGAAAGTAATCCTCCGAGAGGCTTGTTCGGGGTATCTTCATCCCGACCAGTAGAGCAAAGAGTTGCTCCTCAACCTACTGAACCCACTGAAAATGAAAATGAAAATGCTTGCTTTGAAGTTCCTTCGGGTATGATAGAAAAACTGCTAGCTAATCCTTTTCTAGGAGATGGAACAAAACATCCTGATGAACATCTGATATATGTGGATCAAGTTTGTGGATTATTTAAGCTTGCAGGTGTACCCAGAGATGTTGCTAAGAAGAAGGTCTTCCCCTTATCTTTGAGGGGAGATGCATCGACATGGTATAGGCTATGTGATGATATGAGGTCTTGGAATTACAAACGATTGAAATTGGAATTTCATCAGAAGTTTTATCCTATGCATCTTGTTCATCATGGTCGCAATTATATATATATAATTTTTGGCCTCACGAAGGAGAAAGCATCGCTCAAGCTTGGGGGAGGCTTAAATCAATGTTATATTCATGCCCCAATCATGAGCTCTCAAGAGAAATGATTATTCAAAATTTTTATGCTCGGCTTTCTGGTAACAATCACACCATGCTTGATACTTCTTGTGCTGGCTCTTTTATGATGAAGACTATTGAATTCAAATGGGATTTATTGGAAAGAATTAAACGCAACTCTGAAGATTGGGACCTCGACAATGGTAAGGAGTCAGGTATGACACCTAGTTTTGATTGTGTTAAATCTTTTATGGATACCGATATTTTTCATAAATTTAGCACTAAATATGGACTTGACTTTGAGATAGTAGCTTCTTTCTGTGAATCTTTTGCTGCTTATTTTGATCTCCCCAAGGAGAAGTGGTTTAAATATCATCCTCCCATGGAAGTAAAAGTAGTTGCACCTATTAAAGTTGAAGAAAATACTATTACTTATAATGATCCTATTGTTCCTACTTCTTATGTTGAGAAACCACCTTTCCTTGTTAGGATAAAGGATCATGCTAAAGCTTCAACTGTGGTTCGTAAAAGCAATATTACAACATATACACCTCCTGAGAAACTTAAAGTTGAACCTAATATTGCTATTGTTAAAGATCTCTTGTCTGATAATATAGATGGGCATGTTAATTATTTTTGTAATGAAACTGCTAGAATTGCTAAACCCCGTGATAAAGATAAACCTAGACCTGTAGTAGGCATGCCTGTTATTTTTGTTAAAATAGGAGATCATTGTTATCATGGCTTATGTGATATGGGTGCTAGTGCTAGTGCAATACCTTATTCCTTATACAAAGAAGTTATGCATGATATTGCACCCGCTGAGATGGAAGATATTGATGTCACAATTAAACTTGCCAATAGGGATACTATTTCAACAATGGGAATTGTTAGAGATGTTGAAGTCTTGTGTGGGAAAACTAAATATCCTGCTGATTTTCTTGTTCTTGGTTCCCCACAAGATAGCTTTTGTCCCATTATATTTGGTAGACCCTTCTTAAATACTATTAATGCTACCATGGATTGCAAAAGAGATGTTGTTACTATTGGTTTAGATGATATGACTCATGAATTTAATTTTTCTAAATTTAGTAGACAACACCGTGAAGAAGAATTACCTAGTAAGGATGAAATTATTGGTCTTGCTTCTATTGCCGGACCTCCTAGTGATCCTTTAGAACAATACTTGCTAGACCATGAAAATGATATGTTTATGAATGCAAGAAGGGAATTGGATGAAGTATTCTTTAAACATGAACCTATTCTGAAAAACAATTTACCTATTGAAATCCTAGGGGATCCTCCTCCACCCAAGGGTGATCCCGTGTTTGAGCTTAAACCTTTACCTGATACTCTTAAATATGCTTATCTTGATGAGAAAAAGATATATCCTGTTATTATTAGTGCTAACCTTTCAGAACATGAAGAAGAGAGATTATTGAAAACTCTGAAGAAGCACCATGCTGCTATTGGGTATACTCTTGATGATCTTAAGGGCATTAGTCCCACTCTATGTCAACATAAAATTAATTTGGAAGAAGATGCTAAACCAGTTTGTGATCATCAACGCCGGCTGAATCCTAAAATGAAAGAAGTGGTAAGAAAGGAGATTCTAAAGCTCCTTGAGGTAGGTATAATTTATCCTGTTGCTGATAGTCAATGGGTAAGCCCTGTCCATTGTGTCCCTAAGAAGGGAGGTATTACTGTTGTTCCTAATGATAAAGATGAAATGATTCCTCAAAGAATTATTACAGGTTATAGGATGGTAATTGGTTTCCGCAAATTACATAAGGCTACTAAAAAAGATCATTATCCCTTACCTTTTATCGATCAAATGCTAGAAATATTATCTAAACATACACATTTTTGCTTTCTAGATGGTTATTCTGGTTTCTCTCAAATACCTATGTCAGCCAAAGATCAATCAAAACTACTTTTACATGCCCTTTTGGTACTTTTGCTTATAGACGTATGCCTTTTGGTTTATGTAATGCACCTGCTACCTTTCAAAGATGCATGATGGCTATATTCTCTGACTTTTGTGAAAAGATTTGTGAGGTTTTCATAGACGACTTATCTGTCCATGGATCTTCTTTTGATGATTGCTTGAGCAACCTTGATCGAGTTTTGCAGAGATGTGAAGAAACTAATCTTGTCTTGAATTGGGAAAATTGCCACTTTATGGTTAATGAAGGTATTGTCTTGGGGCATAAAGTTTCCGAAAGAGGTATTGAAGTTGATAAAGCCAAGGTTGATGCTATTGAAAATATGCCATGTCCCAAGGACATTAAAGGTATAAGAAGTTTTCTTGGTCATGCCGGTTTTTATAGGAGGTTCATTAAGGACTTCTCAAAAATTTCTCGGCCCCTGACTAATTTTTTACAAAAAGATATACCATTTGTTTTTGATGATGACCATGTAGAAGCATTTGAAATACTTAAGAAAGCATTGATTTCTGCACCTATTGTTCAGCCACCTGATTGGAATTTACCCTTTGAAATTATGTGTGATGCTAGTGATTATGTTGTAGGTACTGTTCTAGGACAAAGAGTTGATAAGAAACTAAATGTTATTCAATATGCTAGTAAAACTTTAGACAATGCTCAAAGAAATTATGCTACTACTGAAAAAGAATTCTTAGCAGTTGTATTTGCTTGTGATAAGTTTAGACCTTACATTGTTGATTCTAAAGTAACTATTCACACTAATCATGCTGCTATTAAATATCTTATGGAAAAGAAAGATGCTAAACCTAGACTTATTAGATGGGTTCTCTTACTACAAGAATTTGATTTGCATATTGTTGATCGAAAAGGAGCTGAGAACCCCGTTGCAGACAACTTGGCTAGGTTAGAAAATGTGCTTGATGACCCACTACCTATTGATGATAGCTTTCCTGATTTGCAATTAAATGCCATAAATGCTTCTCATACAGCTCCATGGTATGCTGATTATGCTAATTACATTGTTGCTAAGTTTATACCACCTAGTTTCACATACCAGCAAAAGAAAAAGTTCTTCTATGATTTGAGGCATTACTTTTGGGATGACCCACATCTTTATAAAGAAGGAGTAGATGGTGTTATTAGACGTTGTGTAACTGAGCATGAATAGGAACAGATCCTACGCAAGTGTCACTCCTAAGCGTATGGAGGACACCATGCTGGAGATAGAACTGCACATAAGGTACTACAATCTGGTTTTTATTGGCCTACTCTCTTCAAGGATGCCCGTAAGTTTGTCTTATCTTGTGATGAATGTCAAAGAGTTGGTAATATTAGTAGACGTCAAGAAATGCCTATGAATTATTCACTTGTTATTGAACCACTTGTTGTTTGGGGCTTTGACTATATGGGACCTTTTCCTTCCTCTAATGGTTATACGCATATTTTAGTTGCTGTTGATTACGTTACTAAGTGGGTAGAAGCTATTCCAACTAGTAGTGCTGATCATAACACCTCTATTAAGATGCTTAAAGAAGTTATTTTTCCAAGGTTTGGAGTCCCTAGATATTTAATGACTCATGGTGGTTCACATTTTATTCATGGTGCTTTCCGTAAAATGCTTGCTAAATATGATGTTAATCATAGAATTGCATCTCCTTATCACCCTCAGTCTAGTGGTCAAGTAGAATTGAGTAATAGAGAACTCAAATTTATTTTGCAAAAGACTGTTAATAGGTCTAGAAAGAATTGGTCCAAGAAACTTGATGATGCATTATGGGCCTATAGAACTGCATATAAAAATCCTATGGGTATGTCCCCGTATAAAATGGTCTATGGAAAAGCATGTCACTTACCTCTCAAACTAGAACACAAGGCTTATTGGGCTATTAAAGAACTTAATTATGATTTTAAACTTGCCGATAGGAAGAGGTTATTTGATATTAGCTCACTTGATGAATGGAGAACTCAAGCCTACGAAAATGCCAAGTTGTTTAAAGAAAAAGTTAAAAGATGGCATGACAAAAGGATACATAAGCGTGAGTTTAATGTAGGTGACTATGTATTGTTATACAACTCTCGTTTAAGATTTTTTTCCGGAAAACTTCTCCCTAAATGGGAAGGTCCTTACGTTATCGAGGAGGTCTACCGTTCCAGTGCCATAAAAATCAACAACTTCGAAGGCACAAATCTGAAGGTGGTGAACAGTGAAAGAATCAAACACTATATCTCAGGTAATCCCATAAATGTTGAAACCAACGTCATCGAAACAGTAACCCCGGAGGAATACATAAGGGACACTTTCCGGAACATTTCAAACTCCGAAAAGGAATAGGTATGTGGTACGGTAAGTAAACCGACTCCAAAACAGTTTTTAAGGAAATATTTCTCCGTTTTGGAATATTTAGATAAATAGAAAAATAAGTAGCAGTCCGGGAAGGACACGAGGCCTCCACGAGGGTGGAGGGTGCACCCTACCCTACTGGGCGCGCCCCCTACCTCGTGGGCACCTCGTGCGCTCTCTGAACTCCGTTTTCTTACATGACACGTATTTTGGTCAGTAAAAATTCATTATATAATCTCCCGGGGGTTTTGACTCCCGTATCACGCAAATATCTCTTTTCTTTGTTTTGAGTTGTCCTGCTGCAGACAGAGCAACATGTCATCCCAGGATTCGGAAGGAGAAAGCTACGTGGCTAATTACCTTGCAGATCCTAAGGTTTATGGGGATGTGGAGCATTGTGATTGGACTACGGAAGAAGAAGGGGACTATGAACCCAAGGGAAAGGAGGAGACGAGCTCAGATGAAGATGAAGTCCCACTACCTTAACCTGGGGACATGCATGTGGAGTTTAAAAAGTCAAGTCTCCCGGATAGGGTAAAGAAACCTAAGATCGAGCTTATCCCCTTTCGCCTCTTGCAGGAGAACAAACAGGAACTATGCAAAAAGATACTGATCTTGGAGCAGGAGATCGAGGACCTAAGGGACTAAAATTCTGTCCTCAAACGCAAATTAAGGAAGAAGCCTACGTCATCAACAAAATCACCATCGTCTCCACCAAAGAAGAATTGAGTATCTGGTGTGGGCACTCCACTTGGCAATTGCCAAGCTTGGGGGAGTGCCCCGGTATCGTATCGTATCACCATCACTTTTCTCTTTACCGTTTATCTTAGTTCGATCCTTTTGATAATATCTTGATCTACTAGAATAAAAGTTCTTAGTATGATCTAGTCGTGAGTTTTGCTTTATTGTCCTTCTATGTAATCGAGTCTGTGAGCTATATAATAAAGATTAGTATTGAGTCAAGGGCTTGATTATTTTGCCATGATCCTAAGGGAATAAAAGAAAAGAGAAAGAAATAAAAAGAAACAAAGAGATCATATGAGTCTTATGGAGAGTAATGAGCTCACATAGAAAGAGTATGATGAATAAAAGTTGTTGAGAGTGGAAAAACACAGTTTTGGTCATCGTTGCAATTAATAGGAAGTAATAAAGAAAGAGAAGTCTTCACATATAAATATACTATCTTGGACATCTTTTATGATTGTAAGCACTCATTAAAATATGACATGCTAAAGAGTTGACATTGGACAAGGAAGACAACATAATGGGTTATGTTTTCTTACATCTGAGATAAATTATATTGTCTTGGATTTTCCAACATGATGAGCTTGCCTTTCCCCCTCATGCTAGCCAAATTCATTGCACCAAGTAGAGATACTACTTGTGCTTCCAAATACCCTTAAACCAGTCTTGCCATAAGAGTCTACCTATGGATTGAGCAAGATCCATCAAGTAAGTTGTCATCAGTGCAAGCAATAAAAATTGCTCTCTAAATATGTATGATTGATTGGTGTGGAGGAAATAAGCTTTATACGAGCGTGTGATATGGAAGTAATAAAAGCGACAGACTGCATAATAAAGGTCCATATCACAAGTGGCAATATAAAGTGACGTTCTTTCGCATTAAGATTTTGTGCATCCAACCATAAAAGCGCATGACAACCTCTACTTCCCTCTGTGAAGGGCCTATCTTTTACTTTTATCTCCTACATTGCATAAGAGTCATGGTGATCTTCACCCTCCCTTTTTACATTTTATCCTTTGGCAAGCACAATATGTTGGAAAGATCCTGGTATATATGGCTAGTTGGATGTGAGTTTTCATGAACTATTACTGTTGACATTACCCTTGAGGTAAAACATTGGGAGGCAAAATTATAAGCCCCTATATTTCTCTTTGTTCGATTAAAACTCCATACCCATAAGTAGTGCGTGAGTGTCAGCAATTGTGAAAGATTATATGATAGTTGGGTATGTGGACTTGCTAAAAAGCTCTTATACATTGACTCTTTCCTATGTTATGATAAATTGAAATTGCTTCAATGACTGAGATTGTAGTTTGTTAGTTTTCAATGAAGTTTACGGTTCATAATTGATATTGTGATTGAATTATTACTCTGGCATTAGAGATTATATGACAAGAATTATATAAGTTACTGTTCTAGGAATGATCATGATGCCCTCATGTCCGTATTTTATTTTTATCGACACCTCTATCTCTAAACATGTGGACATATTTTTCGATTTTGGCTTTTTGCTTGAGGACAAGCGAGGTCTAAGCTTGGGGGAGTTGATATGTCCATTTTGCATCATGCTTTTATATCAATATTTATTGCATTATGGGCTATTATTACACATTATGTCACAATACTTATGCCTATCCTCTCTTATTTTACAAGGTTTACATAAAGAGGGAGAATGCCGGCAGCTGGGATTCTGGGCTAGAAAAGGAGCAAATATTAGAGACCTATTCTGCACAGCTCCAAAAGTCTTGAAACTTCACGGAAGATGTTTTCCAAATATATAAAAAAATACTGAGAGCAAGAACCTCACCAAGGGGGCCACACCCTGCCCACGAGGGTGGGGGGCGCGCCCTACCCCCTGGGCGCGCCCCCTACCTCGTGGGCCCCCTGGTGGCCCTCCGGTGGCCATCTTATGCTATATGGACTCTTTCGATGGGAAAAAAAATCATAAGCCATCTTCTTGGACAAAACTCCACCGCCACGAGGCGGAACCTTGGCGGAACCAATCTAGGGCTCTGGCGGAGCTGTTCTGCCGGGGAAGCTTCCCTCCTAGAGGGGGAAATCATCGCCATCATCATCACCAACGCTCCTCTCATCGGGAGAGGGCAATCTCCATCAACATCTTCATCAGCACCATCTCATCTCAAAATCCTAGTTCATCTCTTGTATCGAATTCTTGTCTCCAAGTCCGGGATTGGTGCTAGTAGGTTGCTAGTAGTGTTAATTACTCCTTGTAGTTGATGCTAGTTGGTTTAATTGGTGGAAGATCATATGTTTAGATCCTATATGCATATCAATACACCTCTGATTATGAACATGTTTATGCTTTGTGAGTAGTTACTTTTGTTCCTGAGGACATGGGAGAAGTCTTGCTATTAGTAGTCATGTGAATTTGGTATTCGTTCGATATTTTGATGAGATGTATGTTGTCTCTCCTCTAGTGGTGTTATGTGAACATCGACTACATGGCACTTCACCATTATTTGGGCCTAGAGGAAGGCATTGGGAAGTAATAAGTAGATGATGGGTTGCTAGAGCGACAGAAGCTTAAACCCTAGTTTATGTGTTGCTTCGTAAGGGGCTGATTTGGATCCATATGTTTCATGCTATGGTTAGGTTTACCTTAATACTTTTGTTGTATTTGCGGATGCTTGCAATAGAGGTTAATCATAAGTGGGATGCTTGTCCAAGTAAGGGCAGCACCCAAGCACCGGTCCACCCACATACCAAATTATCAAAGTACCGAACGCGAATCATATGAACGTGATGAAAACTAGCTTGACGATGTTCCCATGTGTCCTCGGGAGCGCTTTACATCTTATAAGAGTTTGTCCAGGCTTGTCCTTTGCTACAAAAAGGATTGGGCCACCTTGCTGCACCTTATTTACTTTTGTTACTCGTTGCTCATTACAAATTATCTTGTCACAAAACTATCTATTACCGCTTATTTCAGTACTTGCAGAGAATACCTTGCTGGAAACCACTTATCATTTCCTTCTGCTCCTCGTTGGGTTCGACACTCTTACTTATCGAAAGGACTATGATAGATCCCCTATACTTGTGGGTCATCACCTACGTGTTGACATTAGTTGGCTTACCAAATTACATTTAAAATCTTGGGCGCCGAAGACTTTTTGCCTGGGAAACAATTCCTGTCTGTAGTCTGATAAGAAGCTATGGTCAGACCGGTCGTGTACCATCGATTCTTATTTAATCACACTGTCAATATATGAAGATACTAATCCCTTTTTCCCGTTGCCAACCAATCCGTATCTCACACAGCTAATTAGTCACAGGAAACACTTTCTGTCTGTAGTCTGATAAGGAGCCATAGTTAGATACAATGGCGGGGTATTCGGTGATGAAGAACGAGTTGATGTGTGATGCGTGGAATGTCGTATTTGTGGATTTTTTAGGCATAAGGTAAGGGGGTTTGACCTTTTGGTACAACATGCATGCTTCGTTTCATGAGCAAAAGCACGACGCACCCTACGACTTGCACATGATCCATGATCGTAATGTGAAGCCGCTAAGCCATTTATGGTAAATCATCTTCTACTCCATCATGAAGTTTTGCAGTGTAATTGCACAAATGGAGAGAAGGTGGTGACCGGGCTTGCCAACCAAAGATGTCATAAGTTTTTCTTTTTGTTGCTCCACATGTTAATCAATTCGATTTACCCAGTGTTGCAACTTGATACTCATCACGTTGTATAGTCTAGGCGCGCCACCGTGTTGTACTATAAGACCGAGGACAAGCCATTTACGTTCATATATTGTTGGATGAAACTCAAGGGGCACAGTGCATGGGACGACATGTGCAAATTCTGACTCGGGTATCATTGAATTTGGAATCAATGTATTAAAAAAAACTTATTAAACATCTATTTATCTCGGATGTAGTATTTACATTTAAACTATTGTTGTATTAGGGATATTTGCATGTTTTATAAATTAATTGTGCTATTTGATTTCCAATGATTATTTTGAATGTTGTGTGCTTAAGAAAAAAAGGACGAACAGTTAAGGGACAGGATTCGATGGTCGGCTCCCATATCTGTGTCCGCATACGGGCCGGACCAGTTGCAGACAAATACATGTTCTTTTTGCGGGTCGGCATTGAATATGCCCTTACATATTTAGGTATATACTAATAAAAGATGCCACTTAATGAGTAAAATGAGACATGTTAACTGGTAGGAACGAATGAGAATTGTACGTGGTGCTGTTTACGATTCAATATACTAGGCCGTAGGCCGCAATTGGCTGGAGTAAAAATACGGTTTGCTCCAAAGACGAGCCCACACATCCTGTTCCGTCCGCGACACCGCGGCCCAGCCCCCAACTGCCGTTGATTCACCCCACCGCGGTGGCACTGCCTTTGGACACAAAGCTCGCCATTTTTCCGCATGGACGGTGCCCTCTCCGGTGATGCCACTCTGTCGGTTGCCACTGGCTTGTCCACAAGCCGAAGGTCATTGGCCATGATGAAGCCACCATGGCGGGAGGACCCGTTGACCACACTCTGCTCTTCAGGCTCGACGTCAGGAACTAGTAGTTGTGCTTGTTGGAATGGTCTTCGGCTCGTGTGGGGGTCTAGGTGAGGTGGTGATGATGAAGGGCAGGCGCCTAGCTAGGTCATCTACGATCACCTCAGGGGCTGGCATGAGGGCCTTGCCTGCGGCAACGAGCACCTCACGAATGCTATGTGAGCCACAACCTCCTTCTTCCTGAGCTAACTGTGGAGGCAACCACGAGGCTCCTCCTGCCTGCCCTAGGCCACTGGCGAGCCGTGCCTTGATAACCCACAAGTATAGGGGATCGTTTGTACCCTTTTTTGATAAGTAAGACTATCGAACCCCTTCAAGTTCTATCAACCACCTATACAACTCTACGCACACTTAACATTTGCTTTACCTAGAACAAGAATAAAACTAAGAGTACTTTGCGAGATAATAAAAGTTAATTGGTTTAGTAGAGAGCTTTTGTAGAACGATGGGAAAGATTGTCCCTAGGTAATTGGATATAACACAATAGATACTTATCATATGCAATGAGGGAGAAGCATACGCTAAGATACTTTCCGTACTTGGGTCATATGCACTTATGGTTGGAACTCTAGCAAGCATCCATAACTACTAAAGTTCATTAAGGTAAACCAAACCATAGCATTAGGTAACAAGTCCCCTTTACTCCCATACACAACAACCCCCTTTCGATGTTAGAAGGGATAGAGAAGGATTGGTGGAATCATTGATTATTGCTTGAGCCTCATGGGCATATATATAGGACTACATGATTTACTTGGAGTACAAGACAAAGCCAGAATACTACCTAGTCTATCCTATGTTTCCAATCTAATCATTATACTCAACATCCCCCGTAGTCAAAATGGTAGCGACGTAGACGGTGAGACTATAGAAGAATCCAAAGGCAAGCCGACGGACACCCCCCATAGTCGCAACTGCCGATGCATCACGGAAGTCGTGGCTAGAGTGAAACCCGACGAGGTTGCTCAAGCAAGGCAGTAGCCCTTTGTGTCGTTGGTCGAGGTAGCCGAGAGCGTGGGTGGTGTTGCCATGGTGGAGGTAGCCGTGCGAAGAACGCAACGGTCAAGGTCGAGTCAGGGTAACCGGTGTAGAGGAAGCTGTCGTGGGGCCGCGGGCGCAAAGAGGCGTCGAGTTAGTCATAGGCGTGGTGGTGTCGAATTAGTGGTGCGTCGGGAAGAAGACATTGTTGACGACGCGTCGCGCTGGGTTTGCCAAGCGGGGATACATCATGGACGAAGGCACGCATCGGTGTTGTTAGCACTGCGCATCTATAGACGGACAAAGACAAAGTTGACGACGCGCCACATGAGGCTTGCCAGGCTCGGGGACATGTCTGAAGGAAATATGCCCTAGAGGCAATAACAAAGATGTTATTTATATTTCCTTATATCATAAATGTTTATTATTCATGCTAGAATTGTATTAACCGGAAACTTGATACATGTGTGAATACATAGACAAAACAAAGTGTCCCTAGTATGCCTCTACTTGACTAGCTCGTTAATCAAAGATGGTTAAGTTTCCTAACCATAGACATGTGTTGTGATTTGATGAACGGGATCACATCATCAGAGAATGATGTGATGGACAAGACCCATCCATTAGCTTATCATTATGATCGTTTAGTTTTATTGCTATTGCTTTCTTCATGACTTATACATGTTCCTTTGACTATGAGATTATGCAACTCCTGAATACCGGAGGAACACTTTGTGTGCTATCAAATGTCACAACGTAACTGAGTGATTATAAAGATGCTCTACAGGTGTCTCCGATGGTGTTTGTTGAGTTGGCAAAGATCGAGATTAGGATTTATCATTCTGTGTATCAGAGAGGTATCTCTGGGCCCTCTCGGTAATGCACATCACTGTGAGCCTTGCAAGCAATGTGACTAATGAGTTAGTTACGTGATGATGCATTACGTAATGAGTAAATAGACTTGCCGGTGATGAGATTGAACTAGGTATGATGATACCGACGATCGAATCTTGGGCAAGTAACATACCGATGACAAAGGGAACAACATATGTTGTTATGCGGTTTGACCGATAAAGATCTTCGTAGAATATGTAGGAGCCAATATGAGCATCCAGGTTCCGCTATTGGTTATTGACCAGAGATGTGTCTCGGTCATGTTTACATAGTTCTCGAGCCTGTAGGGTCTACACGCTTAACGTTCGATGACGATTTGTATTATGAGTTATGTGATTTGATGACCGAAGTTTTTTCGGAGTCCTGGATGAGATCACGGACATGACGAAGAGTCTCCAAATGGTCAAGAGGTAAAGATTCATATATTGGAAGTTTACATTCGGACACCAGAATGGTTCGGGCCGTTTCGGATGAGTTTCGGAGTACCGGGGGTTACCGAAACCCCCCTCGGGAAGTTCATGGGACTTCATGGGCCTTAGTGGAAAGGAGAGGAGGGCCACAAGGGAGGCCACACCCCCCATGGCCAGTCCGAATTGGACTAGGGAATGGGCCGACCCAGCCCTAGCCTTGGACCCAGCCCCGTGGCCCCAAGGTTAATATGTGAGCCATGGGTCGGCCCATTACATCAGATATTTGTGGCCTCGCTAACCCGTTGGGTAGATGAGTCCGACCCAAAATTCTACAGAATCAACATTGAAAATGATCTATGCCTTTGATACAACCAAACCACATAATTATTATTCTGTTAGCCTGATATTAATCAAGTGAGGATTCACTCTACGGCTGCGCCCCTTGTTGTTTGCTGCTGTCCACCGTGATGGTCGTTGTTGACTCCTTAGCACGGGCTGATGGTTGTTGTTGCTGCCTACTGTAGCAGCTGCAATGTCGCTGTTATTATTGCTGCCTAACGCCGGCAAGCAGCAGTAGTGTTGTCGCGCACACTCACTGTAGGAACTGAGCATCATAAGAGATGCACTGCTCCTCAAACACAATGTTCGACATAGTCTACAAGATTGACAAAACTCCTACAGATATACGCACCAGAATCTACACTGAAGCTACTGCATACAACACTGACCGAGAACCAAAAACATAACCAAAACTTGTGCTCGGGGGCAGCGACTAGGGCATAGCTATTTGACTGGGTCGACCCGTCTGACCCATCGGGTCGGACGGTGCCGGCTCCACTGACCCATATATCATTTAGGTCCAACCCACTTGGCCCATTGGCCTCGTCTTTTTGGGTCGGGTCAGTGACCCAGCGGGCTAACCCGACCCATTCCCATCTTGACTTCTCCCTTCTTCCTCCTTCCCTCTCTCTCCCTCTCTTGGAAAGGAAGGGGACTCCAACTAGGATTGGGAATCCTAGTTGGACTCCCCTATGGCACGCGCCCCCCTATGGCCGTCCTCCTCTCCTCCCCCTTTATATACGTGGGAGGGGGGCACCCCAAAGGCACACCAAGTCTTCTCTTAGCCGTGTGCGGTGCCCCCCTCCACAGTTACACACCTCTATCGTATCATTGTAGTGCTTAGGCGAAGCCCTGCGCTGGTAACTTCATCATCACTGTCAACACGCCATCGTGCTGACGGAACTCTCCCTCGTCCTCAACTAGATCAAGAGCTCGAGGAACGTCATCGAGCTGAACGTGTGCTGAACACGGAGGTGCCATACGTTCGATGCTTGGATTGGTTGAATAGCGAAGACGTTCGACTACATCAACCACGTTACTAAACGCTTCCGCTTTTGTTCTATGAGGGTACATAGACACACTCTCCCCTCTTGTTGCTATGCATATCCTAGATAGATCTTGCGTGATCGTAGGTAATTTTTTTGAAATACTGCGTTCCCCAAGAGTGGCTTCCGAGCCAGGTCTATCCGTAGATGTTATATGCACGAGTCGAACACAATGAGTTGTGGGCGATAATAGTCATACTGCTTACGAGCAATGTCTGACTTTGATTCGGCGGTATTGTTGGATGAAGCGCCCGGACCGACATTACATGACCGCGTTCATGAGACTGGTTCTACCGACGTGCTTTGCACATAGGTGGCTAGCGGGTGTCTATTTCTCCAACTTTAGTTTAATCGAGTTTGACTACGGCCGGTCCTTGTTGAAGGTTAAAACAACACACTTGACGAAAAATCGTTGTGGTTTTGATAAGTAGGTAAGAACGGTTCTTGCTAGAAGCCCGTAGCGTCCATGTAAAACTTGCAACAACAAAGTAGAGGACGTCTAACTTGTTTTTGCAGGGCTTGTTGTGATGTGATATGGTTAATAAGTGATGAGATATAAATTGTTGTATGAGATGATCATGTTTTGTTAAAGTTATCAGCAACTGACAGAAGCCTTATGGTTGTCTCTTTATTGCATAAGATGCAAGTGCCATATAATTGCTTTACTTTATCGCTATGCGATAGCAATAGTTGGCGAGACGACCATGTAACGACACGTTGATAGAGATTAAGATGATGGAGATAATGGTGTCATGCCGGTGACGATGGAGATCATGACGGTACTTTGGAGATGGAGATCAAAGGCACAAGATGATGATGGCCATATCCTGTCACATATTTTGATTGCATGTGATGTTTATCCTTTATGCATCTTATTTTGCTTAGTACGATGGTAGCATTATAAGATGACCCCTCACTAAATTTGAAGGTATAAGTGTTCTCCCTGAGTATGCATCGTTGCTACAGTTCGTCGTGCCGAGACACCATGTGATGATCAGGTGTGATAAGCTCTACGCTCACATAAAACGGGTACAAGCCAGTTTTGCACGTGCAGAATACTCGGGTTAAACTTGACGAGCGTAGCATATGAAGATATGGCCGCGGAACACTAGAGACCGAAAGGTCGAACGTGAATCATATAGTAGATATGATCAACATAGAGATGTTTACCATTGAAGACTACTCCATCTCATGTGATGATCGGACATGGTTTAGTTGATATGGATCACGTGATCATTTAGATGACTCGAGGATGTCTATCTAAGTGTGAGTTCTTAAGTAATATGATTAATTGAATTAATTTATCATGAACTTAGTCCTGATAGTTTTTGCATATCTATTTTGTAGATCAATAGCTCGCGTATAGCTCCCCTATTTTATTTTTGATATGTTCCTAGAGAAAACTAAGTTGAAAAATGATGCTAGCAATGATGCGGACTGGGTCCGTTATCTGAGGATTATCCTCATTGCTGCACAGAAGAATTATGTCCTTGATGCACCGCTAGGTGACGGACCTGTTGCAGCAGCAAATGCAGACGTTATGAACATTTGGCAAGCTCGATATGGTGACTACTTGATAGTTTAATGCACCATGCTTTACATCTTAAAAACCAGGACTTCAAAAATGTTTTGAATACCATGGAGCATATCAGATGTTCCAAGAGTTGAAATTAGTATTTTAGACTCATGCCCGTGTCGAGAGGTATGAGACCTCTGGCAGTACTTTGCCTACAAGATGGAGGAGAATAGCTCAAGTAGTGAGCATGTGCTCAGAATGTCTGGGTACTACAATCGCTTGAATCAACTAGGAGTTACTTCCAGATAAGATAGTGATTGACAAAGTTCTCTAGTCACTGTCACCAAGTTACTAGAATTTCGTGATGAACTATAATATGTAAGGGATGGCGAAAACGATTCCCAAGCTCTTCGCGATGCTGAAATTGACGAAGGTAAAAATCAATAAATAGCATCAAGTGTTGATGGTTGATAAGACCACTAGTTTCAAGTAAAAGGGCAAGGGAAAGAAAGGGAACTTCAAGAAGAATGGCAAGCAAGTTGCCACTCCCATGAAGAAGCCCAAAGCTAGACCCAAGCCTGAAACTGAGTGCTTCTACTGCAAACAAAATGGTCACTGGAAGCGGAACTGCCCCAAATACTTGGTGGATAAGAAGGATGGCACAGTGAACAAAAGTATATATGATATACATGTTATTGATGTGTACTTTACTAGTGTTCATAGTAGCCCCTGGGTATTTGATACTGGTTCAGTTGCTATGATTAGTAACTTGAAACAGGAGTTACAAAAATGAACAGAGACTAGTTGAGGGCGAGGTGACGATGTGTGTTGGAAGTGATTCCAAGGTTGATAAGATCACCATCGCACACTCCCTTTACCTTCGGGATTAGTATTGAACCTAAAATAAATGCTATTTGGCGTTTGCGTTGAGCATAATATGATTGGATCATGTTTATTGCAATACGGTTATTCATTTAAGTCAAAGAATAATTGTTATTCTGTTTACATGAATAAAACCTTCTGTGGTCATACACTCAAGGTGAATGGTTTTATTGAATCTCGATTGTAGTGATACACATATTCATAATATTGATGCCAAAAGATGCAAAGTTGATAATGATAGTGCAACATACTAGTGGCACTGCCGTTTAGGTCATATTGGTGTAAAGCGCATGAAGAAACTCCATGCGGTTGGACTTTTGGAATCACTTGATTATGAATTATTTGATGCTTGCGAACCATGCCTCATGGGCAAGATGACTAAGACTCCGTTCTCCAGAACAATGGAGCAAGCAACTGACTTATTGGAAATAATACATACCGATGTATGCGGTCCGATGAGTGTCGAGGCTCGCGGCAGGTATCGTTATTTTCTGACCTTCACAGATGATTTGAGCATATATGGGTATATCTACTTGATGAAACATAAGTCTGAAACATTTGAAAAGTTCAAAGAATTTCAGAGTGAAGTGGAAAATCATGGTAATAGGAAAATAAAGTTTCTATGATCTGATCATGGAGGTGAATATTTGAGTTACGATTTTGGTCTTCATTTAAAACAATGTGGAATAGTTTCGCAACTCACGCCACCTAGAACACCACAGCATAATGGTGTGTCCGAACGTCGTAGCCGTACTTTATTAGATATGATGCGATATATGATGTCTCTTACCGATTTACCATTATCGTTTTGGGGTTATGCATTAGAGACAGCTGCATTCACGTTAAATAGGGCACCATCTAAATCCGTTGAGATGACACCGTATGAACTATGGTTTGGCAAGAAACCTAAGCTGTCGTTTCTTAAAGTTTGGGGCTGCGATGCATATGTGAAAAAGCTTCAACCTGATAAGCTCGAACCCAAATCGGAGAAATGCGTCTTCATAGGATACCCAAAGGAAACTGCTAGGTACACCTTCTATCACAAATCCAAAGGCAAGATCTTCGTTGCTAAGAATGGATCCTTTCTAGAGAAGGAGTTTCTCTCGAAAGAAGTGAGTGGGAGGAAATAGAACTTGATGAGGTAACTGTACCTTCTCCCTTATTGGAAAGTAGTTCATCACAGAAATCAGTTCCAGTGATTCTACACCAATCAGTGAGGAAGCTAATGATGATGATCATGAAACTTTTGATCAAGTTACCACTGAACCTCGTAGGTCAAACAGAGTAAGGTCCGCACCAGAGTGGTACGGTAATCTTATTCTGGAGGTTATGTTACTTGACCATGACGAACCTACGAACTATGAGGAAGCGATGATGAGCCCAGATTCCGCAAAATGGCTTGAGGCCATGAAATTTGAGATGGGATCCATGTATGAGAACAAAGTATGGACTTTGGTTGAATTGCCCGATGATCAGCAAGCCATTGAGAATAAATGGATCTTCAAGAGGAAGACAGACGATGATGGTAGTGTTACTATCTACAAAGCTTGAATTGTCCAAAGTTTTTTTCGACAAAGTTCAAGGTGTTGACTACGATGAGATTTTCTCACTCGTAACGATGCTTAAGTCTGTCCGAATCATGTTAGCAATTGCCGCATTTTATGAAATCTGGCAAATGGATGTCAAAACTGCATTCCTTAATGGATTTCTCGAAGAAGAGTTGTATATGATGCAACCAAAGGTTTTGTTGATCCTAAAGATGCTAACAAAGTGTGCAAACTCCAGCGATCCATCTATGGAACTGATGCAAGCATCTTGGTGTTGGAATATACGCTTTGATGAGTTGATCAAATCATATAGCTTTATACAGACTTTTGGAGAAACCTGTATTTACAAGAAAGTGAGTGGGAGCACTACCACCTTTCTGATAAGTATATGTAAATGACATATTGTTGATCGGAAATGATGTAGAATTTTCTGGAAAGCATAAAGGAGTGTTTGAAAGGAATTTTTCAAAGAAAGACCTCAGTGAAGCTGCTTACATATTGGGCATAAAGATCTATAGAGATAGATCAAGACGCTTGATAAGTTTTTGCAATGAGTACATACCTTGACAAGATTTTGAAGTAGTTCAAAATGGAACCGTCAAACAAGGAGTTCTTGCCTGTATTGCAGGGTGTGAAGTTGAGTAAAGACTCAAAACCTGAGCATGATAGAAAATAGAAAGAGAATGAGAAGTCATTCCCTGTGCCTCAGTCATAGGTTCTATAAAGTATGCTATGTTGTGTACCAGACCTATTGTGTACCTCACCATGAGTTTGGCAAGAGGGTACAATAGTGATCTAGGAGTGGATCAATAGACATCGCTCAAAATTATCCTTAGTGGAATAAGGATATATTTCTCGGTTATGGAGGTGACAAAAAGGTTCGTCATAAAGGGTTATGTCGATGCAAGCTTTGACACTGATCCAGATGACTCTAAGTGTCAATCTAGATACATATTGAAAGTGGGAGCAATTAGCCAGAGTAGCTCTGTGCAGAGCATCGTAGACATAGAAATTTGCAAAATACAGACGGATCTGAATGTGGCAGACCCGTTGACTAAACTTCTCTCACAAGCAAAACATGATCACACCTTAGTACTCTTGGGTGTTAATCACATGGCGATGTGAACTAGAGTATTGACTCTAGTAAACCCTTTGGGTATTGGTCACATGGCGATGTGAACTATTAGTGTTAAATCACATGGCGATGTGAACTAGATTATTGACTCTAGTGCAAGTGGGAGACTGAAGGAAATTTGCCCTAGAGGCAATAATAAACATGTTATTTATATTTCCTTATATCATGATAAATGTTTATTATTCATACGAGAATTGTATTAACTGGAAACTTGATACATGTGTGAATACATAGACAAAACAAAGTGTCCCTAGTATGCCTCTACTTGACTAGCTCGTTAATCAAAGATGGTTAAGTTTCCTAACCATAGACATGTGTTGTGATTTGATGAATGGGATCACATCATTAGAGAATGATGTGATGGACAAGACCCATCCGTTAGCTTAGCATTATGATTGTTTAGTTTTATTGCTATTGCTTTCTTCATGACTTATACATGTTCCTCAGACTATGAGATTATGCAACTCCAGAATACTGGAGGAACACTTTGTCTGCTATCAAACGTCACAACGTAATTTGGTGATTATAAAGATGCTCTACAGGTGTCTCCGATGGTGTTTGTTGAGTTGGCATAGATCGACATTAGGATTTGTCACTCTGTGTATCGGAGAGGTATCTCTAGGCCCTCTCGGTAATGCACATCACTATGAGCCTTGCAAGCAATGTGACTAATGAGTTAGTTACAGGATGATGCATTACGGAACAAGTAAAGATACTTGCCAGTGACGAGATTGAACTAGGTATGATGATACCTACGATCGAATCTCGGGCAAGTAACATACCGATGACAAAGGGAACAATGTATGTTGTTATGCGGTTTGACCGATAAAGATCTTCATAGAATATGTAGGAGCCAATATGAGCATCCAGGTTCTGCTATTGGTTACTGACCGGAGATGTGTCTCGGTCATGTCTACATAGTTCTTGAACCCGTAGGGTCCGCACGCTTAACATTCGATGACGATTTGTATTATGAGTTATGTGATTTGATGACCGACGTTTATTCGGAGTCCCTAATGAGATCACAGACATGACGAGGAGTCTCGAAATGGTCGAGAGGTAGAGATTCATATATTGGAAGTTACATTCGGACACCGGAATGGTTCGGTTCGTTTCGGATGAGTTTCGGAGTACCGGGGGTTACCGGAACCCCCCTCGGGAAGTCCATGGGCCTTCATGGGCCTCAGTGGAAAGGAGAGGAGGGCCACAAGGGAGGCTGCGTCCCCCCTCATGGCTAGTCCGAATTGGAATAGGGAAGGGCGTGGCGCCCCTTCTTTCCTTCTCCCTTCTTCCTCCTTCCCCCTCTCTCCCTCTCTTGGAAAGGAAGGGGACTCCAACTAGGATTGGGAATCCTAGTTGGACTCACTTATGGCGCGCGCCCCCCTATGGCCGGCCTCCTCTCCTCCTTTATATACGTGGGAGGGGGCACCCCAAAGGCACACAAGTCTTCTCTTAGCCGTGTGCGATGCCCCTGCCCACAGTTACACACCTCGGTCATATCATTGTGGTGCTTAGGCGAAGCCCTGCACTGGTAACTTCATCATCACCGTCAACACACCATCGTGCTGACGAAACGCTCCCTCGTCCTCAACTGGATCAAGAGCTCGAGGGACTTTATCGAGCTGAATGTGTGCTGAACACGGTGGTGCCGTACGTTCGGTGCTTGGATCGGTTGAATCGCGAAGACGTTCGACTACATCAACCACGTTACTAAACGCTTCCGCATTCGGTCTATGAGGGTACGTAGACACACTCTCCCCTCTCATTGCTATGCATCTCCTAGATAGTTCTTGCGTGATCGTAGTTAATTTTTTTGAAATACCACGTTCCCCAACAATGTCGTGGACGAAGACACACATCGGTGTTGCCAGCACTAGGCATGCATAGAGGAGGGACCTGCACGAGCTGTATGCCATGCCGACGACTCGGAGGAGCCATCGGAGAAGAACTTGACGACGGTTGCAGTGCCAAGCAGCATGGGGCCGATGTCGCCAACGGTGGTCAGAGTAGACAAAAGGACCGGGGAAGATGACGGCGACGGGCGACGAGCTCGTGCTAGACGAAAATGAAGGGGATGGACTGGCGGCATGGCTCGGGTGAGCGAGCTGCAGCAGCACCGAAGAAGAGTGGCGGCCACGGCCTGGTGGCAACAATGGTGGCTTGGTTAGGAGCACGGCGGCGATGCTTGAAATAGGCGATGAGAACCCAACAGCATGACGAAGACCGACGTGGACAGTGGTACTCCCACGCCAAGGGAGGCGGCGCGGCACATACCACGTGAAGTCAACGCACGGGGAGGACAAATGGGCCGCGGGCCAAGGTGCTACGCCCCGAAGGGGCGACGCAGCAGCAGCAGCAGGTGGGTCGGGCGACGGTGGGAAGACCTCGGGGTGACGCCAAGGACCGCAGGTCGTGGCGCTACGACTCGAAGGGGCAGCACAACAGCGAATAGCAGGTCGGTGCAACCACGGTGATGGCCTCAGGGCGGCGGTGAGGACCGTGTGTCGCGTCACTATGGTCCGAAGGGACGACGCAGTGGCGGCGCGCGAGTAGTGCAGCCGGCGGGAGAACCACGGGGCGGCGACGCAACGCCAGCCTGATGCTCGATTAGTGTAGGGACGCGATGTACTTAGGACATTCTTCACATGGTGGACAATCTAATCATTATACTCAGCACTCGGGTTTAAGCTTTTGTCACTCTCGTAGCCCACTATAAGCGAATCATGAACGTATTGCAACCCCCTATAGTCAGAATTCTCACACGTGTGTGCGGCACGGAAGGCACCATAGGACAGCATCATATTAACATACAACTCATATCAATCACACCATACCACAAGTAACCCGTAGGACAAAAGAAATCTACTCAAACATCATAGGATGGCTACACTTCATTGGATAATAATATATAGCGTAAAGCACCATGTACAAGTAGATATTATAGTGGGAATAGAGAGATTACACCGCTGCATAGAGTGGGAGAGAGTTGGCGATTGTCGGTGTGAAAACCGGCAGACCTCGGGTAGGGGGGCCTAAGCTACAAGATCGGATCGATGGGTAATAGGAGACAAGGGTCATGGTGTTTCTACCCAGGCTCGGTCCATCTTTAAGGAGGTAAAAACTCTATGTCATACAATTGCTTATATTATGGGCGTATCAAAGTACAGAATTGATCTATCTTGAGATCGTAAGTTGTGGTCTATACCCTAGGGGTAATGGCGATGATGGGGAATGAATAATCCCCTCAACGGGCTAAACCCTTAGGCTTATATAGGCACAAGAGGTATCTAGTGTTACACATGGCCAGTTGACATCTAGGGGTTACATGCCGAATCTAGTAGACCTTCTTGGAGTACATGCCAAGTCCTTGGTGAAGGTTGATATGCTATAACATCCCAAAATTTTAATTTGGAATGTTATACATAGGTCATCATATGCATATCATATTTTATTTGCATTTTGGTTTTGGGATCCTAAAAATCCTAAGCAACTCAAGGACCCACGGAGAGAGTTGGGGATTTTATTATTTTCATATTTGAATTTTTCTCAAATATTGAAAAGAGGATCATTTTGGTTTTAATTATTTTTCTCTCTGAAATATTTCAATATAAAAATAAATGAGAGCAGATAATATGACTTCTCCAAAATAAAAGAAATATTAGAGGAAAAATATTAAAATCAAATAAATAATTTTATTTGGATTTTATTGCTATTTCATTTGAATTAGAAAAATATGCATTTTTAGGTCAAGAAAATGTTCACCATGTTCTAAATATTTTATTTAGACGGTGAAAAATTGTTTTTGTCATTTTTTCAGATTTTTTATTTCTTTAGGATTTTTCTTCGGTGGAATCTATTTTTTTTAAAAAAAAAATCTTCGGACCGACTGGGCCAAAGCCCAGCCAGCCCAGCGCCGCTCGCCCCCGACCCCGAGCCGGTCTCCCAGCGCTGTCGCCGCCTCGGACTCCCGCCGCCACCTTGCCTCCTCCTCCAAGCCGCCCCTCCCCCTCGTCCTTATAAGCCGCCGCCCCTGCCCCCACTTCGCCACCCCGAGCGACCGCAGATGCGCCCGCAGCCCCGCCGCCCCGAGCCGCCCGCTGCTCCACCGCGCCACGCCGCCGCCCGCGGAGCCCGCTGCCTCACTGTTCGCCGCCCCGCCTCGCCGGATTCTCGCCACCGCCGTCGGATCCGCCGCCACCGGTTTTTATAAAACCCTAGATCTGGTTTTTATTTTTGTTTAGATTGGTTCGGTTTTTCTTCGGTTTCGTTATTTAGCGAGCGTTCGCTCGTTAGTTTGTTATTAACGAACGTTTTTGTTCGTTCGTCTCTGTTAGCGTACATTCGTCCGATAGACTTTTCTTTTTATTTTATTTTCTGCCAGGGACCTATCCATGATTACTTTTATCGCAGATCAGCCCCTGATCTTCAAACCCTCGCCGTTTCTAAACCGTTCGTCCAAATCCAGTGAAACCAATGCCAAAATCTTCGTTTTGAAGCCCTCTTTCCGGTTAACCAACATGAACATGGTTTTGAAAATTTAAAATTTGGTTTCAAGTAGATTTGATTTCGAAGTTCTTTTGACCGTAGTTTAAGTTTCGTAACTCCGTTTTGGTTGATTCTTTTTGCAAATAGAACCTTTTCAGTTGAACTTTCAGATTGGATCGTCTTATTTGAAGTTTTCCCTTTGCATCTATGCTCGAGTGCTTATGTATGCTATTGTTTGTTTGCGATAGAATACCCGGAGTGCGAAGCGTGCTACTACGAGTCTCTAGGGTTTGCAGATCGTCAGCAAGGCAAGTAACACATTGATCATACCCCTTTATTACCCAGTTTTTATGCATTAGTTACAATCCTCAAACATTGCATGAGTAGGATCCTTTAACATGTGGGTTTGGGAAGTAGATGATGAGGTAGAACCTATTGCCCTTTTATTATCAAACCCTTGGGAGTTACTTCTACGTTATGCTTATATTGCCATGCTATGCTCGTAGACGTGGATTGGATTTGAGTGTATCCATGACAGATGTGAGATTGTTAAGTAATGGTTAACTTAAGGTGGCTACTTAAACACACATCTGGGTGGATTGGTTGCGGGCACCCGGGGATATACCAGTCCTGTCCTTTTTGGTTCGCCACCCAGGCTCAAAGGGATCATAAGATTATTCATGCTAGAAACTTCCGTGTGCAGCCACAAGCTATTATGGGCTCTAGCATAGTTGAGTATGTTATGTGACCTCTTTCAGTGGTGGGCTAGCAAATGTAGGGGAAAGTAGGTGTAACTGTCCACCCAGATTAAAGAGTTAATGTTTCTGAAAGACTGTGTCTCGGTCATCCGTTTCTGAAACACCATGTAGTGCAAGAAATCCAATGGAAGAGATCGAGTCTTGTGGGGAAAAGTGCGCAAACCTCTGCAGAGTGTATAAACTAATCATGGTTAGCTGTGTCCCCGGTTATGGACATCTTGAGTATCTGGTTCTTGAATTATCATGTTGATCACATCACCCTAAAATTAATTTGTTGGGTTGTTATTTACTTCTTAATTGGGATTGGGATGGGGATTTACCATTCTCAATGTTTTTCAACTGCCATGATAGTTAAATAAAATATATTCCTTTGTTGTAGGGAAAATTGGCTTTTCGCAAAACATTATAACCATAGAGCCTCCACCAGCCATATATGCATGTAGTGATAGCATTTATTCTGTTCATTGCTCTACTGTGTTACATCGCCAGCATATTCCATGTGCTGACCCGTTTTCAGGCTGCAACGTATCATGTTGCAGACTTTTAAGATGAAGAGTAAGGTGCGCTAGGTTGTTTGTCGTGCACTCAGCTATGCCGTTGGACTTGATGGACTCACTTTATCTTCCAAGCCTTCCGCTGTTATCTTATTTAGATGGCCTTAAGCCATATTTATTGTAATAAGTTCTCTTTTGGAGACATTCATGATGTCTACTACACAACCTTCTTCTTGTAGACGTTGTTGAGCCTCCAAGTGCAGAGGTTTGTAGGACAGTAGCAAATTTCCCTCAAGTGGATGACCTAAGGTTTATCAATCTGTGGGATGCGTAGGATGAAGATGGTCTCTCTCAAACAACCCTGCAACCAAATAACAAAGTGTCTTTTGTGTCCCGAACACACCCAATACAATGGTAAATTATATAGGTGCACTATTTCGGCGAAGAGATGGTGATACAAGTGCAATATGGATGGTAGATATAGGTTTTTGTAATCTGAAAATATTAAAACAGCAAGGTAGCAAGTGGTAAAATTGAGCACAAACGGTATTGCAATGCTAGGAAACAAGGCCTAGGGTTCATACTTTCACTAGTGCAAGTTCTCTCAACAATAATAACATAATTGGATCATATAACTATCCCTCAACATGCAACAAAGAGTCACTCCAAAGTCATTAATTGCAGAGAACAAATGAAGAGATTGTGGTAGGGTACGAAACCACCTCCAAGTTATTCTTTCTGATCGATCTATTCAAGAGTTCATACTAGAATAACACCTTAAGACACAAATCAACAAAACCCTAATGTCACCTAGATACTCCAATGTCACCTCAAGTATCCGTGGTTATGATTATACGATATGCATCACACAATCTCAGATTCATTTATTCAACCAACACAAAGAACTTCAAAGCGTGCCCCAAAGTGTCTACCGGAGAGTCAAGACAAGAACGTGTGCCAACCCCTAGGCATAATTTCACGAGGTCACGAAACTCGCAAGTTGATCACCAAAACATACATCAAGTGGATCATGTGATATCCCATTATTACCACAGATAAGCACATGCAAGACATACATCAAGTGTTCTCAAATCCCTAAAGACTCAATTCGATAAAATAACTTCAAAGGGAAAACTCAATCCATCAAAAGAGAGTAGAGGGGGAGAAACATCATAAGATCCAACTATAATTATAAAGCTCGCGATACATCAAGATCGTTCTGAACCAAGAACACGAGAGAGAGAGATCAAACACATAGCTACTGGTACATACCCTCAGCCCCGAGGGTGAACTACTCCCTCCTTGTCATGGAGAGCGCCGGGATGATGAAGATAGCCACCGGAGAGGGATTCCCCCCTCCGGCAGGGTGCCAGAACGGGTCTAGATTGGTTTTTCAATGGCTATGGAGGCTTCTGGCGATGGAACTCCCGATCTAGGTTATGTTCTGGGGTTTTATGTATATATAAGAGGTTTTGGCATCGAGAATAAGTCAAGGGGGTCTCCGGACTGTCCACGAGGTAGGGAGGCACGCCCAGGGGGGTGGGCGCCCCCCACCCTCGTGGGGGGTGGGCGTGCCCCCACCCTCGTGGGCAGCCTGGGACTCTTCTGGCCCAACTCTTTTACTCCATGTCCTTCTTCTGGTCCAAAAATAAGTTCCGTGAAGTTTCCGGTCAATTGGACTCCGTTTGGTTTTCCTTTTCTGCGAAACTCAAAAACAAGGAAAAACAGAAACTAGCACTAGGCTCTAGGTTAATAGGTTAGTCCCAAAAATCATATAAAATAGCATATAAATGCATATAAAACATCCAAGGTTGATAATATAATAGCTTGGAACAATCAAAAATTATAGATACATTGGAGACGTTTCAAGCATCCCAAGCTTAATTCCTGCTCGTCCTCGAGTAGGTAAATGGTAAAAACAGAATTATTGATGTGGAATGCTACCTAACATATTTATCCATGTAATTCTCTTTATTGTGGCAAGAATATTCAGATCCATAAGATTCAAGACAAAAGTTTAATATTGACATAAAAGTAATAATACTTCAAGCATACTAACTAAGCAATTATGTTTTCTCAAAATAACATGGCCAAAGAAAGCTTATCCCTACAAAATCATATAGTTTGGCTATGCTTCATTTTTGTCACACAAAAATGCTCTCATCATGCACAACCCCGATGACAAGCCAAGCAATTGTTTTATACTTTAGTAATCTCAAACTTTTTTCAACTTTCACGCAATACATGAGCGTGAGCCATGGACATAGCACTATGGGTAGAATATAATATAATGATGGGGGTTGTGTGGAGAAGACAAAAAAAAGAGAAAGTCTCACATTGATGCGGCTAATCAACGGGCTATGGAGATGCCCATCAATTGATGTCAATGCGAGGAGTAGGGATTGCCATGCAACGAATGCACTAAAGCTATAAATGTATGAAAGCTCAACAAAAGAAACTAAGTGGGTGTGCATCCAACTTGCTTGCTCATGAAGACCTAGGGCATTTGAGGAGCCCATTATTGGAATATACAAGCCAAGTTCTACAATGAAAAATTCCCACTAGTATATGAAAGTGACAAAATAAGAGACTCTCTATCATAAAGATCATGGTGCTACTTTGAAGCACAAGTGTGGAAAAAGAGGATAGTAGCATTATCCTTTTTTTTCATTTTGGGCCTTTTTTGGCCTTTCTCCCCTTTTTTGGGACAATTCTCTATTAATGATGATCATCACACTTCTATTTATTTACAACTCAATGATTACAACTCGATACTAGAACAAAATATGACTCTATATGAGTGTCTCCGGCGGTGTACCGGGATGGGCAATGAAACAAGAGTGACATGTGTGAAATTATGCATGGTGGCCTTGCCACAAATACGATGTCAACTACATGATCATGCTAGGCAACATGACAATGATGAAGTGTGTCATAATAAACCGAACGGTGGAAAGTTGCATGGCAATATATCTCGAAATGGCTATGGAAATGCCATAATAGGTAGGTATGGTGGCTCTTTTGAGGAAGATATAAGGAGGTTTATGTGTGACAGAGCATATCGTATCACGGGGTTTGGATGCACCGGCAAAGTTTGCACCAACTCTCGAGGTGAGAAAGGGCAATGCACGGTACCGAAGAGGCTAGCAATGATGGAAGGGTGAGAGTGCGTATAATCCATGGACTCAACATTAGTCATAAAGAACTCACATACTTATTGCAAAAATCTACAAGTCATCAAAACCAAGCACTACACGCATGCTCCTAGGGGGATAGATTGGTAGGAAAAGACCATCGCTCGTCCCCGACCGCCACTCATAAGGAAGGCAAGCAAAGAACACCTCATGCTTCAAATTTGTCACACAACAGTTACCATACGTGCATGCTACGGGACTTGCAAACTTCAACACAAGTATTTCTCTAATTCACAACTACTCAACTAGCATGACTCTAATATTACCATCTTCATATCTCAAAACAATCATCAAGTATCAAACTTCTCATAGTATTCAATGCACTTCATATGAAAGTTTTTATTATACCCCTCTTGGATGCCCATCATATTAGGACTAAATTCATAACCAAAGAAAAATACCATGCTGTTCTAAAAGACTCTCAAAATAATATAAGTGAAGCATGAGATTTCATCTATTTCTATAAAATAAAACCACCGCCATGCTCTAAGAAGATATAAGTGAGGCACTATAGCAAACGACAAACTACTCCGAAAAATATAAGTGAAGCTCAATGAGTAGTCAAATAATTATGCAACTATGTGAAGACTCTCTAACATTTAAGAATTTCAGATCTTGGTATTTTATTCAAACATCAAGCAAAACAAAAGAAATAAAATGACGCTCCAAGCAAAACACATATCATGTGGTGAATAAAAATATAGCCTCAAGTAAAGTTACCGATAGACGAAGACGAAAGAGGGGATGCCTTCTGGGGCATCCCCAACCTTAGGCTCTTGGTTGTCCTTGAATATTAACTTTGGGTGCCTTGGTCATCCCCAAGCTTAGGCTCTTGCCACTCTTTATTCCATAGTCCATCAAATCTTTACCCAAAACTTGAAAACTTCACAACACAAAACTTTAACAGAAAACTCGTAAGCTCTGTTAGTATAAAAAAATAAATCACCACTTAGGTAATGTTGTGAACTCATTGTAAATTCATATTGGTGTAATATCTAATGTATTCCAACTTCTCTATGGTTCATACCCTCCGATACTACTCATAGATTCATCAAAATAAGCAAACAACACATAGAAAATAGAATCTGTCAAAAACAGAACAGTCTGTAGTAATCTGTATCAAACGTATAATTCTGTTACTCAAACATTTTCTGAAATAAATTGGTGCACGTGAGGAATTTTTCTATTAATAATTTGAAAAAATAATCAACTAAATAGCACTCTCCAGTAAAAATTGGTAGCTAATCTCGTGAGCGCTAAAGTTTCTATTTTTATAGTAAGATCACAAAGACTTCACCCAAGTCTTCCCAAAGGTTCTACTTGGCACAAACACTAATTAAAACATAAAACCACATCTAAATAGAGGCTAGATGAATTATTTATTACTAAACAAGAACAAAAAGCAAGGAACAAAACTAAAATTGGGTTGCCTCCCAACAAGCGCTATCGTTTAAGGTCCCTAGCTAGGCATGATGATTTCAATGATGCTCACATAAAAGATAAGAATTGAAGCATAAAGAGAGCATAATAAAGAATATGACTATCACATTTAAGTCTAACCCACTTCCTATGCATAGGGATTTTTTGGGCAAACAATTTATGGGAACAACAATCAACTAGCATAGGAAAGCAAAACAAGCATAACTTCGAGATTTTAAGCGCATAGAGAGGAAACTTGATATTATTGCAATTCCTACAAGCATATATTCCTCCCTCATAATAATTTTCAGTAGCATCATCAATGAATTCAACGATATAACTATCACATAAAGCATTCTTTTCATGATCTACACGCATAGAATTTTTATTACTCCCCACATAAGCAAATTTCTTCTCATTCATAATAGTGGGAGCAAACTCAACAAAATAACTATCATATGAGGCATAATCCAATTGAAAATTAAAATCAAGATGACAAGTTTCATGGTTATCATTATTCTTTAGAGCATACATGCCATCACAATAATCATCATAGATAGCAACTTTGTTCTCATAATCAATTGGAACCTCTTCCGAAGTAGTGCATTCATCACTATAATCATCATAAAAAGGAGGCATGCTATCATCATAATAAATTTGCTCATCAAAACTTGGGGGACTAAAAATATCATCTTCATCAAACATAGCATCCCCAAGCTTGTGGCTTTGCATATCATTAGCATCATGGATATTCAAAGAATTCATACTAACAACATTGCGATCATGCTCATCATCCAAAGATTTAGTGCCAAACATTTTATTACATTCTTATTCTAACACTTTAGCACAATTATCAGAATCCTTATTTTCATGAAATATATGAAAAAGATGAAGCATATGATGTATCCTTAATTCCTTTTTTTGTAATTTTCTTTTATAAACTAAACTAGTGATAAAACAAGAAACAAAAAGATTCGATTGAAAGATCTAAAGATATACCTTCGAGCGCTAACCTCCCCGACAACAGCGCCAGAAAAGAGCTTGATGTGTACTACACAACCTTCTTCTTGTACACGTTGTTGGGCCTCCAACTGCAGAGATTTGTAGGACAGTAGCAAATTTCCCTCAAGTGGATGACCTAAGGTTTATCAATCCGTGGGAGGCGTAGGATGAAGATGGTCTCTCTCAAACAACCCTGCAACCAAATAACAAAGAGTCTCTTGTGTCCCCAACACACCCAATACAATGGTAAATTGTATAGGTGCACTAGTTCGGCGAAGAGATGGTGATACAAGTGCAATATGGATGGTAGATATAGGTTTTTGTAATCTGAAAATATAAAAACAGCAAGGTAGCAAGTGGTAAAAGTGAGCACAAACGGTATTGCAATGCTAGGAAACAAGGCCTAGGGTTCATACTTTCACTAGTGGAAGTTCTCTGAACAATAATAACATAATTGGATCATATAACTATCCCTCAACATGCAACAAAGAGTCACTCCAAAGTCACTAATAGCGGAGAACAAACGAAGAGATTATGGTAGGGTACGAAACCACCTCAAAGTTATTCTTTCTGATCGATCTATTCAAGAGTTCCTACTAGAATAACACCTTAAGACATAAATCAACCAAAACCCTAATGTCACCTAGATACTCCAATGTCACCTCAAGTATCCGTGGTTATGATTATACGATATGCATCACACAATATCAGATTCATTTATTCAACCAACACAAAGAACTTCAAAGCGTGCCCCAAAGTTTCTATCGGAGAGTCAAGACAAGAATGTGTGCCAACCCCTATGCATAATTTCACGAGGTCACGGAACTCGCAAGTTGATCACCAAAACATACATCAAGTGGATCACGTGATATCCCATTATTACCATAGATAAGCACATGCAAGACATACATCAAGTGTTCTCAAATTCCTAAAGACTCAATCCGATAAAATAACTTCAAAGGGAAAACTCAATCCATCACAAGAGAGTAGAGGGGGAGAAACATCATAAGATCCAACTATAATAGCAAAGCTCACGATACATCAAGATCGTTCCGAATCAAGAACACGAGAGAGAGAGAGATTAAACACATAGCTACTGGTACATACCCTCAGCCCCGAGGGTGAACTACTCCCTCCTTGTCATGGAGAGCGCCGGGATGATGAAGATAGCCACCGGAGAGGGATTCCCCCCTCCGACAGGGTGCCAGAACGGGTCTAGATTGGTTTTCGGTGGCTACGGAGGCTTCTGGCGACGGAACTCCCGATCTAGGTTATGTTCTGGGGGTTTATGTATATATAAGAGGTTTTGGCGTCAAGAATAAGTCAGGGGGGTCTCCGGACTGTCCACGAGGTAGGGAGGTGCGCCCAGGGGGTGGGCGCGCCCCCCACCCTCATGGGCGGTGGGCGTGCCCCCACCCTCGTGGGCAGCCTGGGACTCTTCTGGCCCAACTCTTTTACTCCATGTCCTTCTTCTGGTCCGAAAATAAGTTCCGTGAAGTTTCAGGTCAATTGGACTCCATTTGGTTTTCCTTTTCTGCAAAACTCAAAAACAAGGAAAAAAAAAGAAAGTGGCACTGGGCTCTAGGTTAATAGGTTAGTCCCAAAAATCATATAAAAGAACATATAAATGCATTTAAAACATCCAAGGTTGACAATATAATAGCATGGAACAATCAAAAATTATAGATACATTGGAGACGTATCAATTCGATGTAATAAGTGTGTGATTGCACTCTGTTATAAATCCTTCGAGTACTGTGTGTCAGCATTACCGATCCAGGGATGACACTTATGCATAGAGATTTGACCGCCTGAGGTCGGATCGGTACAAGATGGTATCAGAGCACACGCTGACTGTAGGACACGACCACTAAGATGAGCCATAGGTCGCTCTTCTCTACTCACTTCTGACTCCTCTCCATTTTCTACTCTATAGGATGGCGGACACAAGGAACAAGTTTGCACAACCGGATGAAGATACACCTTTTGGATGACACTTGAAGGAAGTCACCAGGTACCTGAACGTCGGAATACCAAGCTTCACCGGGACCTACACCACCACTTTACCAGAAGAGGAGCGTTGGATGATTCGAGTTCAAGTTCTAGGAAGGACATTTACGCCAATCACTGAGCCCATAGAGTTTTCCTTTGATGCACCAACCTGCAGTCTAGGTAAGAGCATGGCAGCCCACATCGCCATGGGACGCATCAGCGAAGTTTATCACAAGGATCTTAAGGGAGCCGAGATGAGCAATGGGAGATGATCAACACCAGGAAGGACAGTTCCATTGCAACTTTTATCCAGGAGTTAAACCAGCACATTCATCGCTAGGAGAACCAGATGTGCGCAAGCATGATAGATTTGAAGAAGTTGATGACTAGGAACATGGAGCTTGAAGAGTAACTCAAGTCTACATGTGACGGATACGAGGAGGAAATCACAATAGTAGTGGCGAGGAATGACGACATGACAAGGAAGCTAGGAGTACTCATGGGAGATCCCGCGCCAGGAGGAGATGACGACCATCCCAAGGACTACATCATCATCGAAGACACCGACTCCAACCCCGACAGTAGTGATGATGATTGTGAAGATGAAGCTGGAGTGGATATCATGGAGTCTTCCACCGATCAAAATTTCTAGATGACCACCATATTATCAGTAGTATTTCCCTCATGTATATAGTAGTAGTCCGAGCACTGTAACGATAGTTAGATCGATTGTATGCCCTTGCTTGAATTGATTTGGTGTGATATGAATGTGTTTGTATCATGTGCATATGGGTAGTGCTTTCTCACTAGATCTCATTCTATTCTAATCTCTCCCCTCTAAACCCATCAGATGCCTCTGAGACGTGACCCCGAATTTGCTTTCACACCGGAGGTCACCCAGTTGATCCAACAGTAGAATACCCTGATGTAGTTGCTAGTCCAGAACCAAGGCAACAACAACAACCCACCGCCACCACCTCCAGTTGACAACTTAGCACGGTATCTAAGGTTGCAGCCGCCGGTGTTTTCCAGTAGCATCGAGCCGATAGTTGTTGATGATTGGCTACGCAGGATTGGAAGGGAGTTGACCACCGCAGGTTGCACAGATGCTGAGAAAGTGCGTTTTGCCGCACACCAATTGGATGGACCTGCAGCCTCATGGTGGGAGAATTACACAACCACTTTTCCTATAGCCAATGTTACTTGGGAGCAGTTTCAGCAAGCATTCCGCACTGCCCATGTCTCAACTGGAGCTATGAGCATGAAGAAGCGTGAGTTTCACAACTTGCGCCAAGGAAATCGTACTGTGGGGCAGTACGTGGATGAGTTTAGCAAGTTAGCCCGCTATGCCCTGGATGATGTGGCCACAGATGTCGCGAAGCAAGAGAAGTTTATGGAAGGGCTGAATGATGAGATGAGTATGCAGTTAATGGTGGCAACATTTAACAACTACCAAGAGTTGGTATACAAGGCTCTTATGATTGAAGGGAAGCAGCAGCAGATTGAGACCCGCAAAAGGAAGTATGGACATGGGAAGTACAATTCAGGAGCTCAACAGAAGCCGCGTTTTACCCCGAACTCGGGAGGTTATACCCATAACCATGGAGGCCATACCCATAATGGAGGAGGTTCGCATAACCATAGTGGCCCCAAGAATGGAAATGGGAATGGAGCAGGCAGCAGTCAGAACCGCTCTAACCCAGCCACACCTGCCAAGAAGGATCAAAGTCACAATACTTGTTTCAAGTGAGGGAAGACTGGACACTATGCCCTGAGTGTCCCGAACTCAAGAATGGAAATGGCAATGGAAACTCTGGGATGAAGCCCAACCCTTTCAATAGGGGATAAGTGAACCACGTGAACATGGAGGAGGTTCAAGAGCAGCCTGATGCAGTTGTAGGTAAGTTTTTGGTTAAGTCATTTACTGCAATCGTTCTTTTTGATACTGGTGCATGGCATTCATACATTTCAAGGGGATTTGTGGATAAGAACAAGTTGCCCACCAAAGTTCTTACGACACCAATGTTAGTAAGCTCACCAGGAGCCAAGTATATGGCAAGCCAAGGATGTTTTTAGATGCCATTGACCATAGGTAGACATGTTTTCCGCTCAGATTTGATAATTTTGGAGTCACAAGGATTGGATGTGATACTAGGAATGGATTGGCTATTGCGTTATGGAGGAAACATCGATTGCTCCAGTAAGTCAATTTTGCTCACCACCCCGGAGGGAAAAAGGATCAAGTATGTATCCAGGCATGCGCCAAGGAGAACCCAAGTAAATTCCCTCTAAGGAGTTGTTCAGGAGGAAGTGCCTGTAGTGATGGATTATCCGGATGTATTTCCAGAAGAGTTACCAGGCATGCCGCTAGATCGAGACATTGAGTTTTTGATAGAACTGTTGCCAGGCACCGGACCAATATTGAAGAGGAGCCGCAAAAGGAAGTATGGACATGGGAAGTACAATTCAGGAGCTCAACAGAAGCCGCGTTTTACCCCGAACTCGGGAGGTTATACCCATAACCATGGAGGCCATACCCATAATGGAGGAGGTTCGCATAACCATAGTGGCCCCAAGAATGGAAATGGGAATGGAGCAGGCAGCAGTCAGAACCGCTCTAACCCAGCCACACCTGCCAAGAAGGATCAAAGTCACAATACTTGTTTCAAGTGAGGGAAGACTGGACACTATGCCCTTAGTGTCCCGAACTCAAGAATGGAAATGGCAATGGAAACTCTGGGATGAAGCCCAACCCTTTCAATAGGGGATAAGTGAACCACGTGAACATGGAGGAGGTTCAAGAGCAGCCTGATGCAGTTGTAGGTAAGTTTTTGGTTAAGTCATTTACTGCAATCGTTCTTTTTGATACTGGTGCATGGCATTCATACATTTCAAGGGGATTTGTGGATAAGAACAAGTTGCCCACCAAAGTTCTTACGACACCAATGTTAGTAAGCTCACCAGGAGCCAAGTATATGGCAAGCCAAGGATGTTTTTAGATGCCATTGACCATAGGTAGACATGTTTTCCGCTCAGATTTGATAATTTTGGAGTCACAAGGATTGGATGTGATACTAGGAATGGATTGGCTATTGCGTTATGGAGGAAACATCGATTGCTCCAGTAAGTCAATTTTGCTCACCACCCCGGAGGGAAAAAGGATCAAGTATGTATCCAGGCATGCGCCAAGGAGAACCCAAGTAAATTCCCTCTAAGGAGTTGTTCAGGAGGAAGTGCCTGTAGTGATGGATTATCCGGATGTATTTCCAGAAGAGTTACCAGGCATGCCGCTAGATCGAGACATTGAGTTTTTGATAGAACTGTTGCCAGGCACCGGACCAATATTGAAGAGGAGCCGCAAAAGGAAGTATGGACATGGGAAGTACAATTCAGGAGCTCAACAGAAGCCGCGTTTTACCCCGAACTCGGGAGGTTATACCCATAACCATGGAGGCCATACCCATAATGGAGGAGGTTCGCATAACCATAGTGGCCCCAAGAATGGAAATGGGAATGGAGCAGGCAGCAGTCAGAACCGCTCTAACCCAGCCACACCTGCCAAGAAGGATCAAAGTCACAATACTTGTTTCAAGTGAGGGAAGACTGGACACTATGCCCTGAGTGTCCCGAACTCAAGAATGGAAATGGCAATGGAAACTCTGGGATGAAGCCCAACCCTTTCAATAGGGGATAAGTGAACCACGTGAACATGGAGGAGGTTCAAGAGCAGCCTGATGCAGTTGTAGGTAAGTTTTTGGTTAAGTCATTTACTGCAATCGTTCTTTTTGATACTGGTGCATGGCATTCATACATTTCAAGGGGATTTGTGGATAAGAACAAGTTGCCCACCAAAGTTCTTACGACACCAATGTTAGTAAGCTCACCAGGAGCCAAGTATATGGCAAGCCAAGGATGTTTTTAGATGCCATTGACCATAGGTAGACATGTTTTCCGCTCAGATTTGATAATTTTGGAGTCACAAGGATTGGATGTGATACTAGGAATGGATTGGCTATTGCGTTATGGAGGAAACATCGATTGCTCCAGTAAGTCAATTTTGCTCACCACCCCGGAGGGAAAAAGGATCAAGTATGTATCCAGGCATGCGCCAAGGAGAACCCAAGTAAATTCCCTCTAAGGAGTTGTTCAGGAGGAAGTGCCTGTAGTGATGGATTATCCGGATGTATTTCCAGAAGAGTTACCAGGCATGCCGCTAGATCGAGACATTGAGTTTTTGATAGAACTGTTGCCAGGCACCGGACCAATATTGAAGAGGAGCCGCAAAAGGAAGTATGGACATGGGAAGTACAATTCAGGAGCTCAACAGAAGCCGCGTTTTACCCCGAACTCGGGAGGTTATACCCATAACCATGGAGGCCATACCCATAATGGAGGAGGTTCGCATAACCATAGTGGCCCCAAGAATGGAAATGGGAATGGAGCAGGCAGCAGTCAGAACCGCTCTAACCCAGCCACACCTGCCAAGAAGGATCAAAGTCACAATACTTGTTTCAAGTGAGGGAAGACTGGACACTATGCCCTGAGTGTCCCGAACTCAAGAATGGAAATGGCAATGGAAACTCTGGGATGAAGCCCAACCCTTTCAATAGGGGATAAGTGAACCACGTGAACATGGAGGAGGTTCAAGAGCAGCCTGATGCAGTTGTAGGTAAGTTTTTGGTTAAGTCATTTACTGCAATCGTTCTTTTTGATACTGGTGCATGGCATTCATACATTTCAAGGGGATTTGTGGATAAGAACAAGTTGCCCACCAAAGTTCTTACGACACCAATGTTAGTAAGCTCACCAGGAGCCAAGTATATGGCAAGCCAAGGATGTTTTTAGATGCCATTGACCATAGGTAGACATGTTTTCCGCTCAGATTTGATAATTTTGGAGTCACAAGGATTGGATGTGATACTAGGAATGGATTGGCTATTGCGTTATGGAGGAAACATCGATTGCTCCAGTAAGTCAATTTTGCTCACCACCCCGGAGGGAAAAAGGATCAAGTATGTATCCAGGCATGCGCCAAGGAGAACCCAAGTAAATTCCCTCTAAGGAGTTGTTCAGGAGGAAGTGCCTGTAGTGATGGATTATCCGGATGTATTTCCAGAAGAGTTACCAGGCATGCCGCTAGATCGAGACATTGAGTTTTTGATAGAACTGTTGCCAGGCACCGAACCAATATTGAAGAGGAGCCGCAAAAGGAAGTATGGACATGGGAAGTACAATTCAGGAGCTCAACAGAAGCCGCGTTTTACCCCGAACTCGGGAGGTTATACCCATAACCATGGAGGCCATACCCATAATGGAGGAGGTTCGCATAACCATAGTGGCCCCAAGAATGGAAATGGGAATGGAGCAGGCAGCAGTCAGAACCGCTCTAACCCAGCCACACCTGCCAAGAAGGATCAAAGTCACAATACTTGTTTCAAGTGAGGGAAGACTGGACACTATGCCCTTAGTGTCCCGAACTCAAGAATGGAAATGGCAATGGAAACTCTGGGATGAAGCCCAACCCTTTCAATAGGGGATAAGTGAACCACGTGAACATGGAGGAGGTTCAAGAGCAGCCTGATGCAGTTGTAGGCAAGTTTTTGGTTAAGTCATTTACTGCAATCGTTCTTTTTGATACTGGTGCATGGCATTCATACATTTCAAGGGGATTTGTGGATAAGAACAAGTTGCCCACCAAAGTTCTTACGACACCAATGTTAGTAAGCTCACCAGGAGCCAAGTATATGGCAAGCCAAGGATGTTTTTAGATGCCATTGACCATAGGTAGACATGTTTTCCGCTCAGATTTGATAATTTTGGAGTCACAAGGATTGGATGTGATACTAGGAATGGATTGGCTATTGCGTTATGGAGGAAACATCGATTGCTCCAGTAAGTCAATTTTGCTCACCACCCCGGAGGGAAAAAGGATCAAGTATGTATCCAGGCATGCGCCAAGGAGAACCCAAGTAAATTCCCTCTAAGGAGTTGTTCAGGAGGAAGTGCCTGTAGTGATGGATTATCCGGATGTATTTCCAGAAGAGTTACCAGGCATGCCGCTAGATCGAGACATTGAGTTTTTGATAGAACTGTTGCCAGGCACCGGACCAATATTGAAGAGGAGCCGCAAAAGGAAGTATGGACATGGGAAGTACAATTCAGGAGCTCAACAGAAGCCGCGTTTTACCCCGAACTCGGGAGGTTATACCCATAACCATGGAGGCCATACCCATAATGGAGGAGGTTCGCATAACCATAGTGGCCCCAAGAATGGAAATGGGAATGGAGCAGGCAGCAGTCAGAACCGCTCTAACCCAGCCACACCTGCCAAGAAGGATCAAAGTCACAATACTTGTTTCAAGTGAGGGAAGACTGGACACTATGCCCTGAGTGTCCCGAACTCAAGAATGGAAATGGCAATGGAAACTCTGGGATGAAGCCCAACCCTTTCAATAGGGGATAAGTGAACCACGTGAACATGGAGGAGGTTCAAGAGCAGCCTGATGCAGTTGTAGGTAAGTTTTTGGTTAAGTCATTTACTGCAATCGTTCTTTTTGATACTGGTGCATGGCATTCATACATTTCAAGGGGATTTGTGGATAAGAACAAGTTGCCCACCAAAGTTCTTACGACACCAATGTTAGTAAGCTCACCAGGAGCCAAGTATATGGCAAGCCAAGGATGTTTTTAGATGCCATTGACCATAGGTAGACATGTTTTCCGCTCAGATTTGATAATTTTGGAGTCACAAGGATTGGATGTGATACTAGGAATGGATTGGCTATTGCGTTATGGAGGAAACATCGATTGCTCCAGTAAGTCAATTTTGCTCACCACCCCGGAGGGAAAAAGGATCAAGTATGTATCCAGGCATGCGCCAAGGAGAACCCAAGTAAATTCCCTCTAAGGAGTTGTTCAGGAGGAAGTGCCTGTAGTGATGGATTATCCGGATGTATTTCCAGAAGAGTTACCAGGCATGCCGCTAGATCGAGACATTGAGTTTTTGATAGAACTGTTGCCAGGCACCGGACCAATATTGAAGAGGAGCCGCAAAAGGAAGTATGGACATGGGAAGTACAATTCAGGAGCTCAACAGAAGCCGCGTTTTACCCCGAACTCGGGAGGTTATACCCATAACCATGGAGGCCATACCCATAATGGAGGAGGTTCGCATAACCATAGTGGCCCCAAGAATGGAAATGGGAATGGAGCAGGCAGCAGTCAGAACCGCTCTAACCCAGCCACACCTGCCAAGAAGGATCAAAGTCACAATACTTGTTTCAAGTGAGGGAAGACTGGACACTATGCCCTTAGTGTCCCGAACTCAAGAATGGAAATGGCAATGGAAACTCTGGGATGAAGCCCAACCCTTTCAATAGGGGATAAGTGAACCACGTGAACATGGAGGAGGTTCAAGAGCAGCCTGATGCAGTTGTAGGTAAGTTTTTGGTTAAGTCATTTACTGCAATCGTTCTTTTTGATACTGGTGCATGGCATTCATACATTTCAAGGGAATTTGTGGATAAGAACAAGTTGCCCACCAAAGTTCTTACGACACCAATGTTAGTAAGCTCACCAGGAGCCAAGTATATGGCAAGCCAAGGATGTTTTTAGATGCCATTGACCATAGGTAGACATGTTTTCCGCTCAGATTTGATAATTTTGGAGTCACAAGGATTGGATGTGATACTAGGAATGGATTGGCTATTGCGTTATGGAGGAAACATCGATTGCTCCAGTAAGTCAATTTTGCTCACCACCCCAGAGGGAAAAAGGATCAAGTATGTATCCAGGCATGCGCCAAGGAGAACCCAAGTAAATTCCCTCTAAGGAGTTGTTCAGGAGGAAGTGCCTGTAGTGATGGATTATCCGGATGTATTTCCAGAAGAGTTACCAGGCATGCCGCTAGATCGAGACATTGAGTTTTTGATAGAACTGTTGCCAGGCACCGGACCAATATTGAAGAGGAGCCGCAAAAGGAAGTATGGACATGGGAAGTACAATTCAGGAGCTCAACAGAAGCCGCGTTTTACCCCGAACTCGGGAGGTTATACCCATAACCATGGAGGCCATACCCATAATGGAGGAGGTTCGCATAACCATAGTGGCCCCAAGAATGGAAATGGGAATGGAGCAGGCAGCAGTCAGAACCGCTCTAACCCAGCCACACCTGCCAAGAAGGATCAAAGTCACAATACTTGTTTCAAGTGAGGGAAGACTGGACACTATGCCCTTAGTGTCCCGAACTCAAGAATGGAAATGGCAATGGAAACTCTGGGATGAAGCCCAACCCTTTCAATAGGGGATAAGTGAACCACGTGAACATGGAGGAGGTTCAAGAGCAGCCTGATGCAGTTGTAGGTAAGTTTTTGGTTAAGTCATTTACTGCAATCGTTCTTTTTGATACTGGTGCATGGCATTCATACATTTCAAGGGGATTTGTGGATAAGAACAAGTTGCCCACCAAAGTTCTTACGACACCAATGTTAGTAAGCTCACCAGGAGCCAAGTATATGGCAAGCCAAGGATGTTTTTAGATGCCATTGACCATAGGTAGACATGTTTTCCGCTCAGATTTGATAATTTTGGAGTCACAAGGATTGGATGTGATACTAGGAATGGATTGGCTATTGCGTTATGGAGGAAACATCGATTGCTCCAGTAAGTCAATTTTGCTCACCACCCCGGAGGGAAAAAGGATCAAGTATGTATCCAGGCATGCGCCAAGGAGAACCCAAGTAAATTCCCTCTAAGGAGTTGTTCAGGAGGAAGTGCCTGTAGTGATGGATTATCCGGATGTATTTCCAGAAGAGTTACCAGGCATGCCGCTAGATCGAGACATTGAGTTTTTGATAGAACTGTTGCCAGGCACCGGACCAATATTGAAGAGGAGCCGCAAAAGGAAGTATGGACATGGGAAGTACAATTCAGGAGCTCAACAGAAGCCGCGTTTTACCCCGAACTCGGGAGGTTATACCCATAACCATGGAGGCCATACCCATAATGGAGGAGGTTCGCATAACCATAGTGGCCCCAAGAATGGAAATGGGAATGGAGCAGGCAGCAGTCAGAACCGCTCTAACCCAGCCACACCTGCCAAGAAGGATCAAAGTCACAATACTTGTTTCAAGTGAGGGAAGACTGGACACTATGCCCTGAGTGTCCCGAACTCAAGAATGGAAATGGCAATGGAAACTCTGGGATGAAGCCCAACCCTTTCAATAGGGGATAAGTGAACCACGTGAACATGGAGGAGGTTCAAGAGCAGCCTGATGCAGTTGTAGGTAAGTTTTTGGTTAAGTCATTTACTGCAATCGTTCTTTTTGATACTGGTGCATGGCATTCATACATTTCAAGGGGATTTGTGGATAAGAACAAGTTGCCCACCAAAGTTCTTACGACACCAATGTTAGTAAGCTCACCAGGAGCCAAGTATATGGCAAGCCAAGGATGTTTTTAGATGCCATTGACCATAGGTAGACATGTTTTCCGCTCAGATTTGATAATTTTGGAGTCACAAGGATTGGATGTGATACTAGGAATGGATTGGCTATTGCGTTATGGAGGAAACATCGATTGCTCCAGTAAGTCAATTTTGCTCACCACCCCGGAGGGAAAAAGGATCAAGTATGTATCCAGGCATGCGCCAAGGAGAACCCAAGTAAATTCCCTCTAAGGAGTTGTTCAGGAGGAAGTGCCTGTAGTGATGGATTATCCGGATGTATTTCCAGAAGAGTTACCAGGCATGCCGCTAGATCGAGACATTGAGTTTTTGATAGAACTGTTGCCAGGCACCGAACCAATATTGAAGAGGAGCCGCAAAAGGAAGTATGGACATGGGAAGTACAATTCAGGAGCTCAACAGAAGCCGCGTTTTACCCCGAACTCGGGAGGTTATACCCATAACCATGGAGGCCATACCCATAATGGAGGAGGTTCGCATAACCATAGTGGCCCCAAGAATGGAAATGGGAATGGAGCAGGCAGCAGTCAGAACCGCTCTAACCCAGCCACACCTGCCAAGAAGGATCAAAGTCACAATACTTGTTTCAAGTGAGGGAAGACTGGACACTATGCCCTTAGTGTCCCGAACTCAAGAATGGAAATGGCAATGGAAACTCTGGGATGAAGCCCAACCCTTTCAATAGGGGATAAGTGAACCACGTGAACATGGAGGAGGTTCAAGAGCAGCCTGATGCAGTTGTAGGCAAGTTTTTGGTTAAGTCATTTACTGCAATCGTTCTTTTTGATACTGGTGCATGGCATTCATACATTTCAAGGGAATTTGTGGATAAGAACAAGTTGCCCACCAAAGTTCTTACGACACCAATGTTAGTAAGCTCACCAGGAGCCAAGTATATGGCAAGCCAAGGATGTTTTTAGATGCCATTGACCATAGGTAGACATGTTTTCCGCTCAGATTTGATAATTTTGGAGTCACAAGGATTGGATGTGATACTAGGAATGGATTGGCTATTGCGTTATGGAGGAAACATCGATTGCTCCAGTAAGTCAATTTTGCTCACCACCCCGGAGGGAAAAAGGATCAAGTATGTATCCAGGCATGCGCCAAGGAGAACCCAAGTAAATTCCCTCTAAGGAGTTGTTCAGGAGGAAGTGCCTGTAGTGATGGATTATCCGGATGTATTTCCAGAAGAGTTACCAGGCATGCCGCTAGATCGAGACATTGAGTTTTTGATAGAACTGTTGCCAGGCACCGGACCAATATTGAAGAGGAGCCGCAAAAGGAAGTATGGACATGGGAAGTACAATTCAGGAGCTCAACAGAAGCCGCGTTTTACCCCGAACTCGGGAGGTTATACCCATAACCATGGAGGCCATACCCATAATGGAGGAGGTTCGCATAACCATAGTGGCCCCAAGAATGGAAATGGGAATGGAGCAGGCAGCAGTCAGAACCGCTCTAACCCAGCCACACCTGCCAAGAAGGATCAAAGTCACAATACTTGTTTCAAGTGAGGGAAGACTGGACACTATGCCCTGAGTGTCCCGAACTCAAGAATGGAAATGGCAATGGAAACTCTGGGATGAAGCCCAACCCTTTCAATAGGGGATAAGTGAACCACGTGAACATGGAGGAGGTTCAAGAGCAGCCTGATGCAGTTGTAGGTAAGTTTTTGGTTAAGTCATTTACTGCAATCGTTCTTTTTGATACTGGTGCATGGCATTCATACATTTCAAGGGGATTTGTGGATAAGAACAAGTTGCCCACCAAAGTTCTTACGACACCAATGTTAGTAAGCTCACCAGGAGCCAAGTATATGGCAAGCCAAGGATGTTTTTAGATGCCATTGACCATAGGTAGACATGTTTTCCGCTCAGATTTGATAATTTTGGAGTCACAAGGATTGGATGTGATACTAGGAATGGATTGGCTATTGCGTTATGGAGGAAACATCGATTGCTCCAGTAAGTCAATTTTGCTCACCACCCCGGAGGGAAAAAGGATCAAGTATGTATCCAGGCATGCGCCAAGGAGAACCCAAGTAAATTCCCTCTAAGGAGTTGTTCAGGAGGAAGTGCCTGTAGTGATGGATTATCCGGATGTATTTCCAGAAGAGTTACCAGGCATGCCGCTAGATCGAGACATTGAGTTTTTGATAGAACTGTTGCCAGGCACCGGACCAATATTGAAGAGGAGCCGCAAAAGGAAGTATGGACATGGGAAGTACAATTCAGGAGCTCAACAGAAGCCGCGTTTTACCCCGAACTCGGGAGGTTATACCCATAACCATGGAGGCCATACCCATAATGGAGGAGGTTCGCATAACCATAGTGGCCCCAAGAATGGAAATGGGAATGGAGCAGGCAGCAGTCAGAACCGCTCTAACCCAGCCACACCTGCCAAGAAGGATCAAAGTCACAATACTTGTTTCAAGTGAGGGAAGACTGGACACTATGCCCTTAGTGTCCCGAACTCAAGAATGGAAATGGCAATGGAAACTCTGGGATGAAGCCCAACCCTTTCAATAGGGGATAAGTGAACCACGTGAACATGGAGGAGGTTCAAGAGCAGCCTGATGCAGTTGTAGGTAAGTTTTTGGTTAAGTCATTTACTGCAATCGTTCTTTTTGATACTGGTGCATGGCATTCATACATTTCAAGGGAATTTGTGGATAAGAACAAGTTGCCCACCAAAGTTCTTACGACACCAATGTTAGTAAGCTCACCAGGAGCCAAGTATATGGCAAGCCAAGGATGTTTTTAGATGCCATTGACCATAGGTAGACATGTTTTCCGCTCAGATTTGATAATTTTGGAGTCACAAGGATTGGATGTGATACTAGGAATGGATTGGCTATTGCGTTATGGAGGAAACATCGATTGCTCCAGTAAGTCAATTTTGCTCACCACCCCAGAGGGAAAAAGGATCAAGTATGTATCCAGGCATGCGCCAAGGAGAACCCAAGTAAATTCCCTCTAAGGAGTTGTTCAGGAGGAAGTGCCTGTAGTGATGGATTATCCGGATGTATTTCCAGAAGAGTTACCAGGCATGCCGCTAGATCGAGACATTGAGTTTTTGATAGAACTGTTGCCAGGCACCGGACCAATATTGAAGAGGAGCCGCAAAAGGAAGTATGGACATGGGAAGTACAATTCAGGAGCTCAACAGAAGCCGCGTTTTACCCCGAACTCGGGAGGTTATACCCATAACCATGGAGGCCATACCCATAATGGAGGAGGTTCGCATAACCATAGTGGCCCCAAGAATGGAAATGGGAATGGAGCAGGCAGCAGTCAGAACCGCTCTAACCCAGCCACACCTGCCAAGAAGGATCAAAGTCACAATACTTGTTTCAAGTGAGGGAAGACTGGACACTATGCCCTTAGTGTCCCGAACTCAAGAATGGAAATGGCAATGGAAACTCTGGGATGAAGCCCAACCCTTTCAATAGGGGATAAGTGAACCACGTGAACATGGAGGAGGTTCAAGAGCAGCCTGATGCAGTTGTAGGTAAGTTTTTGGTTAAGTCATTTACTGCAATCGTTCTTTTTGATACTGGTGCATGGCATTCATACATTTCAAGGGGATTTGTGGATAAGAACAAGTTGCCCACCAAAGTTCTTACGACACCAATGTTAGTAAGCTCACCAGGAGCCAAGTATATGGCAAGCCAAGGATGTTTTTAGATGCCATTGACCATAGGTAGACATGTTTTCCGCTCAGATTTGATAATTTTGGAGTCACAAGGATTGGATGTGATACTAGGAATGGATTGGCTATTGCGTTATGGAGGAAACATCGATTGCTCCAGTAAGTCAATTTTGCTCACCACCCCGGAGGGAAAAAGGATCAAGTATGTATCCAGGCATGCGCCAAGGAGAACCCAAGTAAATTCCCTCTAAGGAGTTGTTCAGGAGGAAGTGCCTGTAGTGATGGATTATCCGGATGTATTTCCAGAAGAGTTACCAGGCATGCCGCTAGATCGAGACATTGAGTTTTTGATAGAACTGTTGCCAGGCACCGGACCAATATTGAAGAGACCATACTGGATGCCCGCAAATGATCTGGAGGAGATTAAGAAGCAGATTAAGGAGTTATTGGAGAATGGATACATTCGACGAAGTTCGTCACCATGGGGAGCCCCTGTAGCGACCTCGAACGGTCCAATCTCTGTGCTCAGGTGTTATCCCTGGATCAGTAATGCTGACACCACACAATACTTGAAGGATTTATAACAGAGTAGCAATCACACACTTATTACATCGAGAGTCTCAAAAAAGAACTTATTACAATAAATATGGCTTAAGGCCATCTAATAATGATAACAGCGGAAGGCTTGGAAGATAAGTGAGTCCATCAACTCCAACGACATCACTGAGTATAGAACCACGACCTAAAACTCCTTAATCATCATCTGAGAAGTCTGCAACATTAACGTTGCAGCCCGAAACGGGTCAGCACATGGAATATGCTAGCAAAGTAACACATAGAGAGTAATGGAATGAAACAGGCTATTCTATATGCATATTTGGCTGGTGGAAAGAGTTTTGCGTAAAGCCAAATTTTCCCTACTGCAAAGAATAAATTTTATTTAACTATCATGGTAGTTGTTAAACATTGAGAATGGTTGACAGCATTCTCAATCCCAATTAAGCATCATCATTAAACAAAACCCAACAAAATTAATTTTAGAGTAATATGTTGAGATTCACATGATAATCCAGGTACTAGATACTCAAGATGTCCATAACCGAGGACACGGCTAATCATGATTAGTTTATACACTCTGCAGAGGTTTGCGCACTTTTCCCCACAAGACTCGATCGCCTCCGTTTGGTTTCTCGCACTACATGGTGTTTGAGAAGACGGATGACCGAGACATAGTCTTTCAGAAGCGCTAGCACCTTACGAACGGGTAGACCGTACCAACCTACATCTTCTAGTCTACCATTGTAAGAGTTCGCACGACCTAATCAACTATGCTAGAGCCCATAATAGCTTTTGGCTGCACACGGATGTTTCTAGCATGAATAATCTCATGATCCCTTTGAGCCTGGGTGGTGGTCCATAAAGAAAAACAAGCAATCGCTGGAATACCCAGGTGCCTCAATCCACTAGATGTGTATTTAAGTTTCCACCTTAAGTAAACCATTAATTAACAACTCACATCTGTCATGGATACACTCACCCAATCCACGTCTACTAGCATAGCATGTCATAAAGCAAACGTAGAAGTAACTCCCAAAGGTTTGATAATAACAGGTAATAGGTACTACCTCAACTACTTCCCAAACCCACAATTTCATTAGATCCTAATCATGCAATGTGTGAGGATTGATCTAATGTAATAAAACTGGGTAGAGGGAAAAACACGATCAAAGTGTTACTTGTCTTGCTGATGATCCGGGAAACCTAGCGATTCAAAGTAGCAAGCGGCGCACTCCGGGTACTCTATCGCAAACAAACAAGCATACAATAAGTACTCAAGTAATGCACAGGTAAAAGTCAAATAAGAGATCTAACCAGAAAGTTCAACTTAAGAACTCCGGTTGGCAAAAAGAATCAAATTGAACGAAGCAACGGAAGACAAACGACAAAAGAAACAGGCTTCGTTTACTATTCTGGATCTAAGGCAATTTTTACAGTGGCAAAAACTTGTTTGAGTTGGTTAAACCGAAAGAGGGTTTCGAGACGAAACTCCAGGCGCTTGAATCGCCTGATTCCGATAAACGAGCGAAAAGTTAGACTAAAACGAAAATCGGATCAGAAATCGCGATCAGAAAAATCGCGGATTTAATCCGAGAAAAAGAAAAACGACGAACGTTTGTCAAAACGAACGAACAGACGAACGCTCACTAATTAAATAAACCGGAAAAACAGATCTATTTAAAAAACCGAAACTAAAAAAACGAACAAAACCGTCGGAAAACCGAACGGTTTTTCGAGAAAAACTGGCGGCGGTGGATCCGGCGGGCGGCGATGTCGGCGGCGGCGGGCGGCGGCGGTGGGGCGGCGCGGCGCGGGCGGCGGCGGCGGCGGCGGGCGGCTAGGGTTAGGGTTTTCGGGTGGGGCGCGGCTGGGCTTGGCCGGGGCCTCGGGGCGCTATAAAAAGGCCCGGCCAGGAGGAGTCCTGGCCGGTTACAGCCCAAGGTCGGTTCGGACTTCTTTTTAAATAATTATGCTCGGAAAAAAACAAAATAAATACTAAACGGACTCCAAAAATCCCAAAATAAATTTTCCCTGGCTTCTAAAATCAAGCCGCACAGGATGAACATTTATTTGGGGCCTAAATGCAATTTTGAAAAACGCGCATTTTTCTCTAATACAAATAAAATAGCAAATAAAACTAAAATAAAATCTTAGTTGATTTTTTATTAAATCCCCAATATTTCTTTATTTTTGGGAAAGTCATTTTATTCCCTCTCTCATAATTTTTATAATAGAAATAATTGAAGATAAAATAAATAAAATCAAATGATCCTATTTTCAAAATTTGAGACAACTCAAATATGAAAATAACGAAATCCCCAACTCTCTCTGAGGGTCCTTGAGTTGCGTGAAATTTCTAGGATCAACCAAAATGCAATATGAAAGTGCAACTATCCCTAGGTGGTTTTGGTAACTCATAACAAGATATAGCTCATTGAGCTAATGCTATTCCAAGATGATTATTTCAGGAAAGCTCAATGATTGGCATGGCATGGATGTGAAAGTGGAACCCTCAAAATGCTAAGGACAAAGGATTGGCTCAAGCTCAAAAGCTCAAGACTCTTCATTTTATATTTTAGTGATCCAAGATCACATTGAGTCTTTAGGAAAAGCCAATACTATTAAGGAGGGATGAGGTGTTGCTTAATGAGCCTCTTGCTTCATGTGCTTAGTGATATGCTCCAAAAACCCTCAACTACTTTCCCATATCCACATATGACCTAAACCCTAAGCCAAACTCGGTCCTACCGATTCTTCCTATCCAGCGCCACCGAGTTTCACTTGTCATTAGCCACTGCCAAACCCTAGCAATTCGGTTCTACCGATAAGGATCTCGGTCTCACCGAGATGGGGTTGCAAACTCTCTGTTTCCCTTTCGTAACTTTTCGGTCTTACCGAAAGAGCGAATCGGTCCCACCGAGATTGCAATGTAAACTTAGTGTTTCCCCTTTGTAACTTTTCGGTCTCACCGAGTTCCACTCGGTCTCACCGAAAGAGCAAATCGGTCCCACCGAGTTTGCCTGACCAACTCTCTGGTTAGCTAATTACCAAATTCGGTCTCACCGAGTTTGTGTAATCGGTCTCACCGAGATTACGTTATGCCCAAACCCTAACCGATCGGTCCTACCGAGTTGCATGTCAGTCCCACCGAAATTCCTAACGGTCACTAGGTTTACTATTTCGGTCAGACCGAGTTTTCTGATTCGGTCCCACCGAGATTGGTAAATTGTATGTAACGGTTGGATTTTGCGTGGAGGCTATATATACCCCTCGACCTCCTTCTTCATTCAAGGAGAGAGCCATCAGAACACACACACCATTCCAACTCATATGTTCTGAGAGAGAACCACCTACTCATGTGTTGAGATCAAGACATTCCATTTCTACCATATGAATCTTGATCTCTAGCCTTCCCAAGTTGCTTTCCACAAAAAACCCTCTTTCCACCAAATCCAAATCCTATGAGAGAGAGTTGAGTGTTGGGGAGACTATCATTTGAAGCACAAGAGCAAGGAGTTCATTATCTACACACCATTTGTTACTTCTTGGAGAGTGGTGTCTCCTAGATTGGCTAGGTGTCACTTGGGAGCCTCCGACAAGATTGTGGAGTTGAACCAAGGAGTTTGTAAGGGCAAGGAGATCGCCTACTTCATGAAGATCTACCACTAGTGAGGCAAGTCCTGTGTGGGTGATGGCCATGGTGGGATAGACAAGGTTGCTTCTTCGTGGACCCTTTGTGGGTGGTTGCTTCTTCGTGGACCCTTCGTGGGTGGAGCCCTGTGTGGACTCGCGCAACCGTTGCCCTTGGGTGGAGCCCTGTGTGGACTCGCGCAACCGTTACCCTTCGTGGGTTGAAGTCTCCATCAACGTGGATGTAGGATAGCACCACCTATCCGAACCACGGGAAAAACATCCGTGTCTCCAATAGCGTTTGAATTCTCCAAACCCTTCCCTTTACATTCTCGCAAGTTGCATGCTTTACTTTCCGCTGCCCATAAACTCTTTGCATGCTTGCTTGAGTGATGTGATGATTGCTTGACTTGTCCTAAATTAGCTAAAATCTGCCAAGAACTAAAATTGGGAAAAGGTTAAGTTTTATTTGGTCAAGTAGTCTAATCACCCCCCCTCTAGACATACCTTCGATCCTACAAGTGGTATCAGAGCTTTGGTCTCCATTTGCTTGATCTCCATAGCTTTTGGTGGTCATAGCCTTGGTTTCACAACCTAGGAGAGTATGGCATCTAGCGAGGGAAATTATCACCATAGAGGTCCTTACTTTGATGGTACTAATTTTGCTAGTTGGAAGCATAAAATGAAAATGCATATTCTTGGACATAACCCCGCTGTTTGGGCTATTGTGTGTGTTGGTTTGCAAGGTGACTTCTTTGACGGGAGAGAACCAAACCGTGAAGCTACCGCGGATGAGTTGAAGATGTTGCAATACAATGCTCAAGCTTGTGATATTCTCTTCAATGGATTGTGCCCCGAAGAATTCAACAAAATCAGCCGCCTTGAGAATGCAAATGAAATTTGGGACACTTTGATTGATATGCACGAAGGTACCGAGTCCGTCAAGGAATCCAAGTTGGATGTGCTTCAAAGCCAACTTGACAAGTTCAAGATGAAGGATGGTGAAGGTGTCGCTGAAATGTACTCTAGGCTTGCTCTCATCACAAATCAGATTGCCGACTTAGGAAGTGAAGAGATGACCGATAGATTCATCATCAAGAAGATCCTAAGAGCCTTGGATGGAAAATATGATACCGTGTGCACATTGATCCAAATGATGCCAAATTACAAAGATCTCAAGCCAACGGAGGTGATTGGAAGAATTGTTGCTCATGAGATGTCACTTAAGGATAAAGAGGAACTTCACAACAAATCAAGTGGTGCCTATAAAGCCTCATGTGAAGCCCCTACATCATCAAGTGAGAAACAAGACTTCAATGAAGAATTGAGCTTAATTTTGAAGAACTTCAACAAGTTCTACAAGAGTAGAAGCAAAGATAGAAGCTCCAAGTCAAGGTCCTACAATGACAAAAGATCTTCTAGTAGAGAGCGAAACTGTTACAATTGTGGAAGACCCGGACACTATTCCAATGAGTGTACGGCTCCCTACAAGAGAAGAGAAGATTCTCCAAAAAGAAGAAGCAAAGGATCACCACCAAGAGAGAGAAGGAGTAAAGATGATCGTTATGAACGAAGATACTCACGGAGAAGCAAGGATTCGGAAAGGAAGGAAAAATCATCAAGGAGCTACACAAGACGAAGACATCAAGCTCATGTTGGTGAATGGGTATCCGGCTCCGACTCCGACAGCCACTCCGAGAGAAGTTATCACTCCGACTCCGAAGATACTCAAGATGAAGGTGTTGCCGGTCTAGCACTTGTGTCAACCAACTCCTACGACATATTTGACTCACCAAATGAAGGAATTGGAAGATGCTTCATGGCCAAAGGTCCTAAGGTAACACACCCCGAGTATGTTGATTTCAATAGTGATGAAGATGACTTGTTAGGTGATGATTTGCTTGATGACAACTCTAGTGATGAATACTATGATGAAAGACCAATTAATCATGCTAACACGAGTGACAATGATAAGGAGAAGATTGAGGCTCTAACTAAAGAACTAAAAACTCTTAAGTTAGCTCATGACACTATCTTCGAAGATCATCGAGAACTTTTAAGAGCTCATGAGAAACTACGCTTTGAAAAGCTCAATCTTGAGCAAGAGCATGAGTTCTTAAAGGCAATCAATGATGATCTCCGCAAGAAAAGTTCTTCTTACATTGCCAAGCGTTTACTCTTATCCACTTACATGCCTCAAGTCAAGTCTAACAAGAAAGATTCTTCCTCTAGTAGTAACAATGATCATGCTAAATCCAATATTGTTGCTTCTAGTAGTTCTCTTGATTCCACTAATGATTCTCTTAGCCAAGTTACACTTGAGCAAGAAAATAGCTTATTGAAGGTAATTATAGAGAAAGGAGTGTACAAAAGCCTTGCCGGGAGTAAGCAATTCGAGGAAATTGTGCGCAAGCAAGGAATGCACCGGAAGAATCAAGGTGTTGGTTTTGAACGAAAGTTCAATGCCAATGGAGTTGAATGGGAAGAAGATCAATACCCCTAGACAAAGTTTGTCCCTCAACAAGAGAAGTATACTTCTTTCAAGGGGACACAAGCTCAAGATGATCTTCCACCACAAGACTACAAGCAAAAAGGCAAGGACAAGCTTCAAGAGGAAATTGATGCATTTGAAGAAGCTCCTAAGACCTTAGTCAAGTGGATTCCCAAGACTACTTCAAGTTCCACTTCATCAAGTACGACTACAACTCCAAGGATTCCCATCAAGATGATGTGGATCCAAAAGAAGAAGAACTAGATAGTTCTTGAGGGTGACTCCGCCAACATACTTCACACTTATCATTTTGGCAAGAACAAGTGCAATCAACTTCCACATCTTGCACTAGTTCAAGGAGTCACAAACCCTCTTGTTGGTAAGACAAGGGACAAGGTAACCTAAAAATTTTCATGGACATCATATTTTGTGTGCATCACTCTATGTCTATGGATATCCTTGTTTGTTCCTTGTGGGACTAACCCATGTAGGTATTGAAAGTGCAATTCACTCAAATGGATAGCTCCAAGAGATCTACATCAACATTGAGCATCCACATCTTCAATATCTACATGAAGTCATCATCGACAAAACCCAAGGTTAGTTCATCCCTCTTAGGGGGGATATCACATCTAGGGGGAGCTTTACTCTAAGACATGAGCTAAAGCAACTCTAAAGATATGAACACAACAATGCTTTATGTAAAAGTGGTAACCCCACTTGATCTTAAACGATGAGTATGACCTATGATCAAGTGTTCTCACTTGACTCCTAAGTCAATGTACTCATATATAGATGACCTAGTCATCGCAAATTGCTTGATAATTGCTAGAATTGGTTGTGCATGCCTTGCCACATATTTCATTTGCCATCTTATTGTGTGAGCATGCTGATTGCATATTTTACTCATTCGATGACATCCACTTGTTGTTTTGATTGCTTGGTTTTATCCTCTTTTGCCAAGTGGATGTACAAGAATGCCTAAGAACGTCCTCTAGCTATCTATGCTTTTCTCGTCTCAAACTCTATTCATGCTGCATCACGAAATTTGATTAAGTCAGATTCGAACCACTCTGTGTGAGGAGCGCTCGGAGTCCCCGATTCCTCATAGACTTAAACTTCCAAAAACTCTTTATGATTCTCGGTCTGACCGATACTCCACTTTCGGTCCTACCGAGATCATTAAGTTGATCTAGGTTTTCGATCTCGGTGCAACCGATTTGAACCTTTCGGTCACACCGAGTTTCAGTAACTGCACGCAGTTATGAATCTCGGTGCCACCGAGTTGTTCCACTCGGTCACACCGACAGGATCAGGCTATGTATAGTCACGGGCAAAATTTGGAAATTTCTCCAAAACCCTTCGCCCGCGCGATAGCCTGCTCTGCCCTCGAGGTCTCCGGATCGTCTTCTCGCCGCCAGCAGCCTCCAGTCGCTGGTCTCCGTCGCCGTCAACGGGAATTCTGCCCCGCCGTTGCCGCCGTAGCAAGTCCCCGCCGAACTAGGGTATGGACTTGATCTTTGTGCTATTCCTCAATCTGATTCCTAGCACATTGTGATCATATTGTTTCTAGCCACGTTCGATAAACTTCTATCCAGTCAAAACGCTCATAGATTAGGTTTGATTCGAAAATTCTAGGTTTAGGTTTCCGCCGAAACTATCTCGGACCCACCGAGTTGAAAAACTCGGTCCCACCGATTTGGCTTATGCCATTGCACAAGTGAGACTCGGTCTGACCGAGAATTACTTATCAGTGTGACCGATTTTTGAACTCAGTGAAACCCTAGCAGTCTCGGTGCCACCGAACTGTGACTCGGTCCTACTGAGTTCACTAGTTTAGGTTCCAAAACTGCTTCGGTATCACCGAGTTTGAAAATCGGTAGATCCGAGATGATTTCAGTGGGAAACTAAAACTAAGTTTTTGGATCATTCTTTTTGCAAAAATCTCTGCATTTTGTGATGCTCATCCACTCTATCTCCTCTATAATCTATTCACAGGGTCAGCAGTCAGTTTGCAGCATGTCAGACCAGAGTGATAGCCAGAATCTGTCAGAGCAGCAAGTGGTGATGAGTGAGGGCACTAGTCCCTCCAGTTCATCTGATGAAGGCAGCAGGAGCACTCCTAGCAATTTGCCAAAGGCTGCCACGAGACAAAGGAAGAAGAAAACTTCAGACTGTGAAGATGAGGACTATGTGGCAGAGGAAGAGGCCACTCCAAGAGAATTGAACCAGGTCAAGGCACTAAGCCAGGTCTGAAAATCAAAAGGCCAGCAGGCAGGCAGCCCATGTCAAAGGCTAGAGCCTCAACTGAGAAGCCCACTTCCCAAGAGCCAGCTGCAGCTGAGGGCAAGAAAAGGAAGGAGAGGGTGAAGAAGACTGTGGCTAGAGTGCTTGGCAAAGCTTCCATCATGGAAGAGGAAGAGGAAGAAGAGGCAGCTGCACCAGCGCCCAAGGCACCCAAGCTAATGGGAGATGCCATAAGGTCAGGGGGAGCTGCATCCAAGCCCAAGGAAGCACCTAAGGCTGCATCTAAGCCTAAGAGTGCACCAAAGAGAAACACAAGAAGCATCCCAGCCACTGAGAAGAACAAGGCCCTAGTGCATGAAGCTGCAGAGGAAGAGGAAGAGAATGTCCTTCGGAAGCTCAAGCCCAAGATCCCAGACCACAACGATGCTCATCCTGTGGCTGAGGATATGAAGCTCAGGAGAGACTCAGGGCTCAGGAAGTGGAGAGAAGCAGATCCATATGCTTCTAGGAGAAGGACTGCAGTGGACTACAGGTTTCATACCAAGGAGCAGCAGGATTTCTATGAGACAGTGCTACTTGACAAGAAGCCAATTGTATGTGACATGAGATGGGTCGACTGGACCTATATCAAGGATAATGAAGAGTACTACCCTGGAGTATTTGACAGCTTTAGTGCGTGTGGAGTTGCAGACTTTGTTGGGCAGAAGCTCACAAAGTGGAACGAGGAGCTAATCATGCAATTCTACTCCACATCACACTTTTATCCGGATGGCAGGATCACATGGATGTCAGAGGGTACAAGGTACCACTCTACTGTTGAGGAATGGGCGAAGCTGATCAATGCCCCAGAGGAGCAAGCAGACGACTTGGACATTTATGCCAAGAAAAAGATGGACCACAACTCCATGTCCAACATGTACAAGGAGATTCCGAATGAAGCACTTGACACGTTCAAGTTTGGCTCAGTGCATTATCTGCTATCAGGATTGCCTACGATCAACTGGATCCTTAGTCACACCCTTTTGCCCAAGTCTGGAGAGCACAAGATGATCAGAGGTCACGCGATCAATTTGCTTCATGTCTTTGACGTGCCTCAAAAATTCAAAGTCATGAGCCTCATAGTGGAAACAATCAAAAGGACTGCGGCAGATCAGAAGAGGAGCTGTGGATATGCCCCTCAGATTCAGGAGCTCATCAACTCCAAGATGGGCACGGGCGTATATTTGTTGGATAAGGAACACCTGCCCATCTGTCTAGATTTCGAAGATAATCAAGTTGTTATGACTGAGAATGAACCATCATCTGCCCATGCACAAGCTCAGAAGGAGAAGGCAAAGAAGGAGAAAGCTGCCAGGATTCCTACTCAAGCGGAGGCATCTGATTACTTCCTGAAAACCAAACAAGAGCAGCTTGGTTACCTGATTGCGTCCACCCTGCGGATTGAGCAGAGTATAGCCACCCTGACTCAGAACCAGGCAAGTTTAGAGAGGATCATGGAACAGAGGTTCTATGACTTGGACATCAAGGTGACAGAGATACAGACTGCCGTGGAGCAGCTCCAGGAGGACTTGAATGAGAGGAGAGGCAGGACCACGACTGATGCTTTTGCGAGGGTGCCACGAGGTCCGAGGTCGTCTGCACTGCCAGTTGCTGACACTAGAGCTACAACGTCTGCACCAGCCACAGCCTCAGTTCCACCAGCTCCAGCATCTACTTCAGCCTCGACTCCGACCACGTCTACCGAAGGCTTCATCCTTGGAGTGCTCCGGACTCCACCACCACCTGAAGATCAAGCCTGAGCGTCGATCTAGTGCTATGCATTTTCTAGGAACTTTTTGGTAACTTGTTGCCAAAGGGGGAGAAGATGTATAGATCATAGGCTTCGAGAGAGAGAGAGAGTGTTGCTTTTCTCTCTTGCTTTATTTGGTGGTTTTTTGAACTTATCTGCTTTTGAGTGCTTGATACTACGTCATTATTTGTGAGACATTGATGATCATGTGTTTGATCATAAGCTACACTTAATGCTTGCTTAATGCCATTATCCTATCTATCTTATGTGATCATTCATTATTCTTGGTGATGAGTGCATGTATTTTATTCTTATCATTTTGAGCGCTCCACCAAGATGTATGTGACATGGAAGAGTAACCCATGACTCTAACTCTTTGTGCATTTGCAGTCCAAAGCAAATTTTAAATATGCACAAATTTAGGTAGAGCTCTTACTTATCACATACTTCTCAAAGCGACGATATATTTCATGCTTATTATCATTTGTTGAAGCTTTGATCTATATGTTGTCATCAATTACCAAAAAGGGGGAGATTGAAAGTGCAACTATCCCTAGGTGGTTTTGGTAATTCATAACAACATATAGCTCATTGAGCTAATGCTATTCCAAGATGATTATTTCAGGAAAGCTCAATGATTGGCATGGCATGGATGTGAAAGTGGAACCCTCAAAATGCTAAGGACAAAGGATTGGCTCAAGCTCAAAAGCTCAAGACTCTTCATTTTATATTTTAGTGATCCAAGATCACATTGAGTCTTTAGGAAAAGCCAATACTATTAAGGAGGGATGAGGTGTTGCTTAATGAGCCTCTTGCTTCATGTGCTTAGTGATATGCTCCAAAAACCCTCAACTACTTTCCCATATCCACATATGACCTAAACCCTAAGCCAAACTCGGTCCTACCGATTCTTCCTATCCGGCGCCACCGAGTTTCACTTGTCATTAGCCACTGCCAAACCCTAGCAATTCGGTTCTACCGATAAGGATCTCGGTCTCACCGAGATGGGGTTGCAAACTCTCTGTTTCCCTTTCGTAACTTTTCGGTCTTACCGAAAGAGCGAATCGGTCCCACCGAGATTGCAATGTAAACTTAGTGTTTCCCCTTTGTAACTTTTCGGTCTCACCGAGTTCCACTCGGTCTCACCGAAAGAGCAAATCGGTCCCACCGAGTTTGCCTGACCAACTCTCTGGTTAGCTAATTACCAAATTCGGTCTCACCGAGTTTGTGTAATCGGTCTCACCGAGATTACGTTATGCCCAAACCCTAACCGAATCGGTCCTACCGAGTTGCATGTCAGTCCCACCGAAATTCCTAACGGTCACTAGGTTTACTATTTCGGTCAGACCGAGTTTTCTGATTCGGTCCCACCGAGATTGGTAAATTGTATGTAACGGTTGGATTTTGTGTGGAGGCTATATATACCCCTCCACCTCCTTCTTCATTCAAGGAGAGAGCCATCAGAACACACACACCATTCCAACTCATATGTTCTGAGAGAGAACCACCTACTCATGTGTTGAGATCAAGACATTCCATTCCTACCATATGAATCTTGATCTCTAGCCTTCCCAAGTTGCTTTCCACAAAAAACCCTCTTTCCACCAAATCCAAATCCTATGAGAGAGAGTTGAGTGTTGGGGAGACTATCATTTGAAGCACAAGAGCAAGGAGTTCATTACCTACACACCATTTGTTACTTCTTGGAGAGTGGTGTCTCCTAGATTGGCTAGGTGTCACTTGGGAGCCTCCGACAAGATTGTGGAGTTGAACCAAGGAGTTTGTAAGGGCAAGGAGATCGCCTACTTCGTGAAGATCTACCACTAGTGAGGCAAGTCCTGTGTGGGCGATGGCCATGGTGGGATAGACAAGGTTGCTTCTTCGTGGACCCTTTGTGGGTGGTTGCTTCTTCGTGGACCCTTCGTGGGTGGAGCCCTGTGTGGACTCGCGCAACCGTTGCCCTTGGGTGGAGCCCTGTGTGGACTCGCGCAACCGTTACCCTTCGTGGGTTGAAGTCTCCATCAACGTGGATGTAGGATAGCACCACCTATCCGAACCACGGGAAAAACATCCGTGTCTCCAATAGTGTTTGAATTCTCCAAACCCTTCCCTTTACATTCTCGCAAGTTGCATGCTTTACTTTCCGCTGCCCATAAACTCTTTGCATGCTTGCTTGAGTGATGTGATGATTGCTTGACTTGTCCTAAATTAGCTAAAATCTGCCAAGAACTAAAATTGGGAAAAGGTTAAGTTTTATTTGGTCAAGTAGTCTAATCACCCCCCCTCTAGACATACCTTCGATCCTACACAATAAATATGATATGCAATGATGATCTAGTGTATAACATTCCAAATTGAAAATTTGGGATGTTACAAACCTACCCCCCCCCTTAATATGAATCTCGCCCTCGAGATTCGGGTTGGCTAGAAAATAGGTGAGGGTGGTCCTTCAGCAAATCTTCCCCTCGCTCCCAGGTGGCTTCATCCTCCGTGTGGTGACTCCACTGAACCTTGCAAAACTTGATAACCTTACTGCGGGTGACTCTACTGGCATACTCTAAAATCTTAACGGGTTTCTCCTCATAGGTCAAATCACTGTCCAACTGAATTGCTTCCAGTGGTACCGTATCTCTTAGCGGTATATCAGCCATCTCTACGTGGCACTTCTTCAACTGGGAAACATGGAACACGTCGTGAACTCCCGACAATCCTTCGGGCATTTCCAACTTATAGGCTACCTCTCCCATACGCTCCGAAACTTTGTATGGGCCTACAAAATGGGGCGCTAACTTTCCTTTAACTCCAAAGCGCTTAACTCCTCGAAGTGGTGATACTCGAAGATAAACTCGGTCTCCGACTTCGTAAACGGTCTCCTTGCGTTTAGAATCTGCATAACTCTTCTGCCTGGATTGGGCTACCTTGAGCCTATCGCGAATCAATTTCACCTTCTATTCAGACTCCTTTATCAGATCCGGTCCAAACAACTGGCGGTCTCCAACTTCATCCCAAGACAATGGGGTCCTACACCTTCTTCCGTACAAGGCTTCGAAAGGGGCCATCTTCAAACTGGATTGATAGCTGTTGTTGTAAGAGAACTCTGCATACGGCAAATTCTCGTCCCAGCTAGATCCGTAATCTAGCGCACAAGCTCTTAGCATATCCTCCAAAATCTGATTGACTCTCTCAGTCTGTCCATCTATCTGCGGGTGGAAAGCTGTGCTAAACTCCAGTCTGGTACCCAAAGTTTCATGCAACTGATTCCAGAACTTTGAGGTAAATTGGGTTCCTCTATCTGATACTATGCTCCTTGGAACTCCATGCAGACAAACGATTCTGGTCATATATATCTTTGCCAACTTTGCACTGGTATAGGTAGTCTTCACTGGAATGAAATGAGCTACCTTTGTCAAACGGTCGACTACAACCCATATCGAGTCATAGCCTGAACGTGTTCTGGGCAATCCTGTAATAAAATCCATGCCTAGCTTATCCCACTTCCATTCGGGTATCGGCAATGGCTGTAGCAATCCTGCTGGCTTCTGATGCTCTACCTTTACTCTCTGACATACATCACAAACTGCTACATATTCAGCAATATCCTTCTTCATTCCGGTCCACCAGAAAATATCCTTCAAATCCAAATACATCTTGGTATTTACTAGGTGAATCAAATACGGTGAATCATGGGCCTCTTGCAGAAACAACTTCCTGATCTCCGAATCATTAGGCACATAAACACGGTCTTCAAACCATAAGGTATCGTGTTCATCTTCACGAAATCCCTTAGCTTTTCCTTTGCTCATTTTCTCCTTAATAGAGGCAATCTCCTTGTCAGTCTTTTGAGCTTCTCTGATCTTATCCATCAACGTAGACTGAATCTCCAATGCTGCTACATAGCCTCTTGGAACTATTTCCAAACATAGCTCGCGAAGATTTTCGGCTAACTCCCTTGGTAAATCTCCCGTCATTAGGGTGTTGACATGGCTCTTACGTCTCAACGCGTCAGCTACTACATTAGCCTTTTTGGGTGATAATGCAATTTCATATCATAATCCTTGATGAGATCCAACCATCTCCTTTGTCTGAGGTTCAACTCCTTTTGTGTGAAAATATACTTCAAACTCTTGTGATCCGTGTACACCTCGCAATGGTTTCCAATCAGAAAATGTCTCCAAGTCTTCAATGCATGCACTACGGCTGCTAACTCCAAATCATGCATAGCATAATTCAACTCATGGGGCTTAAGCTGTCGTGAGGCATATGAAACAACTCTTCCTTCCTGCATAAGAACTGCTCCAAGTCCTCGACGTGAAGTGTCACAATACACCTCATAATCCTTGGTCTGATCCGGTAAAATCAACACTGGTGAGGTAACCAAACGTTTCTTCAACTCCTGGAAACTAGCCTCACATTCCTCAGTCCATTTGAACTTGGTATCCTTCTTCAACAACTCCGTCATAGGCTTCGAAATCTTTGAGAAATTCTCAATAAACCTCCGGTAGTATCCTGCCTGTCCAAGAAAACTCCGGATCTCCCCAACTGTTGTTGGGGCTTCCCAATTGGTCACGGTATCAACTTTAGTGGGATCTACTGCTATACCTTCTCCGTATATAACGTGTCTGAGAAATCCAACTTCTTTCAACCAAAACTCACATTTGCTAAACTTAGCATATAACTGATGTTCTCTGAGCTTTCCAAGAACCAAACACAAATGCTCCTTATGCTCCTCTTCATTCTTCAAGTAAACTAGGATATCATCAATGAACACTACGACGAACTTATCCAAAAACTCCATAAACACTTTGTTCATCATGTTCATAAAATATGCAGGTGCGTTAGTCAGACCAAATGACATAACGGTATACTCGTACAACCCATACCTGGTGGTAAAAGCTGTCTTGGGTATATCTTGTTCTCGAATCTTCAACTGGTGGTATCCTGATCGTAGATCGATCTTGGAAAATACCTTAGCTCCTTGCAATCGATCAAACAGATCATTGATCATCGGTAGTGGGTACTTGTTCTTGATGGTTACTTCATTCAATCCTCGATAATCAACAACCATCCTTAGCGATCCATCCTTCTTCTCCACTAGAAGTACTGGTGATCCCCAAGGCAATGAACTTGGGCGAATGTATCCTTTATCCAGTAACTCCTTATTCTGCTTCTTAATTTCCACCAAATCCTTTGCGGGCATCCTATATGGTCTCTTTGATATTGGCCCTGTGCCTGGAAAAAGCTCAATCAAAAACTCAATATCTCTCTCTGGTGGCATGCCTGGCAATTCTTCTGGAAATACATCGGGGAAATCCTTCACTACTAGTACTTCCTCCTGCACAACTCCGGTTAAACAATTTACTTGAGTCCTCTTTGACACATGTCGGGATACATACTTGATCCTTCTTCCTTCTGGGGTGGTAAGCAAGATCGACTTACTGGCGCAATCGATGTTTCCTCCATACATCGACAACCAATCCATGCCTAATATCACATCCAATCCTTGAGATTCCAACACTATTAGGTCTGAGGGAAATACGTAGTTACCAATCCTTAATGGCAACCGATCACACCATAGGCTAGCCATATATTCTGCTCCAGGCGAGGTTACTAACATGGGTGACCTAAGGGCTTGGGTTGGCAGTTTATACTTATCCACAAATCCCCTTGATATGTATGTATGCGATGCACCAGTATCAAAAAGAACGAGTGTAGTAAATGACTTAACCAAAAACTTACAGATTACTGCATCCGGCTGCTCTTCAACCTCCTCCACGTTAACGTGGTTCACCTGTCCCCTATTGAAAGGGTTCGGCTTCTTCCCAGAGCTTCCATTGCCATTTCCATTCTGTGATTCAAGACATTCATTGGCATAATGTCTGGTCTTCTGGCACTTAAAACAAGTGACTTGGCTCAGGTTTCTCTTGGCTGGGGTCGATGGGTTGGTACGGTTCTGGCCGTTACTTCCTCCATTCCCATTACCATTCTTGGTGCCATTGTGATTGTGCGAGCTACCTCCTCCATGGGTATGCTAAAAATGTCCTCCCGGTCTAGGGGTAAAACGTGGCTTCTGCTGAGCTCCTGAATTGTGCTTCCCTTGTCCATACTTCCGCTTGCGATTCTCAATCTGCTACTGCTTCCCTTCAATCATAAGAGCACGATCTACCAACTCCTGGTACTTGTTGAAGGTTGCTACCATCAACTGCATGCTCAACTCATCATTCAGTCCTTCCAGAAACTTCTCCTGCTTAGCTGCATCCGTAGCAACGCCATCTGGGGCATAACGTGCTAGCTTACTAAAGTCCTCCACATACTGGCCAACTGTCCGTCCTCCTTGGCGCAAGTTGCGAAACTCACGCTTCTTCATGGCCATAGCTCCTGCTGAAACATGGGCAGTTCGAAAAGCCTGCTGAAACTGGTCCCACGTGACAGTGTCGACAGGAAAAGTGGCTGTGAAATTCTCCCACCATGATGCTGCGGGTCCTTCAAGCTGATGTGCGGCAAACTTAACCTTTTTTGCATCTGTGCATCCTGCTGTGGTCAACTCTCTAGCTGTCTTGCGGAGCCAATCATCTGCTACTATCGGTTCGGTGCTACTGGAGAACACCGGTGGATTCAGCCTAAGAAAACGGGCTAAGTGATCAAGAGGTAGTGGTGGTGGTGGTGGGTTGTTGTTGTTGTTCCCCTGATTCTGATTCCGGACTAGCAACTGCATCAATGTGTTCTGTTGCTGGATCAACTGAGTGAGCTCCGGTGGAAAGGTAAATCCGGGGTCACGTCTCGGAGGCATCTGAGGGTTTAGAAAAGATGAGATTTAAGAATAGAGGGGGTCTAAAGAGAAAACACTACCCATATGCACATGAGGCAAAAGCAAACAATTCACTTCATTCAATCAAACAAGGGCATACAATCGATCTAACTATCTCAAAAGTGCTCAAACTACTATATTTACATGTTGGACTACTACTACTGATGAGGTGGTCTACTAGAAATATTCTTCGGTTGCAGACTCCATGATATCTGCTCCAGCTTCATCAACATAGTCATCATCGCTATCATCTGGATCCGAGTCGGTGTCGTCGATGATGATGTAGTCTTCCGGGCGAATCTCCTTGGGTTCATCGTCTTCTTCTACTGGTGTAGGGCCTCCCATAAATATTCTGATTTTCTTGATCAGATCGTCATTCTTCTCCACTAATACTTCGATTTCCTCTTCATATTCTTCACGTGTAACCTTGAGTTCTTCCTCCAGTTCCTTGATTCTTGTCCTTGCCTTCTTCAGATCTATCATGTCGGCGCACATCTGGTTCTCCTGACGTCGAATGTGTTGGTTTAACTCCTGGATAAAAGATGCAACTGATCTATCCTTTCTGGTGCTGATCATCTCCCAGTGCTCATCTCGGCGCCCACAAATTCGGTAGATAGTATCCTTGAGATCATTGTGGTAGAGTTCTCCAATGCATCCCATGGCGATGTGAGCTGCCATGCTCTTTCCTAGACTCGAAGTTGGTGCATCAAAATAAAAACTCTATGGGCTCAATGACTGGCATGAACGTCCTTCCTGGAACTTGAACTTGAATCATCCAGCGCTCTTCTTCAGGTAGAGTGGCGTTGTAGGTTCCGGTGAAGCTTGGTACTCCTATGTTCAGGTATCTAGTGACTTCCTTCAAGTGACGTCCAAAGGGTGTATCTTCATCCGGTTGAGTGAACTTGTTCCTTGCATCCGCCATCCTAAAAGAGTAAAAAAGATGAGAAGTCAGAAAGAGAAGAGAGTGAGTAGTGATCTAGGTCTTTAGCTTAGTGGTCGTGTCCTACAATCAGCATGTGCTCTGATACCATCTTGTAGCGACCAGACCTCAAACGGTCCAATCTCTGTGCTCAGGTGTTATCCCTGGATCAGTAATGCTGACACCACACAGTACTTGAAGGATTTATAACAGAGTAGCAATCACACACTTATTACATCGAGAGTCTCAAAAGAGAACTTATTACAATAAATATGGTTTAAGGCCATCTAATAACGATAACAGCGGAAGGCTTGGAAGATAAGTGATTCCATCAACTCCAACGGTATCATTGAGTATAGAACCACGACCTAAAACTCCTTAATCATCGTCTGAAAAGTCTGCAACATTAACGTTGCAGCCCGAAACGGGTCAGCACATGGAATATGCTGGCAAAGTAACACATAGAGAGTAATGGAATGAAACAGGCTATTCTATATGCATATTTGGTTGGTGGAAAGCTCTATGGTTACAATTTTGCGTGAAGCCAATTTTTCCCTAATGCAAAGGAATAAATTTTATTTAACTATCATGGTAGTTGTTAAACATTGAGAATGGTTGACAGCATTCTCAATGCCAATTAAGCATCATCATTAAACAAAACCCAACAAAATTAAGTTTAGAGTAACATGTTGAGATTCACATGATAATCCAGGTACTAGATACTCAAGATGTCCATAACCGGGGACACAGCTAATCATGATTAGTTTATACACTCTATAGAGGTTTGCACACTTTTCCCCACAAGACTCGATCGCCTCCGTTTGGTTTCTCGCACTACATGGTGTTTGAGAAGACGGATGACCGAGACATAGTCTTTCAGAAGCGCTAGCACCTTACGAACGGGTAGACCATACCAACCTACATCCCCTACATCTGCTAGTCTACCACTATAATAGTTCGCACGACTTAATCAACTATGCTAGAGCCCATAACAGCTTGTGGCTGCACACGGAAGTTTCTAGCATGAATAATCTCATGATCCCTTTGAGCCTGGGTGGCGGTCCATAAAGAAAAACATGCAATCGCTGGAATACCCAGGTGCCTCAATCCACCCAGATGTGTATTTAAGTTGCCACCTTAAGTAAACCATTAATTAACAACTCACATCTATCACGGATACACTCACCCAATCCACGTCTACTAGCATAGCATGGCATAAAGCAAACGTAGAAGTAACTCCCAAAGGTTTGATAATAAAAGGTAATAGGTACTACGTCAACTACTTCCCAAACCCACAATTTAATTAGATCCTAATCATGCAATGTGTGAGGATTGATCTAATGCAATAAAACTAGGTAGAGGGAAAAACATGATCAAAGTGTTACTTGTCTTGCTGATGATCCGGGAAACCTAGCGATTCGAAGTAGCAAGCGGTGCACTCCGGGTACTCTATCGCAAACAAACAAGCATACAATATGTACTCAAATAATGCATAGGTAAAACTCAAATAAGAGATCTAACCAGAAAGTTCAACTTAAGAACTCCGGTTGGCAAAAAGAATCAAATCGAACGAAGCAACGAAAGACAAACGTCAAAAGAAACAGGCTCCGTTTACTATTTTGGATCTAAGGCAATTTTTACAGTGGAAAAAACTTGTTTGTGTTGGTTAAACGGAAAGAGGGTTTCGAGACGAAACTCCAGGCGCTTGAATCGTCTAATTCCGATAAACGAGCGAAAAGTTAGACTAAAACGAAAATCGGATCAGAAATCGCGATCAGAAAAATCACGGATTTAATCCGAGAAAAAGAAAAATGACAAACGTTCGTTAAAACGAACGAACAGACGAACGCTCGCTAATTAAATAAACCGGAAAAACTGATCTATTTAAAAAAACCGAAACTAAAAAAACAAACAAAACCGTCGGAAAATCGAACGGTTTTTTGAGAAAAACCGGCGGCGGTGAGACAACCTCCGGCGGCGGCGGATCTGGCGGGCGGCGATGTCGGCGGTGGCGGGCGGCGGCGGGGCGGCGCGGCGGTGGCGGGCGGCTAGGGTTAGGGTTTTCGGGTGGGGCGCGGCTGGGCTTGGCCGGGGCCTCGGGGCGCTATAAAAAGGCCCGGACAGGAGGATTCCTGGCCGGTTATGGCCCAAGGGCGGTTTAGACTTTTTTTAAATAATTACGCTCGGAAAAAAACAAAAGAAATACTAAACTGACTCCAAAAATCCTGAAATAAAATTTCCCCGGCTTCTAAAATCAAGCCGCACAGGATGAACATTTATTTGGGGCCTAAATGCAATTTTGAAAAACGCGCATTTTTCCCTAATACAAATAAAATAGCAAATAAAACCAAAATAAAATCTTATTTGATTTTTTATTAAAACCCCAATATTCCTTTATTTTTGGGAAAGTCATTTTATTCCCTCTCTCATAATTTTTATAATAGAAATAATTGAAGATAAAATAAATAAAATCAAATGATCCTATTTGCAAAATTTGAGAGAACTCAAATATGAAAATAACGAAATCCCCACTCTCTCCGAGGGTCCTTGAGTTGCGTGAAATTTCTAGGATCAATCAAAATGCAATAAATATGATATGCAATGATGATCTAGTGTATAACATTCCAAATTGAAAATTTGGGATGTTACAGCCCCAGTGCTCTTGGTTGAGAAGAAGGATGGATCCTTGAGAATGGTTGTTGATTATCGTGCATTGAATGAAGTAACAATTAAGAACAAGTACCCACTACCGATGATCAATGATTTGTTTGACCAGCTACAAGGAGCTAAATTATTCTCCAAGATCGATTTACGATCAGGGTACCACCAGTTGAAGATCCAAGAAAAGGATATACCTAAGACAGCCTTCACCACAAGGTACGGGCTATATGAGTATACGGTTATGTCATTTGGATTGATTAATTCCCCTGCTTATTTCATGAGTATGATGAATAAGGTATTCATGGAATTCTTGGATAAGTTTGTTGTGGTGTTCATTGATGATATTTTGGTATACTCGAAGAACGAAGAGGAGCACAAGGAGCATTTGTGTTTAGTTCTCGAGAAGCTCAGGGAACATCAGTTGTACGCCAAGTTCAGCAAGTGTGAGTTTTGGTTGAAGGAAGTAGGATTTCTTGGACATGTTATATCAGGAGAAGGTATAGCAGTAGATCCTACCAAGGTGCAGTCTGTCACTGATTGGCTAGCGCCCACCTCAGTTGGAGAGATCCGTAGTTTTCTTGGACTCGCGGGATATTATCGGAGGTTCATTGAGAACTTTTCTAAGATTGCGAAGCCTATGACGGAGTTTCTGACGAAAGACACTAAGTTCAAATGGACAGATGAATGTGAAGCAAGTTTTCAGGAGCTGAAGAAACGTTTGGTTACAGCCCCAGTGCTGATTCTGCTGATATACGCAAGGATTTCGAAGTGTATTCCGGCGCATCTCGCTTAGGACTTGGAGGTGTACTTATGTAAGACGGAAGAGTTGTTTCATATGCCTCACGTCAGCTTCGACCGCATGAGTTGAATTATGCCACGCATGATTTGGAGTTAGCAGCTGTAGTGCATGCACTCAAGACCTAGAGACATTTTCTTATTGGAAATCATTGTGATGTGTACACAGATCATAAGAGTTTGAAGTACATTTTCACATAGAAGGAGTTGAATCTCAGGCAACAGAGATGGTTGGAGCTTATAAAAGATTATGATATGAAGTTGCACTATCATCCAGGCAAGTCCAATGTCATAGCAGACGCTTTGAGCCGGAAGAGCTACGCCAATACCCTCATAAAGGAGTTGGCCGAAGATCTCAGGGAGCTTCGTTTGGAGATAGTCCCCAGAGGTTTTGTTGCAACAATGGAGGTTCAACCAACATTATTGGGAAAGATTTGAGAAGCTCAAAAGGATGATAAGGAAATTGCTGAGATAAAGGAGAAGATGAGCAAAGGAAAAGCCAAGGGTTTTCATGAGGGCGAGCACGATACCTTATGGTTTGAGGACTGTGTTTATGTGCCCAATAATGCAGAGATCAGGAAATTGATACTTCAGGAAGCTCTTGACTCGCCATATTCGATACACCCCGGAAACACCAAGATGTATTTGGATTTGAAGGAGCATTTCTGATGGACTGGTATGAAGAAGGATATTCCGAGTATGTAGCCGTATGTGATGTATGTCAGAGAGTGAAGGTAGAACATCAGAAGCCAACAGGATTACTGCAGCCTATGCCGATAACCGAATGGAAGTGGGATAAGCTTGGCATGGATTTTATCACCGGATTACCCAGGACCCGATCGGGATATGATTCTATCTAGGTAGTAGTGGATCATTTGACCAAAGTGGCTCACTTATCCCAGTGAAGACCACCTATACTAGTGCGAAGTTGGCCAAGATATATATGACCAGGATCGTATGTCTGCATGGAGTTCCGAGGACCATCGTATCAGATAGAGGGACCCAGTTCACTTCAAAGTTTTGGCATCAGTTGCACCAGACTTTGGGAACCAGGCTAGAGTTTAGTACAGCCTTTCATCCGCAGACAGATGGACAGACCGAGAGAGTCAATCAGATTCTGGAGGACATGTTGAGAGCTTGTGCGCTAGATTATGGATCTAGTTGGGATGATAATTTGCCTTATGCAGAGTTCTCATACAACAACAGCTACCAAGCCAGTTTGAAGATGGCACCTTTCGAAGCTTTGTATGGAAGAAGGTGAAGGACACCGTTGATGTGGGATGACGTTGGAGACCGAAGAGAAGGTTAAGTTTATTCGAGATAGACTGAAGGTAGCTCAGTCCAGACAGAAGAGTTATGCAGATTCAAAACGCAAGGAGGTAGTCTACAAAATCGGAGACAGAGCATATCTTCGAGTGTCACCTCTGCGAGGAGTTAAACGTTTTGGAGTTAAGGGAAAGTTAGCCCCGATATTTGTAGGACCATAACGAGTTTTGGAGTGGAGGAGTTCATGGGAGAAGTGGGAGAAGTGGCCTACAAGTTGTAGGCCACTTCTCCCATAAAGTTTAACTTCCTGGAGTTAAGGTTAAGTTTCAAAAATTGCAATTTTTGGCCAAGAAAATGTTCACCATGTTCTAAATATTTTATTTAGACGGTGAAAATTGTTTTTGGCATTTTTTCAAATTTTTTATTTCTTTAGGATTTTTCTTTGGCGGAATCTATTTTAAAAAAAATCTTCAGACCGACTGGGCCGAAGCCCAGTCGGCCCAGCGCCGCTCCCCCCGACCCCGAGCCGTTCTCCCAGCGCCGTCGCCGCCTCGGACTCCCGCCGCCGCCTTGCCCCCTCCTCCAAGCCGCCCCCTCGTCCTTATAAGCTGCCGCCGCCACCCCCACTTTGCCACACCGAGCCGCCACAGCAAGCAGCAGCAGCGCCCGCAGCCCCACCGCCAAGCTGCCGCGCCGCCCGCTGCTCCACCGCGCCGCGCCGCCGCCCACGGAGCCCGCTGCCTCGTCGTTCGCCGCCCCGCCTCACCAGATTCTCGCCACCGCCGTCGGATCTGCCACCGCCAGCATTTTTTGTTTTTAGGTACACCGCCGGTTTTTACAAAACCCTAGATCGGTTTTTCATTTTTGTTTAGATCGGTTCGGTTTTTCTTCGGTTTCGTTATTTAGTGAGCGTTCGCTTGTTAGATCGTTCTTAAGAACGTTTTAGTTCATTCGTCTCTGTTAGCGGACGTTTGTCCGATAGACTTTCCTTTCTATTTTCTTTTCCGCCAGGGACCTATCCACGATTACTTTTATCGTAGATCAGCCCCTGATCTTCAAACACTCGTCGTTTCTGAACCGTTCGTCCAAATCCAGTGAAACCAACGCCAAAATCTTTGTTTCGAAGCCCTCTTGCCGTTAACCAACTTGAACATGGTTTTGACAATTTAAATTTTGGTTTCAAGCAGATTTGATTTCGAAGTTCTTTTGACCGTAGTTTCAGTTCCATAACTCTATTTTGGTTGATTCTATTTGCAAATCGAACCTCTTCAGTTGAACTTTCAGATTGGATCGTCTTATTTGAAGTTTTCCCTTTGCACCTATGCTCGAGTGCTTATGTATGCTATTATTTGTTTACGATAGAATACCCGGAGTGTGAAGATGATACTATGAGTCTCTAGGGTTGGCAGATCGTCAGCAAGGCAAGTAACACATTGATCATACCCCTTTATTACCCAGTTTTTATGCATTAGTTACAATCCTCAAACATTTCATGAGTAGGATCCTTTAACATGTGGGTTTGGGAAGTAGATGACGAGGTAGAACCTATTGCCCTTTTATTATCAAACCCTTGGGAGTTACTTCTACGTTATGCTTATATTGCCATGCTATGCTCGTAGACGTGGATTGGGTTTGAGTGTATCCATGACAGATGTGAGATTGTAAATTAATGGTTAACTTAAGGTGGCTACTTAAACACACATCTGGGTGGATTGGTTGCGGGCACATGGGGATATACCAGTGCTGTCCTTTTTGGTTCGCCACCCAGGCTCAAAGGGATCATAAGGTTATTCATGCTAGAAACTTCCGTGTGCAGCCACAAGCTATTATGGGCTCTAGCATAGTTGAATATGTTACGTGACCTCTTTTAGTGGTGGGCTAGCAAATGTAGGGGAAAGTAGGTGTAATTGTCCACCTTGAGTAAAGAGTTAATGTTTCTGAAAGACTGTGTCTCGGTCACCCATTTCTCAAAGACCATGTAGTGCGAGAAATCCAACGGAGGAGATTGAGTCTTGTGGGGAAAAGTGCCCAAACCTCTGCAGAGTGTATAAACTAATCATGGTTAGCCGTGTCCCCGGTTATGGACATCTTGAGTATCTAGTTCTTGAATTATCATGTTGATCTCATCACCCTAAAATTAATTTGTTGGGTTGTTATTTACTTCTTAATTGGGACTGAGATGGGGATTTACCATTCTCAATGTTTTTCAACTGCCATGATAGTTAAATAAAATATATACCTTTGTTGTAGGGAAAAATTGACTTTTCCCAAAACATTATAACTGTAGAGCCTCCACCAGCCATATATGCATGTAGTGATAGCATTTGTTCTATTCATTGCTCTACTGTGTTACATCGCCAGCATATTCCATGTTCTGGCCCGTTTTCGGGCTGCAACGTATCATGTTGCAGACTTTTCAGACAAATAGTAAGGTGCGCTAGGTCATTTGTCGTGCAGTCAGCTATGCTGTTGGAGTTGATGGACTCACTTTATCTTCCAAGCCTTCCGCTGTTATCTTATTTAGATGGCCTTAGGCCATATTTATTGTAATAAGTTCTCTTTTGGAGACATTCGATGTAATAAGTGTGTGATTGCACTCTGTTATAAATCCTTCGAGTACTGTGTGTGTCAGCATTACCGATCCAGGGATGACACTTATGCATAGAGATTTGACCGCCTGAGGTCGGATCGCTACATATGCATAGGTTAGAGGCCTCCGGAGTCCTTCCTCATTAATGGGCCGTCAGTTCGGCCCATGGACTAGGCCAGCTAGGGCGGGACCCCCTAGTTCATGAAGGAAATATGCCCTAGAGGCAATAATAAAGTTATTATTTATTTCCTTATATCATGATACATGTTTATTATTCATGCTAGAATTGTATTAACCGGAAACATAATACTTGTGTGAATACATAGACAAACAGAGTGTCACTAGTATGCCTCTACTTGACTAGCTCATTGAATCAATGATGGTTATGTTTCCTAACCATAGACATGAGTTGTCATTTGATTAACGGGATCACATCATTAGAGAATGATGGGATTGACTTGAACCATCCGTTAGCTTAGCACGATGATCGTTTAGTTTGCTGCTATTGCTTTCTTCATGACTTATACATCTTCCTATGACTATGAGATTATGCAACTCCCATTTACCGGAGGAACACTTTGTGTGCCCCCAAACATCACAACGTAACTGGGTGATTATAAAGGTGCTCTATAGGTGTCTCCAAAGGTACTTGTTGGTTTGCGTATTTCGAGATTAGGATTTGTCACTCCGATTGTCGGAGAGGTATCTCTGGGCCCACTCAGTAATGCACATCACTATAAGCCTTGCAAGCATTGCAACTAATGAGTTAGTTGCAGGATGATGTATTACGGAACGAGTAAAGAGACTTGCTGGTAATGAGATTGAACTAGGTATTGAGATACCAACGATCGAATATCCGGAAAGTAACATACCGATGACAAAGGGAACAACATATGTTGTTATGCGGTCTGACCGATAAAGATCTTCGTAGAATATGTAGGAGACAATATGGGCATCCAGGTCCCGCTATTGGTTATTGACAAGAGTGGTGTCTCGGTCATGTCTACATAGTTCTCGAACCCGTAGGGTCCGCATGCTTAACGTTCGTTGATGATATAGTACTATATGAGTTATGTATGTTGGTGACCGAATGTTGTTCGGAGTCCGCGATGAGATCATGGACATAACAAGGAACTCCAGAATGGTCCGGAGATAAAGTTTGATATATGGGATAATAGTGTTTGGTCACCAGAAGGGTTCCGGAATTCACCGTAAGGGGTTCCGTATGTTTCCCGAAATGTTTGGGCACGAGAACACTTTATTTGGGCCAAAGGGGAAAGTCCACAAGGTTTTTGGAAAGTGCAAAAGGAAGTTTTGCGGAGTCCAGGGGCCAGACGCCAGGGTCCCTGGCGTCTGGGTCCAGACGCCGGGAACCCTGGCGTCTGGCCTTGGAGTCCGAGAAGGACTCTTGCCTTTCGGGTGAAACCGACTTTGTGGAGGCTTTTACTCCAAATTTTGACCCCAAGGCTCAACATATAAATAGAGGGGTAGGGCTAGCACCCAAGACACATCAAGAAACACCAAGCCGTGTGCCGGCAACCCCGTCCCCTCTAGTTTGTCCTCCGTCATAGTTTCCGTAGTGCTTAGGCGAAGCCCTGCGGAGATTGTTCTTCACCAACACCGTCACCACGCCGTCGTGCTGCCAGAACTCATCTACTAATTCGCCCCTCTAGCTGGATCGAGAAGGCGAGGACGTCACCGAGCCGAATGTGTGCAGAACTCGGAGGTGCTGTGCTTTCGGTACTTGGATTGGTCGGATCGTGAAGACATATGACTACATCAACCGCGTTGATATAACGCTTCCATGAACGGTCTGCGAGGGTACATAGACAACACTCTCCCCTCTCGTTGCTATGCATCACCATGATCCTACGTGTGCGTAGGAATTTTTTTGAAATTACTACATTCTCCAACAGTTCAGGACACCGTCAATAGCCCCCGAACTTGTCTTTGAAGCTGAGGATGATAATCTTCTTCAGATACCGTCTTCGGGTCGACACACGAGTTCCTATTCCACCTTTGGAGTCTTCATTTTGTATGCAGAGCTCTCTTCGGCCCTGGTCCCACCAAGTGCCATCTCGAGCATCATGCAGCCTGGGGAATCTGGCCGCCTTTATGGACAGAGGATGAAGAGTCACCTTTTCTGGCTTTATTTAACCGGTACCTGGTCCAAAGCCATGACCAAGCTGACCTTGGACTTCCCCCTTTCATCGCTCGAATCCATTTCCCCCCTCCAAAGTCAAGCTTGAGGAGTTTCAGCAATGGCGAGCAATGCATGTTCTTCTAAGCGCCCCCATGGTCCCTTCATGGGTGACTGGGGAAGCTACTCCGTCACGTGCCTCCAACTGAATCGGCTCTCCACTCAAGGATCTCTACCGGATCCAGATTTAGTTTCAACCCATCCTGGCCTAATATCCATAGACGGGCAGACACACGCCGAACAGCCATCCCATCCCTCATGGGGATGAGCGGGTATGCCTTGTTCCCTTTCTTCTCCGCGGCCTAGGATTTCCAATCCATCCTTTCCTTCGTGGCTTGCTTGAGTTCCATGGAATTCAAATCCACCACCTGACCCCCAACTCAATCTTGCACATCACGGGGGTTCGTCGCCCTCTTCGAAATGTACCTCGGGTGAGGCTCACTTTGGGCCATGGAGGAGATATTTCTGTGTGATGCCATGTTCCCGAGACGGGAAACTGCATGAGGTGGTAGCCCCCGAGGTATGAAGAATAGCCGGCACCGGCTATCCCACTAGCACCCCTTGAGAGAACGACATGTTGGTGTCTGAGTGGTTCTATATGACCGATGTCCCACTACATGACCCAGCTTGGCCTACACTCCTGATACGTCTCCAACGTATCTATAATTTTTGATTGTTCCATGCTGTTATATTATCATTCTTGGATGTTTTACAATCATTTTATAGTCATTTTATATCATTTTTCGTACTAACCTATTGACATAGTGCCCAGTGCCAGTTGCTGTTTTCTGCATGTTTTTTTACATCGCGGGAAATCAATATCAAACGGAGTCCAAACGCAGCCAAACTTTTTGTGGATTTTTTTGGACCAAAACTGATGAGGACATCAATACCATTGTTACATCCACAGCCCCTATTGCTATACATACTGGACCAATTACTAGAGCTCGCGCACGCCAATTAAATTACCAGGTACTTTCATTTCTTGGTAACGATTCTAATGTTCACGAGAATATGATGCTACCTAAATTGGATACATTTGTTTTGCTTACAAATGAAGGGCCTAGCTTGGATAAGAAAGATGAACCTTGGAGCAAGTTCAAGCATGGAGATGATAGCATGCACAAGGGGAACAAGAACGGAGTTACAAGTGATGATTCCAGGACTTTGAAGCCACCATAATGAGTGCATGAGCCTTGGATGAAATAAACAAGATGACACTTCATAAATTTCGTGCAGAGGCTATCCTAGGTGCTGCGTCACCTTTTTTTTGGGCCAGGCCCATGTAATTTCGGAATACTTGATTATAGGCTGTTTTAGAGTCCGTATGTGTGGGGAAACTAGAGTTAGGGTTGGTTTCAGACCCCTCCTCCAAGGGCCACGAAATTCACCCCTCTCTCCTGCATATATACAGCCTTTAGGGCATCGTTTCAACTTTGGGTTTTGTTTAGATTAAAGTTCACCATAGCTGCAACTTCGCGTACTTCGTTTGTGTTCAACGAATAGACGAAGGCATCATAGAACCCCACCTTCATTAATAAAGCTTTCCTCTTATATTCACAATATCCAGATTGCAATCTCAGTTTCTTGCTTGTTCTTCGTTTGCTCGTAGGAAACAGACCCTCATGGTTAGGTTGATCGTGCTCCGGTGTGGTCAATAATGCCTCGGAAGTTGGTTTAGCGATTGCTAAGGCGCGACATCTCGCACGTTCATAGTCGGATCATCAAGGTCGACTCCCACAGAAAACGATAGCCACCATCTCATCAAAACATCGGGACACCTTCGCCTCTATCAAAAAGACATCCAGTGGGCCAAAGAAGTACCAAAGAGGGAGCCAAAGGTGAGCACAAGACACCAGGGCGCGCCATGGTAGGTTGTGCCCACCTCGGTGGCCTCCTGCAGCGCCCCTTTGCTCTATAAATACCCCAATATTCCAGAAACCCTAGGGGAGTGGACGGAATCAATTCCAGCCGCCGCAAGTTCCAGAACCACCAGATCCAATCTAGACACCATCACAGAGGGGTTCATCATGTCCATTGGTGCCTCTCCGATGATGCGTGAGTAGTCTTTTGTATACCTTCGGGTCCATAGTTAGTAGCTAGATGGCTTTATCTCTCTCTCTTTTGATTCTTAATACAATGGTCTCTTGGAGATCCATATGGTGTAACTCTTTTGGTGCTTTGTTTGTTGGGATCTGATGAACTTTGAGTTTATGACCGGATATATATTTTTATCCACGAAAGCTATTTGAGTCTTCTTTGATCTCCTATATGCATGATTGCTTATAGCCTCGTATTTCATCTCCAATATTTGGGTTTTGTTTGGCCAACTTGATCTATTTATCTTGCAATGGGAAGAGGTGCTTTGTAATGGGTTCGATCTTACGGTGCTTGATCCCAGTGACAGAAGGGGAACCGAACGTATGTATCGTTGCTATTAAGGATAACAAGATGGGGTCTATTTCTACATAAATAGATCTTGTCTACATCATGTCATCATTCTTATTGCATTACTCTGTTTATCCATGAACTTAATACACTAGATGCATGCTGGATAGCAGTCGATGTGTGGAGTAATAGTAGTAGATGCAGGCAGGAGTCGGTCTACTAATCTTGGATGTGATGCCTCTATAATGATCATTGTCTGGATATCATCATGATTATTTGAAGTTCTATCAATTTCCCAACAGTAATTCGTTTACCCACCGTTTGCTATTTTTCTCGAGAGAAGCCACTAGTGAAATCTACAGCCCCCGAGTCTCTTCTTTATCATATTTGCCTTTGCGATCTATTTTTATTTGCTTTTATTTTCAGATCTATTAAACCAAAAATACAAAAGATACCTTGCTGAAATTTATTCTTATTTATTTTGTCTCGCGTTCCCGCGAGATTTGTTTATCCAATCTATCATATTTTTATCATGTCTATTTGCCAATTTCTCGCACCGTTGCTCGAAAGGGATTAACAACCCCTTTAATACGTGGGGTTGCGAGTATTTGTTATTTGTGTGCAGGTGCCATTCACGTAGTGTTGCGTGGTTCTCGTACTGGTTCGATAACCTTGATCTCATCACTGAGGGAAATACCTACCTTCGTTGTGCTGCATCATCCCTTCCTCTTTGGGGAAATACCGATGTAGTTCAAGCACACATCAAAAGGAACTTCTGGTGCCGTTGCCGGGGAGACATCATCAACATCTACCAGGTTCCTAATCACAAATCTCATCTCTTTGCAATTTACAATACTTGCCATTTTCCTCTCATTTTCCTCTCCCCCACTCCACAAAAATTTGCCGTTTTATTCGCCCTCTTTTTCGTTTGCCGTTTTCTCGTCAGATCTATCTTCTTGCTTGCAATCATGAGTGATTTTGGTATGGCAGAAACAGATGATGGCCTAACTCCTAAAATTGGATGATCTGGCAATATGGATGCTAAAACTTTTTTGGGGGGCAAGGGAATGTTATAGGAAAAGAACGTATCCAAGTATTTTTCAATTGTGTGGGAAATTTAAGTCTTGATGATGTTCCTATACTTAAGAGGACAAAATCTTATGCGGAAGCTATTTCAGCCCTAGTTCTGAAACTTGAAAATAAATTTATCTGCATTCATCCCACATTGCAAAGATTGTTTTTTTAGCTACCCATTATAAAAAACCCGATGGCTAAAAAGTTGGCTACTCCTGTTCTTATGAATGAGTTTGACTATATAATACGGGAAGCTAGGGAAATCTTTGATTTTTATGGTATGAATCATGAAAAACCGGTGATATATGAAATTCTTTATAATAGTGATTATGTGTTAAGACATTTCCTTGGGGATAATCGATTTTTTGATGACAATCTTAAAAAGTAAGTCCCTATTCTAGATATAATCCAACAAGTTTTTAATAATGTTAATCAACATTATTCTTGGATTGTTGCCGAAAATCAAAGAGGTTATGATGATAAGCAACTTGATAGTGCTAAGGTTTCCATGGATAATATACTTTATGTTGTTTTTACAAAACCTCATGACAAAATTACCTCAAAGGAAATTAAGGAGAAGGATAACAAAACGTAGATCCTTGCTTTATGCGTAGCTAAGGGCGTGAAACAATATCGCTTGTTGGGAGGCAACCAAATGAATAAAATTTATTTTTGCCTTTTGCTTTCTGTTCTTGAGTGTTTGCACTGTTGGGGAACGTAGTAATTTCAAAAATTTCCTACGCACATGCAAGATCATGGTGATGCATAGCAACGAGAGGGAAGAGTATCGTCCATGTACCCTCGTAGACCGTAAGCGGAAGTGTTATGAGAACGCGGTTGATGTAGTCGAACGTCTTCACGATCCGACCGATCCAAGTACCGAAGACACGGCACCTCCGAGTTCAGCACATGTTCAGCTCGATGACGTCCCACGAACTTCGATCCAGCAAAGCTTCACGGGAGAGTTCCGTTAGCATGATGGAGTGTTGACGGTGATGATGTTGCTACCGATGCAGGGCTTCACCTAAGCACCGCTACGATATGATCGAGGTGGATTATGGTGGAGGGGGGCACCGCACACGGCTCAGGGATCAATGATCAACTTGTGTGTCTAGAGGTGCCCCCTGCCCCCGTATATAAAGGAGCAAGGGGGAGGCTGGCTGACCCTCTATGGCGCGCCAGGAGGAGGAGTCCTCCTCCTAGTAGGAGTAGGACCCCCCTCTTTCCTACTCCTACTAGGAGGGGGGAAGGAAGGTGGAGAGGGAGAAGGAAAGGGGGGCGCCACCCCCTCTCCTAGTCCAATTCGGACCAGAGTGGGAGGGGCGCGCGGCCTGCCCTAGGCCAGCCCTCTCTCACTCCAGTAAGGCCCATAAGGCCCATTATTTCTCCCGAGGGGGTTCCGGTAACCCTCCGGCACTCTGGTTTTCTCCGAAATCACCCGGAACACTTCCGGTGTCCGAATATAGTCGTCCAATATATCAATCTTTACGTCTCAACGATTTCGAGACTCCTCGTCATGTCTGTGATCATATCCGGGACTTCGAACTACCTTCGATACATCAAAACACAAAAACTCATAATACCCATCGCCACCGAACTTTAAGCGTGCGGACCCTATGGGTTCGGGAACTATGTAGACATGACCGAGACACGTCTCCGGTCAATAAACAATAGCAGAACCTGGATGTTCATATTGGATACCACATATTCTACGAAGATCTTTATCGGTCAAACCACATAACAACATACGTTGTTCCCTTTGTCATCGGTATGTTACTTGCCCGAGATTCGATCGTCGGTATCTCAATACCTAGTTGAATCTCATTACCGGCAAGTCTCTTTACTCATTCTGTAATGCATCATCTCGTAACTAACTCATTAGTTACACTGCTTGCAAGGCTAATAGTGATGTGCATTACCGAGTGGGCCCAGAGATACCTCTCTGACAATCGGAGTGACAAATCCTAATCTTGATCTATGTCAACTCAACAAGTACCATCGGAGACACCTGTAGAGCACCTTTATAATCACCCAGTTACATTGTGACATTTGGTAGAACACAAAGTGTTCCTTCGGTAATCGGGAGTTACATAATCTCATACTCATAGGAACATGTATAAGTCATGAAGAAAGCAATAGCAGTAAACAAAAACGATCAAGTGCTAAGCTGATGAAATGGGTCAAGTCAATCACATCATTCTCCTAATGATGTGATCCCGTTTATCAAATGACAACTCATGTCTATGGTTAGGAAACATAACCATCTTTGATCAACGAGGTAGTCAAGTAGAGGCATACTAGTGACAATCTGTTTGTCTATGTATTCACACATGTATCATGTTTCTGGTTAATACAATTCTAGCATGAATAATAAACATTTATCATGATATAAGGAAATAAATAATAACTTTATTATTTCCCCTAGGGCATATTTCCTTCAGTCTCCCACTTGCACTAGAGTCAATAATCTAGATTACATAGTAATGATTCTAACACCCATGGAGTCTTGGTGCTGATCATGTTTTGCTCGTGAGAGAGGCTTAGTCAATGGGTCTGCAACATTTAGATCTGTATGTATGTTGCAAATCTCTATGTCTCCCACCTGGACTTGATCGCGGATGGAATTGAAGCGTCTCTTGATGTGCTTGGTTCTCTTGTGAAATCTGGATTCCTTTGCCAAGGCAATTGCACCAGTATTGTCACAAAAGATTTTCATTGGACCCGATGCACTTGGTATGACACCTAGATCGGATATGAACTCCTTCATCTAGACTCCTTCATTTGCTGCTTCCAAAGCAGCAATGTACTCCGCTTCACACGTAGATCCCGCCATGACGCTTTGTTTAGAACTGCTCCAACTGACAGCTCCACCGTTCAATATAAACACGTATCCGGTTTGCGATTTAGAATCGTCCGGATCAGTGTCAAAGCTTGCATCAACGTAACCATTTACGATGAGCTGTTTGTCACCTCCATAAATGAGAAACATATCCTTAGTCCTTTTCAGGTATTTCAGGATGTTCTTGACCGCTGTCCAGTGATCCACTCCTAGATTACTTTTGTACCTCCCTGCTAAAGTAATAGCAAGGCACACATCAGGTCTGGTACACAACATTGCATACATGATAGAGCCTATGGCTGAAGCATAGGGAACATCTTTCATTTTCTCTCTATCTTCTGCCGTGGTCGGGCATTGATTCTTACTCAACTTCACACCTTATAACACAGGCAAGAATCCTTTCTTTGCCTGATCCATTTTGAACTTCTTCAAAACTTTGTCAAGGTATGTGCTTTGTGAAAGTCCAATTAAGCGCCTTGATCTATCTCTATAGATCTTGATGCCCAATATGTAAGCAGCTTCACCGAGGTCTTTCATTGAAAAACTCTTATTCAAGTATCCTTTTATGCTATCCAGAAATTCTATATCATTTCCAATTAACAATATGTCATCCACATATAATATTAGAAATGCTACAGAGCTCCCACTCACTTTCTTGTAAATACAGGATTCTCCAAAAGTCTGTATAAAACCATATGCTTTGATCACACTATCAAAACGTTTATTCCAACACTGAGAGGCTTGCACCAGTCCATAAATGGATCGCTGGAGCTTGCACACTTTGTTAGCACCCTTTGGATCAATAAAACCTTCAGGTTGCATCATATACAACTCTTCTCCCAGAAATCCATTCAGGAATGCAGTCTTTACATCCATTTGCCAACTTTCATAATCATAAAATGTGGCAATGGCTAACATGATTCGGACAGACTTAAGCATCGCTATGGGTGAGAAGGTCTCATCGTAGTCGACTCCTTGAACTTGTTGAAAACCTTTCGCAACAAGTCGAGCTTTGTAGATAGTAACATTACCATCAGCATCTGTCTTCTTCTTGAAGATCCATTTATTCTCGATGGCTTGCCGATCATCGAGCAAGTCAACCAAAGTCCACACTTTGTTCTCATACATGGATCCCATCTCAGATTTCATGGCCTCAAGCCATTTTGCGGAATCTGGGCTCATCATCGCTTCCCTCATAGTTTGTAGGTTCGTCATGGTCTAGTAACATGAATTCCAGAACAGGATTACCATACCACTCTGGTGCGGATCTTACTCTGGTTGACCTACGAGGTTCGGTAGTAACTTGATCTGAAGTTTCATGATCATCATCATTAGCTTCCTCACTAATTGGTGTAGGTGTCACAAAACTGGTTTCTGTGATGAACTACTTTCCAATAAGGGAGCAGGTACAGTTACCTCATCAAGTTCTACTTTCCTCCCACTCACTTCTTTCAAGAGAAACTCCTTCTCTAGAAAGGATCCATTCTTAGCAACAAAAGTCCTACCTTCGGATCTGTGATAGAAGGTGTACCCAACTGTCTCTTTTGGGTATCGTATGTAATTTCTCCGATTTGGGTTCGAGCTTATCAGGTTGAAGCTTTTTCACATAAGCATCGCAGCCCCAAACTTTAAGAAACGACAACTTTGGTTTCTTGCCAAACCACGGTTCATAAGGAGTCGTCTCAACGGATTTAGATGGTGCCCTATTTAACATGAATGCAGCCGTCTCTAAAGCATAACCCCAAAACGATAGCGGTAAATTAGTAAGAGACATCATAGATCGCACCATATCTAGTAAAGTACGATTACGACGTTCGTACACACCATTACACTGTGGTGTTCCGGGTGGCGTGAGTTGCGAAACTATTCCGCATTGTTTCAAATGAAGACCAAACTCGTAACTCAAATGTTCTCCTCCATGATCAGATCGTAGAAACTTTATTTTCTTGTTACGATAATTTTCCACTTCACTCTGAAATTCTTTGAACTTTTCAAATGTTTCAGACTTATGTTTCATCAGATAGATATACCCATATCTGCTCAAATCTTCTGTGAAGGTGAGAAAATAACGATACCCGCCGCGAGCCTCAATATTCATCGGACCACATACATCAGTATGTATGATTTCCAACAAATATGTTGCTCGCTCCATAGTTTCGGAGAACGACGTTTTAGTCATCTTGCCCATGAGGCATGGTTCACAAGTACCAAGTGATTCATAATCAAGTGATTCCAAAAGTCCATCAGAATGGAGTTTTTTCATGCGCTTTATACCAATATGACCTAAACGGCAGTGCCACAAATAAGTTGCGCTATCATTATCAACTCTGCATCTTTTAGCTTCAATACTATGAATATGTGTATCTCCACTATCGAGATTCAAAAAGAATAGACCACTCTTTAAGGGTGCATGACCATAAAAGATATTACTCATATAAATAGAACAAACATTATTCTCCGATTCAAATGAATAACCGTCTCGCATCAAACAAGATCCAAATATAATGTTCATGCTTAACGCTGGCACCAAATAACAATTATTCAGGTCTAATACTAATCCCGAAGGTAGATGTAGAGGTAGTGTGCCGACTGCGATCACATCGACTTTGGAACCATTTCCCACGCGCATCGTCACCTCGTCCTTTGCCAATCTTCGCTTAGTCCGCAGTCCCTGTTTTGATTTGCAAATATTAGCAATAGAACTAGTATCAAATACCTAGGCACTACTACGAGAATCATTAAGGTACACATCAATAACATGTATATCACATATACCTTTGTTCACCTTGCCATCCTTCTTATCCGCCAAATACTTGGGGCAGTTCCGCTTCCAGTGACCAGGCTGTTTGCAGTAGTCACTCAGTCTCAGGCTTAGGTCCAAACTTGGGTTTCTTCTCTTGACCAGCAACTTGTTTGCCATTCTTCTTGAAGTTCCATTTCTTCTTCCCTTTACCCTTTTTCTTGAAACTGGTGGTCTTGTTAACCATCAACACTTGATGCTCCTTCTTGATTTCTACCTCCACAGCCTTTAGCATTGCGAAGAGCTCGGGAATTGCTTTATTCATCCCTTGCATGTTATAGTTCATCACGGAGCTCTTGTAGCTTGGTGGCAGTGATTGAAGAACTCTGTTAATGACACTATCAACAGGAAGATTAACTCCCAATTGAGTCAAGTGGTTATGGTACCCAGACATTCTGAGTATATGTTCACTGACAGAACTATTCTCCTCCATCTTGCAGCTGTAGAACTTATTGGAGACTTCATATCT